>NC_134403.1:128582940-128922940 GCF_038048845.1 Mixophyes fleayi
TAAACACACAAGGTAGAAGGGATAAGTAACAAATTCACCAAAGTATTTCTATTATTTGACATAATATATTTTAGATCAACTTCGTCAACTTTAGGTTTAGTTGACTTTTACACAGCAAACATCTGGGTGACCAATAGGTGTACATTGCAGTGTTAGATGGTATACACACATTAAAATCCTGTGCCACAGGGCGCAGTCAGACTGTACATTTAATTTACAGCGCAAAGCTCTACATTGCTGTAATAGGTGATAACATAATCACATGCCATAAACAAGACCTGAATTAAAATATTTATCCACAATATTAATGAACTTTAAATTCACTCCCATTTTAATGTTTTTTTCTCTGCTATTTTGTTACTAATTTAAATTATGAAAAGAACAATGAACATGATATATTGTGCATAAATAGAGGGGTAATAAAAATGCATCTTGTAAACAAAAATATATTCCCATATAGTAACATTTTGAGTTTGTTTCGGTTAAACCATATACATTCAAAATCATTTTCTTATGTTCAAAATGAAAGGGTAAAACTACATGTTTTGGTTAGTGAATATTGTGCTATTTACGACATTTCTAGTAGTTTTTATTAGTGTTGCAATTAAATATGATGTGATTGTAACACTAAAAACTTATCATGATACATTACTGTCTCCAGTCTTATTTACCTTGCTGACCATGACTGTGGTTGTAGAGTATAAACTAAACCACATTACAGAAAGGGTAATCTGATAGCAACACTAAGGTATCACTTAAATATTTTCATATTATTGGACCTACCTTTCTAAGTAACATGAAGACTGACAAATGTGATATGAGACCTTCAAAAATAACAATAACAGTGTTACCCATAGTCTAATTAGGCCTTTCTGCCATGTTCGTTTTTTTCTTAATGCATTTTTTTTTTACCGTTCTCATTTCAACTAAATGAACATAGTCTAACTTTATTAAGAATGCAACTTTTAATGGACAGACGACAACTTAAAGTTGCACTAATCATCATCATCACCATTTATTTATATAGCGCCACTAATTCCGCAGCGCTGTACAGAGAACTCTCGCATCAGTCCCTGGCCCCATTGGAGCTTACAGTCTAAATTCCCTAACACACACACGGGTCAATTTTGATAGCAGCCAATTAACCTACTACACGGGGAGAACATACAAACTCCACACAGATAAGGCCATGGTCAGGGATTGAACTCATTATCCCAGCACTGTGAGGCAGAAGTGCTAACCACTTAGCCACCGTGCTGCCCATTAACTATAAATCTATTCAAATTAGTTTCTAAGAAATCTAGTTCTTGGTGCAGCTGTCATCATTATTTTCAAACCTATGAATGTAAGCTTCTACACATATTATATATTTAATAATTTGTGTTTCCAAAGTAATTATCTTGGGTTTTTTTTGTTTTGTTTTTTTTCAATCTATTGTTTAAAGTCGTATTTATTGATGGTTATAGTTTTTTGAATTTGAATCGGATTTGTGTCAAAATCTTAAAGAATTAACTCTTGTTTAGTATAGATGATTAGGGTGTTTTCTTCATAGAGTCTGTATGATTGTATAACTGCAGTAAATATACTGTGGACCCACATGAAGTAAATATGGTGAACAATTTAGTTGTATTTTTTTGGAAAGGGGGCTAAAGTAATCAAGCCAACCAATCAATATTCATTTGGGATCAGTCAGGCTTTTTGTTTCTCTGGCTGATAATTCTGCGTGATTGAGGACCACAATCTGCATATGTATATTGGCTGAGTGTAGTCTGACTCTCAACACTTATTAAGTTGTGATCACAGATTTGGCTGTATGGCAGTTGGCCCAAACAACCAGATCTGCCCACATTTGGACATCTTTAAGTGAATGGTTTTTCTGTTTATCTTGGGTAGACTTAAACTGTAAGCCAGCTAAAAAAAATAATTCCTATTCTATTCACAGCTATAGGAGGATGTTCTCGTTTGGAACAAAATCATTTTTAAAATCCACACTTTTTTTTCCTTTTATATGTATTGCAAAACTGCTTAGTTTCCCCTTTTAATGCAAAACATGTTTGTTACTTAGAATATTATTAAAATTATTTAGTTCTGCTATACGACTATCGCAAGAACCCCTCCGTAAAACCTTTAAAATGTGTTTTTTAAACAATAGTTATTGTTTTATTTTTGAGGCGGTTTTATTATGCAGGTGAGCAAAAAAAGCAAATGCACACCAGTGTTTTAGAAGGATATCCAAGCAGTAGCTCTTAAGCATCTTCTTGGGGAAACATTTTCACCAACAACTTGTTCCCCTGCAGAACAAACATCTACGATATAATACCTTATGTGCACCCTGTGCCAAGTGCAACTCTGCAGAAGTACCACGGTTTTCAGTCAACAAAGCAGCATGCAAAAATGTTTCAAATGTACTAGAATCTGAATCATACAGTCTATCATATAAACGTGAAGTGGCTTGTTGTGTTATGCCACTTGAAGTGGATGTTTTGCTTTCATAGTCCTGATAATTTAAAGAGGTTGGTATGTCTCCTGAAACACCTTGTTCTATTTGTAAAGTTTGTGTTTTTTGGATGTCCGAAGATGCATTTAAATCTCTCCGAAGTCCCCAAGTTGTCAACTTTTTAAAAAAAAAAAAAAAATTGTCTCCGCTAATGAGGGTAAAGCTCTAAGAACTGTACAAATATGCACCTTCTTAGGCCCTTCAAATCTTGCATGGTTGTTTATAAAAGGCCGTTAAAGATGGTGGCTGTGCTGTGCTCTCCAGAGTTCTGCTATATTTGGTGTACATTCTCTGGGCTGAGAATAATTTTGTTCCTGACCCTAAAATCACTCTATACAGTGTTCAAAAATGAAAGCTCTATGATGTCCTAGGACATCGCCTCAGTTGTAGGTTGACTGAGGAAATGCAAATGAGTCCTAAATCCAGGTCTCATCTGCCAGTCTGCACTAATTGATTCAGGCAAACTGGATCTTATAGTAGCTGTTATGTGGTTTACTCCCAGGTCCAGTTTACAATGAATCTGTAAACTGGGAAGACAAACTGAAGGCCAGGTAACTCCTGAAGATCTCCACTATATTTGAAAAAAAAAATTGAATATAGATTCAACAAGGAATTAGAATGTTTTCTGTGTGGTAGATCTGGGTGCATTACATGCAAGGAAAGTCATTAAAAAAGTGGTTTCTGCCAAGGCTGGAAATAAGTTCAAGATCTGTTTTTTTATAAGCTTTAATATAATATTTGTTATATACTTACTGCAATGTAGATGCAGTATTCACTATGTTGGGCGCACCACCAGGCCGCTGAAAAGGAGGTTTACGGAGCATAAATGTAATATTGTAAATTAACTACAGACACACGGGTAAATTTATCAAGCTGCAAGTTTCCGGCGGGTTTGAAAAATGGAGATGTTGCATATAGCAACCAATCACAATCTAGTTATCTATTTAGTAGATTCTACAAAATGATAGCTAGAATCTGATTGGTTACTATAGGCAACATCTCCACTTTTCAAACCCGCTGGAAACTTGCAGCTTGATAAATTTACCCCATAGTGTATCCAGACATGATGCTCGTCACAAAAGTGATCCAAAATGTTTAAGTATTGTTGGTTTGTGACATATTAAGTAGATTGGCACATGCATCCAGTATACTTCTTGTCTACATAAATACCATATATACCGAGGGTCTAAATGAAGCCATGGATTTAAATTGCATGCTACAGAACCATTTTAAATTCATTGGGTAGACTGTGTTTTATTATAGATGCCATCCCATCACGTTAGCATGAGTAGTAATCACTCAACATGTACATTTTTTTTTCTTAATTTTTAGGTAAGTATTTTGAATGTTGTATGTCAAGAAGCATGGCAATTGGGTTAATTGACTGCCTATGCCGACATTGGTATATATCTTATGTGTAAATGATAGATGCTTATTTAAATGGTATTTGTCGATAGATAAGTAGCACAAAAGACATTCAGGGGTAGATTTACAAAACTGCGGTTTGAAAAAGTAGAGATGTTGCCTATAGCAACCAATCATATTCTAGCTGTCATTTTGTAGAATGTACTAAACAAATGATAACTAGAATCTGATTGGCTACTATAGGCAACATCTCCACATTTTCAAACCGCAGTTTAGGATATGTACCCCGAAGTGTTGTGCTTAATAAGTGAAGGTGTGCAAGCCTTAGCGCTTAAGTCTATAAAATTTAGGATTTGTATTTTTTTAAGTGTTCATAAAATATCACTTATCTATATTGGTATTAGTTTTCACTGGAAATGTGGATTAAATAGCACAAAAGATTTTTTTTTAATTAAATATGTATTATGTACTTTGATTAAATGACTTATAGGAACAGACTACTTTGATTAATATGATTGTCATTTTACAGTTATTACGTTTAATATATATATTCTAGAGAGAGAGGTCAAACTAGGGATGTATATGGTGGTATGCCACTCTACTACTGCCTTTATTTGAAAACTCTAGAAGTGGTGATATTAAAATTGTAATGGGAATGTAATTTTAAACATTTTGACCACTGTATGCATGTGTGTTTAGAATCTTCAGATGTAGAATAACTACAGATCTCTCAGACCCACAAATCTCTGCACACTGTTTCAGCTTTATCAGTGTAGAGCTTCATTTAAACTAGTGCACTTTGCAATATGTGTGTTTGTAAAACCTCTCCCTCTGATGAAGTTACAATTCATGTGAGGAAACATGTTAGTTTATTTCAGAGAGCAAAGTCCATAAATTAAACTATGCATTACTGTTCACTTAAAATACTACTCATTTTATAAATTGTAATAAGGAGAGATTGCATCATTTGTGGTGGTGTTTTTATAGGGATCATATTTTCATTAACAAGTTACACAAAATCATCTGTCTGACTTGTAAATGCCTGCATTTTTGGCTGACCGCCCTAAGCACTGAATATAAGGATACTAACATTAGCATTGTGATATGGAAACCAGGATTATTCAACGCACTTTTAAAAAGATCCTCATTGTGTTGCACTGTGGGTTTAGAG
Organism: Mixophyes fleayi; assembly: GCF_038048845.1. NCBI lineage: Eukaryota > Metazoa > Chordata > Amphibia > Anura > Limnodynastidae > Mixophyes > Mixophyes fleayi. Next base: position 128,587,974 of record NC_134403.1, read on the forward strand.
GTTTATCCAGAGACTTCCATCTATTTTTGCATTGCTCATACGAAGTAGAAAAGGGAGACGGCAACTTGTTGTAGCAGAACTGCTAAGCCTTGATTCTAATTAGATTACATCCAGATTTACAACATTTGAGCTGTCGTCTTGGTCAAAATCTGGAGTACAAGTGAGATTCTCCAATAGACACCGAGTATCATTAGTATTTAGTTGTGCATTTTCTATACATTCTTTGTGGAAAGTGTCTCTTGTAACAGTATTCAAATAACGACTTTTTGAAAACATGCTTGTGACATTGCAGCATTCATCAATTGCAGTTTACGTTGGGTTTTACGTTACTATCTGATGATTTTATAAGCACTTTTTCTCCACAGACAATGGTGGACTCTATTGTACGTAGTATTTGAGTTTTTAAATTGAAATTTGTATCATATTATGCATTGTGTTTGGACTGATCAGAGAGGCGAATTGGCAGATGATCATTTATTTGTGGCATCGCATATTGTTTTAATAAAAGTTTCCATGTCTGTGATAGAATTTTCTGACAAGGTTTTATAATGTGTTTTATTTTTCTTTTACCATATTGTTGTTATTTTAGCTGAATAAATTGTGGTTGTAGAGATTTGTAGTATTTCTGGATTTACTATAATGATTATTCTGTTGTGTAAAGATTTTTTGACCGATAAGCACTGGGAGTTGTGTGTTTTCCGGTATATCCATATATGATAGATATATTTAGATATAATATACACAAAATATGAGGGATCACACTCTTTTGTAGAGCACCTGAAGTCAAATATATATTGCCACCTAAATAGTGTATTTTCCATGTAGTTTTTCCAGTATGGTTTCAACACGGTGCTGGATACATTCCTTAGCGATTCTGGCCCATGTTTACATGATAGCGTCACGCAGTTGTTGCACATTCATGCTGCGATCGTTCCAAAGGTGCTCTATTGAACTGAGATCTGGTGACTATAGAGTTCATTGGAGTATACTGAATTTGTTGTCATGTTTGTTGAACCAGCTTGCGATTGTTTGCTTTGTGATAAGGTGCGTTATCCTACTGAAAGTAGCTATTGGTATATGGGTGGCTATAAAGGGATGCACATGGTCCATAATAAAAACAAGACAGATGGTGACATTTTAAAAAAAAAAAAAAAAACATTCTCCACACTATTACACCAGTAGTCTGCACCGTTGACACAAGGCTGGATCCATGGATTGATGTTTACTCCAAGTTCCCAACCTACCATCTGCATGTCTTCAGACCATGCAAGGTTTTCCCAATCTTCAACTGTATAGTTTTGGTGAGCCTGTGCCCACTGTAGTCTGTTTCCTGTTCTTTGCTGACTGACTGTGGTGGAACCCTGTGTGGTCTTCTGGTTCGACGTGTTGTCTTCAGAGATGCTCTTCTGCATACCACTGTTGCAATACATGGTTATGCGAGTTACTGTCCCTTCCTGTCAGCTTGAACCAGTCTGTCCATTCTCAGACATCTCTTATTAACAAGGTGTTTTTGCCCACAGAACTGCTGTTCGCTGGCTGTTGTGCACACTATTTTCTGTAAACTCTAGAGACTGTTGTACATGAAAATCCCAGGAGATTAGCAGCTGTTGAGATACTCAAACCAACCCGCCTGGCGTAAACAATCATTCCACAGTTCGTCTCCTAGATCACATTTCTTCATATTTCTGGTGTTTGGTGTAAACAACAACTGAACCTCTTGACCATGTCTGCATGCTTTTATGCATGGAGTTGCTGCTACATGATTGGCTGATTATATATTGGAATTTATTAGACGCACCTGCTAGATAAGTGACCACTGAATGTACATTCATTACTTAAACAGTGAGGTGTGTGTGTTCGTGTGTGTGTTCGCGTGTGTGTTCACGCGTGTGTTCGCGCGTGTGTGTGTGTGTGTGCGCGTGTGTGCGTGCGTTTTTGTGTGTGTGTGTGTTTTTGTGTGTGTTCAACCACAACAATAAAACCACTGACACGTGAAGTCAATAACAGTGATTATCTTGTTACAATGGCACCTGTCAAGGGGTCAGCTGTATTAGATAGCCAGTGAGCAGTCAGTTATTGAAGCTGATGTATTGGAAGCAGGAAAAATGGGCAACGTAAGGGACTGAGCAACTTTGACATGGGCCAAAATTGTGATGGCTGGGTCAGAGGCTGTTCCTGGTATACAGTGTTTAGTACCTACTAAAAGTGGGTCAAGGAAAGACAACCGGTGAACCAGCAACAGGGTCATGAGCACCCAAAGCTCATTGATGCACGTGGGAAGAGAAGGCTAGCCTGTCTGTTCCAATCCCACAGAAGAGCTACTGTAGCACAAATTGCTGGAAAAAAATAATGCTGGTTATGATATAAAGGTGTCAGAACGCACAGTGCATGGCAGCTTGCTGTATATGGGGCTGCAGACAGTGCCTGCAATGGGCACATGAGCACCAGAACTGGACCATGGAGCAATGGAAGAAGGTGGCCTGGTCTGATGAATCACGTTTTGTTTTACATCATGTGGATGATCAGGTGCATGTGCAGCGTTTATCTGGGGAAGAGATGGCACCAGAATGCACTGTGGGAAGAAGGAAAGTCGGCGGGGGTAGTGCAATGTTCTGGGCAATGGTGTAGTGGGAAAGCTTGAGTCCTGACATTCATGTGGATATTACTTTGACACATACCACCTACATAAACATTGTTGAAAACCAACATCTCTTTATGGTAACAATATTCCCTGATGGCAGTGGCCTCTTCCAGCAGAATAATGTGGCCTGCCACACTGCAAAAATTGTTCAGGAATGGTTTGAGGCACATGACAGAGTTCAAGACGTTGATTTTCTCCAACGTCTCCATATCTCAATCCACTCATGCATCTGTGGAAAATCAAGTCTAAGCCATGGAGGCCCCACCTTGCAATTTACAGGACTTAAAGGATCTCCTGCTAACGTCTTGGTGCTAGATACCATCGGACACCTGACCAGACGGTACTTATATGTAGAACATTCATGTGAGGGCTTACAGTAGAATTTCAGAAATGTGTAAAAGCTACAAGTGTAACTGCTATACAATCAGTGGGTGAAAAAAAAAAAAGGATTGGGTTAAGCTCACCTGCCAACATGAAGACATCTCCTGTGGGTGAGGCCCTAGTCAGTGAATCAAATATATAGTCAGGTTGTCACATTTAAAACCTTTCATGAATCTCCATTTTCTAAAGCATGCAGCACCTGGCGGGAGAGGTCAACTCCCTGAAAAAGAAACTAGAAATTTGTGAAAGAGAAGACTGCACGCTTCTTTAAATCAATGAAATGTGCACAAGTGAATAAAATCATTTGAGACAGCAGCCAAGGACAATTAAGACTAATGTTTATGTTCAAACATAAGAAACAAGAAACAAACGATATATAAATCACTGTTAGCATATACATAAGGGAGAATTTTCTGCTCAATATAGCTATATATTTGGTTAACTCAATATAACTATGTTGTGCACAAAATTCTCCTTTATGTATATGCTGAAACACAATGATTTATATATTGTTTGTTTTTGAGCGCCAGACATTTTTCTACACAGTCAATGCTTTGCCTGCTACACTGCAGTCCTGATCCAAAGTAAGTTGTCAGGAGGAATCAACCACCGTCACCAGCAATGATGTGATGCAGCATTTATACACACCACCCAGAAATAAACTGTTTTGGGTATTGGTAAAAGAGCCTGGTGGTGGTGGTGGCAGCTACTACTCTCCATCATCTGGTGCGCAGTTTGCACTCACAATTTAGTACTGGTGCCCTAGTTACATCGATAGGAGGTCAGTAATGGGAGGTTACTCATGGTATAGAGGAACACTAATTCTGTAAACCACCTTAACATCAGACAGGGTGGCAGAGTAAGCGCATCCTGTCACAGATATAACTGATGGCAACAAGACAAGGCGGCTGAGTAACTCCATTCTGTTCTGATGTAAATGGTATTAAGCAGTGGGATATTCCCAGGTGACATTTCAATGACCAGTTCAGGAGAGCCAAGTTACTTAGGATGGTAGTAACTGCAGTACAAGGGGATGCATAGAATATCCAAGTATGGTGCAATGTTCAAGGCAAATCGTGAAATCCTGTGTCAAATAAAAAAAGGCATTCACATCCTCTGTCCAAGGTTGAGAGTGAGATGAACAGCAGAGATCACAAGTGAAGCAAGCAGACAGCTCTGCAGGCTTGTTATCTAGATGTGGGTCAAAGAGGGGGCACAACGGACTGCAGTATTCATTGAGCAACACCCAATCAGCTTCAGTGCCCACATTAGGATCCTTGCACTTTACTAAGTTTGATGACAGTGATTGAAATACTGATGGACTGCTGGTATATGAGAGGACCTGTAAACTTCCGGAATTGCTCAGGACAGGATGGTTAAAAGGTATGGACCCCACAATGCAAGTACATTGGCCCCAGAAGACTGTGCCGATTATGAGGTAGTCAAAAAGGCTATCCTAAACACTATACTTTTTACCCTCGAAACCTACATGCCCATCTTTTGCCACTTAGCCTACGGCACCCATGAAGAACTCGCCAACCAGCTGTCATGGTGTGGTAGGTTGATGGATCTGCTACCATGACCCAGGACGAAGTAACGCACTTGAATTGCAGAAAATAGTTTAATCTCTCCTGTCCACCAGAGATAAAGGAATGGGCTGGACTGTGAAGTCACTACATTTACAGGAGCTGCCCAATGACCAATTTGACAGACCAATGTATGGTGGTCCAGTCACACTGGAAGAAACCCCATTACAAAAGCCAAAGGACTGTATCAGCAGTGGAACACCCCACTTCTATTTTCCTACCCCTCAGCAATTACCCACACACTCAGGTGCTTCTAGACAGTCACCATTATGCCCTGTGTATGTAAGCTATCAGAGATCTCCGGAGCCACAGCTGGAGAGAAAGTGTTATGGCTGTGGAAAGATCATTCACCTAAAGATGAACTGTCCCATGAGCACCCCATACTCAAGCCCCTAATCAGAGTCTTAGAACCCAGCTTGCTTTGCTGTTCAATGGAGGTGAGCCCACAGAGACTGTTCCCACCCCAGTCCTCCACGTGGAAGTAACAAGGAAAACAATCACTTTTATGGCATAAAGAGAAATATTGTGGATGATGGCACCTTGCGGCTGTGACTTAATGCGATCCCTGTGGATAAAATATCAAATACATTGCTAGATAAATTGAGATTCCCCAGTAAGATCCTAACCGATCAAGACATGCAGTTCACGAGTGAATATGTCTCTGGGCAAAGTGTGGAGTGAGGCAAGACCTTGGTTCAGTCAGACTCTGACGCATATGGTTAGAGCATTTGTAATTATAGAGGGGGGAAAGTGAGGTCACTAACTTTAACACCTGCTGTTTACTTATTTCAAGGTTCAGCAGGAATCTACCAGTTTCCTTCCTTTCAGTTAGTGTATGGCCGCAGAGTCCAGGGACCCCTTCACCTATTTTCTAACTCTTCTGCAGGAGAGCTTACTGCCAAGGATATTTCTGTGGTGGAGTATGTGATAAGGCTTGGAGATCGGTTAGAGAATCTTTTGGTATGGTCAATGTGCTCATGCAGAAGGTGCTTGTGCTGATGCCAACATGTCAGAACAAGTTCTTGTCTGCCTGGGCTGGACCATGCGTGCTCTGAAAACACCTGAAAAACATCACCTATGTGGTATCATTAGATGCTAGGGGGCAGTTCATTTGGAAGCCAGGCTGGATTCCTTAGTGATGCACCATATCCATAAATGAGCATAGGTGAGCATGTGTCTATATTAGGGAATTTAGACTGTAAGCTCCAATGGGGGCAGGCACTGATGTGAATGAGTTCTCTGTACAGCGCTGCGGAATTAGTGGCGCTATATAAATAAATGATGGTGATGATAGGCCAATTAGGCAACTTGCTTGACGGGTTTTACCAGTGCAAGGAGAATACCTACAGGGAGTTACAGGAGATGTTGGAGCTAGAACTTATCTAGCAATCGTGCACTCCATAGGCATCTTTCACTGTATTGGTCCCCAAAAAGAACAAGACAATGCAGATTTGCATAAATTACCGCTGGTTGAACAATGTGACCATGTCTCACTACTATTCCCTTCCCCGTATTAATGATTTGTTAGGCGAGTTGGTCGGACCAAAAAGTATATTTCCATTCTTCACTTAAGTAAGGTGTATTGGCAGATATTACTGATCTCGGAGGCTCAAGAACTGTTGACATTCATCAGCCCATTCGGTGTGTACAAGTTCAAAGTTAAGCTGTTTGGGATGCCATTTGGAAGTATTGCCCATAGCAACCAATCAGATTCTAGCTGTCATTTTCTACGTACTAGATAAATAATGGCTAGAATCTGGTTGCTATGGGCAACACCTCCATTTTCATTTTTTTTAGAAGGTTTGATAAATATACCACATAGTGTCCTGCATAATTCATGTTTCTTCTTCCTATCCTTGGGGAAAATAGTCACCGGAGAGCAATAGTCTGCATGATGAGTACAAGTGGAGCTAATGAGAAGACAAGTACTCCAAATAACAAGCATAATATCTGGGCCACTAAACTTACAGAACAGGTAAGCCTCATAATCGTCTGTAAATGTTAAGTGGCAACAAGCAATTCCTGTTGTTATTTTTTATTTTAAACAAAAACAGTTGTTGCTAACTTATTGTCACGAGCCGCGCCGGTACTCACAGCCGCCGCGGCTCACTTCTGTCTTCTGGTGTCCCGGCCGCCACCTTGACGACCGGGACGTCATTTCTCCTTTCTGCCCGGCCATCACCAGGGCAACGGCCGGACGCCTCTACAGTAGTGCTGCGTCCCGGCGGTGCGCATGCGCGCAACAGGCAGCCTGTGGGCTGATTTAATGAGGAGGGCTGAATTTACAGGTATTAGCCTGCAACTGTGTATTTTAGGGTCAAGCCCTGATTGGCCCTGCTCTGTCTAGTAATTAGCCTGCAGGAGTGTATCAATTCCTGATTGGTCTGTGTCTGTATTTAAGGCAATGAGGTCTGCTGCCTCATTGCCGGTTATAGCTTCTGTTGCCAGTCTGCTGACCTGCTCTGTGCCTTGTTCCTGCCTGTTGGACTTTCTACTGATTACCCGTGTATGACCCTTTGCCTGGATTTGGACTTTGCTTGTGTATCTTGTGACCCTGACCTCTGACCTGTTTACCGATCTTCCTGTCTGCTCGTGACCCTTGACCTCGGCTTGTTAATTGGAATTGCTACCTGCTGACGGCTCTTGACCTCTGCTTGGACTTCACTCCGCTTGCCTGGGTTCTCCCCAGCCGGTACACACTTCACAACCCTCTGTCAGTCTGCAGCCCAGCCTGTCCCCACCATCAGGGGCTCCAGTGAACACCTGACTGGCAGAGTAGACTCCGGGTTGTGTTGTGCTGGCTGGAGGGGTTCCTAACACTTATACAGGAAAAAACAACAAACCGTTAACTTTTATCTATACTGCACCCAGAAGAGTATGCAGTATAGCAAAATAGCGTTAAAATTATATTGCAAAATATTATCTATAACAGTAGAATCACCAGATGGCTTTTTATTTTTGGTGTGCATTCTTTTTAAAAACAGGCAGATATCTACTATACGGATACTTTGTGCAGACCGCCTTATCTGTATAAGGGGCATATTCAATTAGCCGTGATGTTCCTTTTCCAGTACTACGGAACCCCTCAACATCGCAGATTTCTCCTTGCCCCCCTACGGAGGTATGGGGGATTGGGGAGTCAAAGATAATTACGCGATGTTACTTCCCCACGGAGTACCTTACCGACGGTTCGGGAGGCACTCCGCGGCTAATTGAATATGCCTCTAAGGTCTTGTTTAAGCTTTTTGAACTTGCTCAGCTTGCACTAATTGCTCTGATTTTAGAACCCTGCTTCTTATTTTTGCATGGAATTATCTAGCTTACTGCTGGCTATAGGGCTGTAAACACTAGAGAAATAAAGGATAATAAATCATACCACATAAATAACATTCGAGAGTTCCATTTTACAGATGGGGCCATCCCAACACCATGAAAACAACTTCGAAAAATGCAGGTAGCTTTAGGGCTAATTAACCATTGTAAAAAAAACATTGGGTTCTACTTCACACGATTCAGTAGAAGCATACTGAAAAGGGAACGTGCTGCATATTTCTAGTGATTTTGTTAAACCAATGTTCAAATGGGAACAGGCATTTTATTATGGCAGTCATAGAGGTCAATTATTCTAATTGCATACTTTATTTTCTATATGGTTTCCAAGCAGTCAACAGCTGAAATTACACCATAGGATCTCTGTGTATTCACATCAAAAAGGTGCTTTTTAAAATTTACTCTCCCTGGAGCTATGGTGCTATTGGTAACCTATCCTGTATACAAATGGAAAGTGTATGGAATTTGTGTGTTTAAATCAATTAGCAGGAAGTGTTTTCCGAAGAGAAAGATGACATATATGGAAAGTATGAAAAACTAATTTCTGGATCATTAGTAAGTTGATATACCTTGACATTTTCTTTGACTAACTGTACGAACTACAGAGGATTACACATGGTAGACATATTTGTAAGCTATTTCTCTGTACAGTATATGGGCACATATAGAGACTGTATGCCTGTCACTTTAAAAAAATGAATAAACACTAATTAGATCTCAAAGTAATATAAAATGCTGTGTAGTATATGGGACATGGAAAAAGAAGCTCTATTGCATGTGAAAAAAGTAATTTTTATTAACTGTATATTAAATAGTATTTAGAGATAAAACATAAACAAATGCCATCCTTTATATTTTATTCAAAAGCATTATAGTAGCATACCTCCCAGTTGTCCCAATTTTGGGAGGTCACCCCGATTTGCAGCCCACAAAAGGGATAGGGCTTTCTCAAATATGTCCATATGTGAGAAGAGTTTGGCGAAACCTATTTTGTTCCGCTTTCATGATTCTAAATGTTGGGCGTTATGTAGTAGTTAGTATCAAAGCTACATCCCAATTCCCCTATAATAACTCATTTAACTTATGGGTTTTTTGACAAGCCAGAAAGAAAAGTTCAGGAACCAGTTGTAGAAAATATTAGTTGCCAACATTTTACCTGCCTTGAAAAAGATATTCGGAAAGTAGGGTCAAAACTGACACCCGATGTGCATTTTGCCAGACTAAGTTTATCTTCAGGGGTACCACGCCATTAACAATTGTTATTGATATAGACCACCAATAAATGAGGGGTAGTTCGAAAATATACAATCATGAAACCGCTGATTTATAGTGATGGTGTATGAATGAAAGTTCAGTACAACTAGCATGCATCTGATCTCCACTTAAATATTCATGATACAGCACACACCTTCACCAACAGGAACGTGTGTTCAGTGATCCCTATTGTAATAATAATAGATCTAATAGTATAATTGTTATACTCAAGTTCATGATCAAAGTATTGAAGTGCAAAGAAGTATAATTAGAAACAAAAACCAGGTATGCCACAATTCTTAATGACCAACAAATTACATAGTACAACCCTATGTGTATAATGAACAAATCATAAACAAATCTTGTTATACAAACACACAAATGTGGCCTTCAGTATTCCTTTTAGATATCCACCTACATTCTTGTCTAGTGTATTTCTTATACATTACCACATAAATTAATCAATGCTGTATCCACATGTACATTCTAGACAATGAATTAACACTTCTGATTGGCAGTTAAGATCTTATAAATTAATTACAGAACCACAGAGCTGATTGCACACAATGTATAAAATTGCATTGCATGTGACAATAAGTTTGTCACTCTTTTAATAAATGTCTTCTAACTTTTTACCTGCTCTCTGTCCATTTAAAGGGACAAAGACCTGCACATACCTCATCACTCATTCACAATGATGTCTTACCCATGCCTTGCCTAATTTATTGTATTGTGAGCGGACGATCACATGTGATTAAGAGACAGCAACGCTTTTTGGGTTGAAGTAAGGGGAGTATAAAATAAAGACAAAGAATAGCAATCTACTGAATGATGAGTTCTAAACACCTAGTAATTGCTTCATACAAATTAAATAAAATCCTAAATTAAGCAAATGATTTAATAGTCATCCCTAAAGAAGAATTGAAATAGTTTAAGTTAAGTTTAAAGTGCCTTTAACTTTCAAATAAGAAACTCTGGTTCAGGTGGTTTTATAAAGCCACACAGATCAAAGTTACAGTAACACTGACCTGTGTATTCTGCTAACAAATGCACAAGAATATAAATCCTCTGTGGTAATCAATTGTGAATGCCCACCTGTAGTTGCAGGAGAAATCGTCTGAAACATGCACTATTTGTGAGGCAGCTATAAAGTTTAAGAGCTACTGGCAGTCTAAAGTTTGATCATTTTATACCCTATGTTCCAGTTTTTCACCTGCGCACATTCCTAGTAAAGTTACTTTATTGAATGAATTAATGCTATAACTGTTCATTTTAGGATGTTGTGTAATTTCACACGTGTTTTAATTCTAGGTAGTGACCACTGTGTATGAACACTGAAATGATTCTTGCCCAAGGTAGGTGTTATTCCAAATAATTATTGCCAGCAAGTATTAGGAATCATTTAGAGACTGTTAGAAAACAACCTTATAGACATGTATATCCTGTCATCTGAGCATTTAATCTGGCTTGTGCATTGCTTTAAAGATTTTTACTTCTAATTCTGGAAACTCGACCAGTAGCTCTGTATCAAATGTAATGCTGAAATCTGTTAAAAAATCTAAATCCGTATTAAATCTGAATTTATTGGCCCATATCAACTGTGTACCAGGCTGGCACAAGTGTTTCATAGTTTCCAGAAGTTTGTCCAGACATGTGTGGTGGTAGACTACATCAGCTGCCAAAATATAATCAAACATGCAAGTGGCCTTTGGGTAGTTTGTTTCAAGGTCTTGTCCCCAGACCAGTTCTCTCATTTCAGGAATATTCAGACAGCGCCCTCTTGTGTTTCTTGACAAATTAAATCTCAGATTTCCAAGTGCATCAGGCAAATCAGTTGCTATGACGTGGGCTCCTGGAAGAGGAAATTGGTATCATACTGTTGTGTATGAGCATTAGTAGTACGCATTAGCAAAAACACTCCTTTGGAAAGCAATTAGTTTATATGTAATCTGTAGTTAGATTAAGCACGTTGAATAGCAATTGAATCACAGACCTAAGATGCATGCAACAATCGATACCAGGCCTGTTCCTGAGCCGATTTCAAGAACTTTCTTGTCTCTCAAATCAAATTCATCTTGGTTTTCGTCCAGGAAGTAACATAATGCCTTTGCCTGAAATAGGTGAAACAAAAGTTACGGTTAGTATGCAATATCTCCATTTCAAAACCATATGGGAATGTTAACATAGACATCATTGATCCGTGATTAATATTTAAAGTAATCCTACACATAGCGGAAACAGACATTTTTGCTGCCAGATGAACCCTGGCTAGGATCTCTCTCCAAGTAGCTGGACTGTGCTATATATTTTAAAGGCAAATAAAATTGTAGTAATGGAAAATGTGAGTGAGCATTTTGAACGAGCCTTTCACAACATATGGCAGTGTGTAATTTTTGAATGAGCTATTCCAACATTGAAAGAGACACAGCTATTTTCAGCTATTTTCTTTTTAGATTCTCTTCTTCTCTGAAGAGGTTGTCCACGTAACCAATAACTAATGCTTCTGTGCAGTAGCGCTATTCAGCCTCCAATGACCTGGTGATCTGGTGAAAAGATGGTGCCTCTTTAGTCACTGCCAAGCTGACAATTTCACTGTATGAACTTAGATTTGAAGTCCTGTCTCCAGTGAACATGGTTTGGATAATAAAGGCCATACAATAGTCAGGACATCAAATTCAAGTAAAGCCCAGTTCATTTTACATTTTAAGTGGAAAATAGCCTTTAAAGCCCACCTACAGTATACATCTTCTTTAATAAAGACAGATGCCAGATTATAAAGTGGAAAATAAAGAAGTAAAACCTGGTAATAACACTGCTATCACCAGCAATAACCATTTTGGGGGTGATCTTCGCCGGCAAAGGCTTCCCCTGAATGAAGAAGCCTATTTAACAAATGTTGCTGCAGTACTTAAGTAGGCAAGGACAGATTAAAATAAATATAATATCATATTTTTACTGAACACAGTTTTTTTAAAAAAATATTATAAATTGTATCTATTTTTAAACATTTTTATTATTTTTTTCCCCCATTAGTGAAATTAAATTTCCAAATGTCCAGTGCATGAGTGCACCTGTCTACAAGACTGGCCCTGCCAAGTTGTATGTTAACCCTTACCGCTCCGGAGCAGTATCCCTGGGGCAGTTGAGTATCGCTCAGCTTCACTGACAATATTTTTTCATAAATTGTGAAAATAACTGATTTTTTTTTATTGCCACAATAAAATAGGTCCATTATGGCTTAGATAAATTAATCATACTGTTCATATACAATGGTGTATTAGTGGTTTCACCCATTTTAGATAAATGTTTAATAGAACCGTCCTTTTATGAATAGTTTATTAACATATGCTATCCACATTTATCCACCACCTGCGAGTTTTGACACACAAAGTAGGGCTTTATTTTCTCCTTAACTATAGTTATTAATTATTATAAAAATAAAAATAAATTTCATGCCCATGTGGAAACAATGCGTGTAGCAAAGACCTTAATCTATTTTGACATTCTGAAAATTGTCCATAGTTAATTACTGAATTTCAGATGTTATTTTAAAAGTAGGTTATATTAAAACTGGCCTAAAAGCATAACCTTATAATAGCTTAATTGTATTATACTTTTTAATTGGAAACTTCTATATAGGACAGTAATAATGAGAAAGAATTCTGGAGTTCTTATTAAATGCTTGTTGAAATGTTTTTCAAGGGGTGGGCAGACATTGTTAATTTGAGACTCACCATCTGATCATTTATATTAAAGAGAATAAAATCATAGGGATGACCCTTTGATGTATAGGGTGAAAACTTCCCTTTCTGATGGCATTGGGACTTTCACCCGTTGATTAATCTGTTTTCACTCAATAAGAGATTACTGAAGTGGCTCCAAAATGTTTCAAGTTGTGACTCACCAAGGTGAAATATAAAGTCTTCTGTTGACACATAAGCATAAACTATGAGCATATTTTCAATATAGCAATGACAATTTTACACAGCACTACACGCAAAGATTTTCTGTGCTGCTTGCAGAATATATATAGCACAATGACTTGCATAAGGTTACAAGGTACAAAATACAATAATAATACCCAGTCATCAACACCATATTTAGCATCGATACAACTCTAGGTAGTAATAGTGCACTGCTTTTCTATCCAATAGCTATCCCCACTTCCATTATTTTTACAGAGAAAAGTACTCCTCAGTTAAGGAAACGAAGTTTGTAAAATGTGTCTAGCTTGCCTACATGGTAAGAAGAAATCAGCATGGGCAGGTATGACACAGTGGTTAGCATTGATACCTCACATATAGTGTTGTACTTCATAGTTGGGTGTCAATTTACTTGGTGAAAACAATAGTAGGCAATATACTAGGAGTGCTGACTCCATAGCTGAAAATAAAGGAGGGAGCTTTGTATGCTCAGTTTGTCAAGCCCTATTAATATTCAACACCAGGTCCACTGGGATCAGGATTAGTAGTAACAGCCATACATTATATTTGCTGTCATTTTATCACCCGCCAGGTCCGGTTTCCCAATTCCTTGACAACTTTGCAGCCTGGCTCACTTATTTCCTATCCTTTGACCTGCCTACACTCATACTAGGTGATTTCAACATTCCCATTGATAATCCCACTGTCTCTTCTGCCACGAAACTTCTTTCACTTACTTCCTCCTTTGGTCTCTCCCAATGGACCTCATCTACCATCCACTGTGATGGGCACTCCCTTGACCTTGACTTCTCGCGCTACTGTTCCATCTCTATTTTCTCCAATTTAGTCTTCCCACTCTCTGACCACAACCTCCTTTCCTTCAGCCTCTCCTTACCTCATGCCCTTCCCACTGAACCCAAATACACATGTACACATGAAAACCTAAGTACTCTTAATCCAATCCAATTCTCATTTTCACTAAAACAACTATTTTCTCCAATGACTGCATTGTCCTGTCCTAATCAGGTTGCCACTTTCTATAACAAAACACTGACTTCAGCCCTAGACATTGCAGCTCCACCTACTACATATAGTCTCCGACAATCCAAACCCTAGCCATGGCACAACAAACAGACCCGCTACCTTCAAAGTGCTCCTGCACTGCAGAGCACCACTGGAGGAAATCTCGTTCCTATCCCGATTTCCTCCACTATAAATCCATCTTTTCATCTTACAGCACTGCCCGTTCAATTGTTGAACAAACATTCTTCAAATCTTTTATATCCACCCAGTCTTCAAACCCACGTCGCCTCTATGCCACATTCAACTCACTTCTCCGCCCACTTGCACCTCCTCCTCCTTCCTCCCTCACTGCCTATGATTTTACCACCTATTTCAAAGACAAAATTGACACCATTCGACAAGATATTTCCTCAGGCCAAATTTCACACACTCCACTCACTCTACCCACCTTTACCTACACTCTCAAATCCACCTTTAATTCATTCTCTCCAGTAACTGAAGACAAAGTCTCTGCACTCATCTTATCATCTCACCCTACAACCTGTCCACTCAACCCTATTCCCTCCCAACTACTCCGCTCCCTCTCCTCTACTGCATGCCCACCTCTAACTCACCTCTTCAACCTGTCTCTCTCCACTGGCACATTTCCATTCTCCTTTAAACATGCGTTATTCTCACCTATTCTAAAGAGACCATCTCTCGATCCAGCCTCTCTCTCCAACTACTGCTCTATTTTTCTGCTCCCCTTTGCCTCCAAACTACTTGAATGATTAGTGTACAAACTGTCTCACTTTCTCTCCTCTCATTCCATTCTTGACTCTCTGCAGTCAGACTTCTGCCCCCAACATTCCACTGAAACTGCTCTCATAAAAGTGACCAATTTTCTATTTACTGCTAAATCTAATGGTAATTTCTCCATACTCATTCTCCTAGACCTCTCTGCTACTTTTGATACTGTGGATCACCCTCTTCTCCTACACACCCTTCACTCCATTGGCCTTCGTGACACAGTCCTTTCCTGGTTCACTTTCTAAATATTGAATCGCTCCTTTAGAGTTTCTGCCTCTGGCACATCCTCTCCTCCATTCCTACTATCTGTTGCACAGAGTAACCAGTAAGGTTAAAATGAGGTGGGTCATCCTTTATAACAACATTTTAGTCATAGCTTTCTTAAAATGGAATCAAACTGCACTATCTTAATAAAAAGAACGTACTGGAATTGTTTACTATTTGCCAAATGTTAATGCTGGTCCACTAATGAGAAAATTCTACATTTAATAATGATACTCTCTATATTATGTCACAGGCAGTTGTGTGCATACTCTGCTCTGTCCAATCACCAATCAGTGACTCTTTCTGTATAGACTAATCCCAAACACAGTATAATTATCTGTTGTACTTGTAAATGAAGTAGGGATGAGCGCACTCGGATTTATGAAATCCGAGCCCACCCGAACGTTGCGGATCCGAGTCGGATCCGAGACAGATCCGGGTATTGGCGCCAAATTCAAATGTGAAACTGAGGCTCTGACTCATAATCCCGTTGTCGGATCTCGCGATACTCGGATCCTATAAATTCCCCGCTAGTCGCCGCCATCTTCACTCGGGCATTGATCAGGGTAGCGGGAGGGTGTGTTAGGTGGTCCTCTGTCCTGGTAGATCTCGTGCTGTGCTGTTTAGTTCTGTGCTGTGCTGTTTAGTTCTGTGCTGTGCTGTGCTGTGCTGTGCTGTGCTGTGTTCTGCTGTGTTCTGCAGTATCAGTCCAGTGGTGCTGTGTGCTGTGCTCTGTCCTTCTGAGGTCAGTGGTGCTGCTGGGTCCTGTGCTGTGTCCTGTTCAGTCCAGTGGTGCTGTGTCCTGTGCTCTGTGCTTCTAAGGGCATAGTTATTTCCCCAATATTCCCCTGTGTTTAAAAAAATAAAAAAAAGTTTTTTAAAAAAATACCAAAAACTACTTTAATTTTTTTTAATTACCACAAAATTTGCACAGCCAATCCTGCAGTATAAGCCCATTGGTACTGCAATATTACCAAGTTCACACATTCAGCAGTAAAAGTCCAGTGGTACTGCAATATTACAAAGTTTACACATTCTGCAGTATCAGTCCAGTGGTGCTGTGTCCTGTGCTCTGTCCTGCTGAGTTCCGTAGTGCTGCTGGGTCCTGTGCCGTGTCCTGTTCAGTCCAGTGGTGCTGTGTCCTGTGCTCTGTGCTTCTAAGGGCATAGTTATTTCCCCATTATTCCCAAGTTTTTAAAAAATAAAAAAAAAGTAAAAAAAAATAAAAAATTTAAAAAAAAATAAAAATATATAATAATTATAACCAAATTTGCAAAACCAATCCAGCAGTATAAGTCCATTGGTACTGCAATATTACAAAGTTCACACATTCTGCAGTATCAGTCCAGTGGTGCTGTGTCCTGTGCTCTGTCCTGCTGAGTTCCGTAGTGCTGCTGGGTCCTGTGCCGTGTCCTGTTCAGTCCAGTGGTGCTGTGTCCTGTGCTCTGTGCTTCTAAGGGCATAGTTATTTCCCCATTATTCCCAAGTTTTTAAAAAATAAAAAAAAGTAAAAAAAAATAAAAAATTAAAAAAAAAAATAAAATATAATAATTATAACCAAATTTGCAAAACCAATCCAGCAGTATAAGTCCATTGGTACTGCAATATTACCAAGTTCACACATTCTGCAGTATCTTGTGCTACATATAATGGAGACCAAAAATTTGGAGGATAAAGTAGGGAAAGATCAAGACCCACTTCCTCCTAATGCTGAAGCTGCTGCCACTAGTCATGACATAGACGATGAAATGCCATCAACGTCGTCTTCCAAGCCCGATGCCCAATCTCGTAGTACCGGGCATGTAAAATCCAAAAAGCCCAAGTTAAGAAAAAGTAGCAAAAAGAGAAACTTAAAATCATCTGAGGAGAAACGTAAAGTTGCCAATATGCCATTTACGACACGGAGTGGCAAGGAACGGCTTAGGCCCTGGCCTGTGTTCATGACTAGTGGTTCAGCTTCACCCACAGATCTTAGCCCTCCTCCTCCTCCCCCCCCCTACAAAAAATTTAAGAGAGTTATGCTGTCAGCAACAAAACAGCAAACAACTCTGCCTTCTAAAGAGAAATTATCACAAATCCACAAGGCGAGTCCAAGGATGTTGGTGGTTGTCAAGCCTGACCTTCCCATCACTGTACGGGAAGAGGTGGCTCGGGAGGAGGCTATTGATGATGTAGCTGGCGCTGTGGAGGAACTTGATGATGAGGATGGTGATGTGGTTATTGTAAATGAGGCACCAGGGGGGGAAACAGCTGATGTCCATGGGATGAAAAAGCCCATCGTCATGCCTGGTCAGAAGACCAAAAAATGCACCTCTTCGGTGTGGAGTTATTTTTATCCAAATCCAGACAACCAATGTATGGCCATATGTAGCTTATGTAAAGCTCAAATAAGCAGGGGTAAGGATCTTGCCCACCTAGGAACATCCTCCCTTATACGTCACCTGAATAACCTTCATAGTTCAGTGGTTAGTTCAGGAACTGGGGCTAGGACCCTCATCGGTACAGGGACACCTAAATCCCGTGGTCCAGTTGGATACACACCAGCAACACCCTCCTCGTCAACTTCCTCCACAATCTCCATCAGATTCAGTCCTGCAGCCCAAGTCAGCAGCCAGACTGAGTCCTCCTCAATACGGGATTCATCCGAGGAATCCTGCAGCGGTACGCCTACTACTGCCACTGCTGCTGTTGCTGCTGTTAGTCGGTCATCTTCCCAGAGGGGAAGTCGTAAGACCGCTAAGTCTTTCACAAAACAATTGACCGTCCAACAGTCGTTTGCCATGACCACAAAATACGATAGTAGTCACCCTATTGCAAAGCGTATAACTGCGGCTGTAACTGCAATGTTGGTGTTAGACGTGCGCCCGGTGTCCGCCATCAGTGGAGTGGGATTTAGAGGGTTGATGGAGGTATTGTGTCCCCGGTACCAAATCCCGTCGAGATTCCACTTCACTAGGCAGGCGATACCAAAAATGTACAGAGAAGTACGATCAAGTGTCCTCAGTGCTCTTAAAAATGCGGTTGTACCCACTGTCCACTTAACCACGGACATGTGGACAAGTGGTTCTGGGCAAACGAAGGACTATATGACTGTGACAGCCCACTGGGTAGATGAATCCCCTTCCGCAGCAACAGCAACAGCTGCATCAGTAGCAGCATCTACAAAATGGCTGCTCATGCAAAGGCAGGCAACATTGTGTATTACAGGCTTTAATAAGAGGCACAACGCTGACAACATATTAGAGAAAATGAGGGAAATTATCTCCCAGTGGCTTACCCCACTTAGACTCTCATGGGGATTTGTGGTGTCAGACAATGCCAGTAACATTGTGCGGGCATTAAATATGGGCAATTTCCAGCACGTCCCATGTTTTGCCCACACCATTAATTTGGTGGTGCAGCATTACCTCAAGAGTGACAGGGGTGTGCAGGAGATGCTTGCGGTGGCGCGCAAAATTGCTGGACACTTTCGGCATTCAGCCAGTGCCTACCGCAGACTAGAGGCACATCAAAAAAGCATGAACCTGCCCTGCCATCACCTCAAACAAGAGGTTGTGACGCGCTGGAACTCCACCCTCTATATGCTGCAGAGGATGGAGGAGCAGCAAAAGGCCATTCAGGCCTACACAGCCACCTACGACATAGGCAAAGGAGTGGGGATGCTCCTCAGTCAAGCGCAGTGGAGACTGATTTCCGTGTTGTGCAAGGTTCTGCAGCCATTTGAACTTGCCACACGAGAAGTCAGTTCCGACACTGCCAGCTTGAGTCAGGTCATTCCCCTGATCAGGCTGTTGCAGAAGCAGCTGGAGAAAGTGAGGGAGGAGCTGGTAAGCCATTGCGATTACACCAAGCATGTAGCTCTTGTGGATGTAGCCCTTCGTACGCTTTGCCAGGATCCGAGGGTGGTCACTCTTTTAAAGTCAGAGGAATACATTCTGGCCACCGTGCTCGATCCTCGGTTTAAAGCGTATGTTGTGTCTCTGTTTCCGGCGGACACAAGTCTACAGCGGTGCAAAGACCTGCTGGTCAGGAGATTGTCCTCTGAAGAGGACCGTGACATGCCAACAGCTCCACCCTCATTTTCTTCCACATCTATGGCTGCGAGGAAAAAGCTCAGTTTTCCCAAAAGAGGCACTGGCGGGGATGCTGATAACATCTGGTCCGGACTGAAGGACCTGCCAACCATTGCAGACATGTCTACTCTCGCTGCATTGGATGCTGTCACAATAGAAAAAATTGTGGATGATTACTTTGCTGACACCATCCAAGTAGACATGTCAGACAGTCCATATTGTTACTGGCAGGAAAAAAAGGCAGTTTGGAAGCCCCTGTACAAACTGGCTCTATTTTACCTGAGTTGTCCCCCCTCCAGTGTGTACTCGGAAAGAGTTTTTAGTGCAGCGGGGAACCTGGTCAGTGAGCGGCGAAGGAGGTTGCTTCCTCAGAACGTAGAAAAAATGATGTTTATAAAAATGAATAATCAATTCCTCAATGAAGTACAGCACTGCCCTCCAGATAGTACAGAGGGACCTGTGGTTGTGGAGTCCAGCGGGGACGAATTGATAATGTGTGATGAGGAGGAAGTACACACTGTAGGGGGAGAGGAATCAGAGGTTGAGGATGAGGACGACATCTTGCCTCAGTAGAGCCTGTTTAGTCTGTACAGGGAGAGATGAATAGCTTTTTTGGTGTGGGGGCCCAAACAAACCAATCATTTCAGCCAAAGTTGTTTGGTAGGCCCTGTCGCTGAAATGATTGGTTTGTTAAAGTGTGCATGTCCTATTTCAACAACATAAGGGTGGGTGTGAGGGCCCAAGGACAATTCCATCTTGGACCTTTTTTTTTTGCATTATATGACCAATCAACAGTCGTTTGCCATGTTCAAAAAGTAAAACCAAATTTAAAAAAATTCAAGAAATTAAACCAAAAGTAAAATGCCGTGTCATAATTTAAAACAAGAGGTATTGACGTGCTCTAAAACTACTGTATTGTTGTTTATATTTTATAAACACTACACTTGAAAGCTTGAGTCTTTCAATAAAAAAGTAACTGTCCATTGCACGAATATTTGCAACAGGGACAATTTTAGGGTTAAAGTCAACTAATAACACTTCGACGCTGTCTGTCTTTATAAACATTACACTTGGAAGTTGGAGGAGGTATTGTGGCCCCGGCACCAAATTTACTACCGGGGCCACTCCACTGTGCAGTCCATATTTAGGTGTATCAGATATTAAACAACGGTGACAGTTGATGCCCAATTTTTTAATTATATTGTGGCCTCGGTACCAAATTGTGTACCGGGGCCACCACACTACGCAGTCCAGATACTTGTTTGGTGGAATTCAGACCAGTTGAGGGTTTTATTATTATATTGTGGGGACCACTCTATCTATACCACACTACAACTCTATACCACTCTATTTAATACTTTAATTCTATTTAATACTTTAATTCTATTTCATACTTTAATTCTATTTCATACTTTAATTCTATTTAATACTTTAATTCTATTTCATACTTTAATTCTATTTCATACTTTAATTCTATTACTAATTACCATAAAGAGGAACTGCCGCTTCTATTTAATACTTTAATTCTATTAGTAGTTACCATAAAGAGGAACAAAATAAACCAATTTTACCAAAAGTATAATATGACTTAGACTTACAAACACTACACTTGAAAGATGGTGCCTTTAAATGAAAAAGTCAGTCTTCATTGCACGACTATGTGCAACAGGGACAGTTTTTTGGTTTACAAAGTCAACCAATAACACTTCGACCCTGTCTGTCTTTAACATACTTGATGGGATCTCAATGACGAATTGTCTGTACCATGTTTGGAGGAGGTATTGTGGCCCCGGTATCAAATTGGGTACCGGGGCCACCCCACTACGCAGTCCAGATACTTGTTTGGTGGAATTCTGACACGTGGAGGGTGTATTTATTTTATAGTGGCCCCGGTATCAAATTGGGTACCGGGGCCACCCCACTACGCAGTCCATACCCTTTTTTGGTGGAATTCTGACCCGGGGAGGGTTTTTTAATTATATTGTGGCCGCGGTACCAAATTGTGTACCGGGGCCACCACACTACGCAGTCCATACCCTTTTTTGGTGGAATTCTGACCCGTGGAGGGTTTTTTAATTATATTGTGGCCTCTGTACCAAATTGTGTACCGGGGCCACCACACTACGCAGTCAAGATAGATAGATGCGTATCATAGATAAAGTACATTCAGTGGTGTGGGGCAAATTGAAAAATATTCAAAATGCACTGACATTATCAAAAACAAGAGGTTGTCACACGCTAAAACTCCAACATGTATATGATGGAGAGGATGGAGGAGCAGCCGTATGTGTAGTGTAATGCAGACCTGTTGAAGGTTTTTTATATATTTTATTGTGGTGCCCAGTGCCCACTCCTCTAGGCAGTCCAGGTACATTTATTGGTGCGATTCATAAAAGTTCAGGGTTTTTAATATATTGTGGTGACCCACTCCTCTACGCAGTCCAGGTACATTTATTGGTGCGAATCAAACAAGTTGATGGTTTTCTTATTATGTATATTGTGGTGACCCACTCCTCTACGCAGTCCAGGTACATTTATTGGTGCGATTCATAAAAGTTCAGGGTTTTTAATATATATTGTGGTGACCCACTCCTCTACGCAGTCCAGGTACATTTATTGGTGCGAATCATAAAAGTTCAGGGTTTTTAATATATATTGTGGTGACCCACTCCTCTACGCAGTCCAGAAAGATACCTTGTTGCAACGTTTTGGACTAATAACTATATTGTGAGGTGTTCAGAATACACTGTAAATTAGTGAAAATGCTTGTTATTGAATGTTATTGAGGTTAATAATAGCCTAGGAGTGAAAATAAGCCCAAAAACTTGATTTTTAAACTTTTTATGTTTTTTTCAAAAAAAATCCGAATCCAAAACCTTAAATCCGAACCGAGACCTTTCGTCAAGTGTTTTGCGAGACAAATCCGAACCCCAAAAATAACGAAAATCCGGATCCAAAACACAAAACACGAGACCTCAAAAGTCGCCGGTGCACATCCCTAAAATGAAGTATGCAACTTTAAATTAAAATAACATATAACTGATTGGCTTCTACTGAATTGTGTTAAAATATGAATAAAATTGAGGATGTGTTGACATGTTGGCCACATTCAACTAAGTTCACTTGCTGTAACATAGGTGTAAAAGAGGGGGGATTAAGGAGTCGAACTGAGGAGCTATAAATTGTTATTATTGCACTAAACAGTAGCAAAGGTCAAAATCTAGGATTATCTCTGCTGGTGCCAAGGTTTTTAGTTGATCCATTTCTCCTTCATATAGTGGTGATAAATTCTCCTGCAAGAACAGGAAACATTCACACTACCAGAAGAAATCTAACCCCTTCAAACCTCTCAACCATAAAAATACAGAAACACAAAAATCATTGAAGAGGGGAAAATAAAATTCAAACATGCAGAAAAGTAACCCTATTATTAAAGATGACATTAAAACATCAAAAAAAAGTAGGTAATACCAACCTTAAAGCGAAATACATTTTAGTAAACCTAGAGTAAGGACTTATGAGGCATTAGACAGAGACTCTTTTAGAAAACGAACAAGAGTAGAACAAGTGTAGTAGAAAATGAGTTAGAAGAAAGCTCCAAAACTATAGATGGTAAAATAAGGCATAATAGAGATAATCTTGACAATACAAACATTAGGAAAAGGAATATTATTTATAAATCCGAAAAAGAGTTTTTAGCTTTCCTCTGTGACATGGAGGAATTGCTAGACCTCAAGGAGTCAGTGAAAATGACCCCAAGGATAAAATGACAAAGGAGCATAAAATCAACAAGAGGGGCACTAGAGGAGGCAAAGGTAATAATAGTACCAAGAACCTCAACAGATAGGAGGGAATATTTAATTTAAGTAACTGAGATTACAAATGACATTTCTATCTCTGTTGATAACATGACCATAAATCCCACCCCACAAGCTCGCTGCCTAGGTGTAATCCTTGAATCACACCTATCCTTTGTTCCCCACATTGACTTTATATCTAAATCCTGCTACATACATCTAAAGAACATTTCCAGAATTCGCACATATCTCACGCAAGACACTGCAAAAACCTTAATTCATGCACTTATCATCTCCCGCATTGACTATTGCAATTCCCTCCTTACTGGTCTTCCCAAAAACAGACTCAAACCTCTACAATCTATTTTGCATGCTGCGGCAAGACTGATTTTCCTTGCAAATCGTTCTTCCTCTGTTGAATCACTCTGTATGTCTCTACACTGGCTGCTTGTTTTGTACCGAATCCAATATAAAATACTTTTACTAACCTACAAGGCCATCAACAAAGCTGCACCAACATACATCTCCTCTCTTGTCTCAAAATATCTCCCAACTCGGCAACTCCGTTCTACACAAGATCTGCGTCTCTCATCCACCCTCATTACATCCTCCCATTCACGGTTACAGGACTTTTTTCGGGCTGCACCCACTCTATGGAATTCTCTCCCTCGCACAGTAAGACTCTCCTCTGGTCTACAAGCTTTCAAGCGTTCTCTTAAAACCTACCTCTTCAGACAAGCTTATAATATTCCTCAGCCACCCTCTTAACCTCACTACCTTTAGCCTGTTACACAATTTCACACAAGACAACTACCCTCTGACCAACATTGTTGTGTGACGGGTTCATTTAGCTTATGAGTCACTTTTACCTTTGCAGTTTGGCTGGGCCAAAATGCAAAATGTAGACTTAACCTCATGTGTCAATCTCCCATTGTCCCATAGATTGTAAGCTCTTCTCACCTCTTTGTCTGTTTTACACAGTTTGTTTATTAGTTTATTATGTTTGTCCCCAATTGTAAAGCGCTACAGAATATGTTGGTGCTATATAAATAAATGATGATGATGATGATGAAATGGTCAGGTTAATTTACTAAGTAAAGGGTACAAATTTGTGCCCCATTCCACCTTGAGCAAAATACATACATACTAATTTTAAGCCCCAAACAAACTTTTGCCTATATTTTGTTAAAAGATCAGACATTTCAGAAGCCAGTAGATAACGATTTTGAAAAACTTCCAGATAAGCAGAAAAACAAGCTCAATCTGTAACGGAAAGTGCCCTGAAAGAACTGCAAGAATATAGGGACATAATTATTAAACCCACAGAGAAGGGAGGAAATCTCGTGATTATAGATAGAAGTAATTATAAGAAAGTGATAACATGTCTTTATGAGACAAGACCAATTATATGCCATTAACTAATGATCCCACCAAAGAATATCTTGTAGAACTATCAAAACATCTGGCCTCAATTTGGGGATACTAACAAAAGAGGATTTGAGTAATCCCAAGGACTGTCCCGTAGTGTCAGGCCTCTAACCTGTCACCTCTAGCTTCACTTCTGTTTTCTGCAGGAATTGGTAGTGACAGAAAAGATCCAGCTCAGGGATACTACAGGTATTCGACCAAATACAATAGAAAGAAGCTTTTGTACTTGGAACATGTGATATTAAGTTCTTCTAGACATGTATAGATAATTTAGATGGATACAAACACATTCAACATTATTATTATCTTTGCAATCAATCTAAAGTTTGAATGAGCAGATTAATTTTATTATAGGAAGTATTGAATACATTTTATCCCATAATTAATTATGGTATGTGGCCTATTATTATAAACAAATCAAGGGTACAGCTATGGGTAAGTGATTTGCATGTAGCAATGCAAATTTGTTTGTGGCAAAATGTGAGAAGGACCAAATCTGGAGTGACAATCACTATTTGGAACACATAATTTGTTGCTGTGCAATATAGATGAAATTTAACTTATTGGGAATGGTTTAGTGTAAGCGCTAAATGAATTTCTGACATCTTTCAATTCCAGTAAGAAAAGCCTAGGATTCACCTTCCATACCAGCTAAAAAATGGTCTTTTTTTGTTGAGGAAAGGAGCCTCCAAACTAGGACCTCTGCTAAAAAAGTGGACTGCAATAATTTCCATCTAGCAACCTGCAGCCATCATGTCACCTGGGTACAAATTATCCTGGGAGGACAATTTCAATGACTAAAATTAATTTATACTAGCCCCTCCACCTTTAAAATTAAAGTAGTAGTTTGAAATAGAAATTCATACAATGAGAATATAATGAAGTTAAAGTAAAAAATGCATGTATAACCATAGAGGAAATAAAAATTAAGAATTTCATGGAATATAAACCAAAACAACTACTACAGACTTCAGCATGGCATTTCTGACAAAGCATAATAGCAACAACAAGACTGCTGAAGAAATAATACAGAAGCATTGGTATATCTTGAGTGTACATGGAGATTTACAAACTATTTTCCTATATATAATATCTAAAAATCCCCAAGACTAAGAACTCTTCTGACCAGCAGCTATATCACTCTACAGGAGCATCACACAAGGAAAACACAGACTAAGGGCCATCATTTCTGTCTCAATTGTGTGGGGCACAGAAATTGTCCAAACCTCAATAGCAAACCCATATAAGAAATCCTCTCTTACTCTAGCCATAAAACATTAAAATTTCAAGACTAAATGACTTGTAACACCGAAGGAGCCCTATGCACGCTGGAGGGCCCTTCTGGGCTCCAGTATGTGGGGCGTACTAAAAGACAAATTAAA
Organism: Mixophyes fleayi; assembly: GCF_038048845.1. Lineage (NCBI taxonomy): Eukaryota > Metazoa > Chordata > Amphibia > Anura > Limnodynastidae > Mixophyes > Mixophyes fleayi. Next base: position 128,613,845 of record NC_134403.1, read on the forward strand.
ATGTGGACTTAAGAACATAATATAACATTAAAAAAGGTTTGGTCAACCACAACATATCTAATCATTTTCTTTTTATGGTACATAATAAAACCCCCCAAAAAGGACTAAAATGTTGTTTTACCCAAGAAGTGAAAAAGAACTTGATAGGGGGAGACTTTATCACCTCTATATCAAGATCTAGGATCTGACAACTAAAAACCACATTTAGATTAAATTTCGATTTCGACCTAGGCTTTATTTTACTGCACAAAATACATAATTTATAGATACTCAGTCCTACTCATGAATCCCTCCTCTTTTACATCAAGTGAACTTAGTTTAATGTGGCCAAAATGTCAACACATCCTCAATTCAATTCTCAGTTTAACAGAATTCAGTAGAAGTCAATCAGCATATTTTCAACTGAATGCTACTTAATAGCATATTTTTAAGCACAAAGCACAAGATTACGGTGTGTTTTCATGTTTTTATTGCATAATAGTCCTAAATTGCTTCTAAAATCCTACACAGAACTTTATCCCATACATACTAAGTTTTAATAAATAAAAGACTGTAATTTTTAAATAAAGTTTATTTAAAGGCGCTTTGTATAAAATGCCTGCCTCCACTACTATGCAACATCCTGATTAGGACTAAATTTATATTAGAGTTGATGATTCAAAACAGTGTCCTTTTCAATTGCACTTTAATCAAAGGAAGTGACTATAATTATCAGTGGTGGTCATTTAAAAAGTACACAATGGCTGAGATGCTCTGCAAAATCCTCTTTGGTGGTGCCTTACACCTCAATTTGCGCAATTCTGCCTAGTTGTACACCATAGGGAATAGGTTTATGGAGCAAGATGGTATTTGTGAAGGAGCAGAATATTACAATTTAACCCTACAACTTTAGCAGATTACAAGATGAACGTATAATTAAAAAACTCTTAATTTGTGGAAATATAACGCAACGCTTTTTTCCATCTGTTTGCGAATTCATCTTCTGCATTCCAATGCAATATCTTTCATTATTTTAAGGATGATATCTTTTAACTAGACGCTTTGTTAATGAAACATAAAGGGTTAACTATGACAGCTACATTAAATCCACACCCATCTTTCGTATGTGAGCTTGTTGATTGGCCATAGATTTAAAAATCCCGCTCTGATCATGAACGGGTTTGCCTTGAAAAAGTCTAGCACAGCGTAACGCGCATTGGTGTTTAAGCTGTGTGTTTTGCCTCCTTTTATATTCTCGATTAGAGCACGAATTGCCCCCCTGCCCCCCCCGGCCTAGCCCGCCTCAGCAGAGGAGGTCACATGATGCAGAAGGTGCTCTGACTTGTTCTTTGCAAACATCCTGTTGTCCACCATTGGTCTAATTCCTTAAAACTGACCAACACATCTGTGCTAATATGCCTCATATCTGCTTTATTGTATTGGTCTTGTATGTTACAAGGACTTTGCTGTAAAGTGTACACTTGGCCACCAAAGACCAGGCTCTGAATTGTTCACTGGTCACCAGGATATAGGCTTTGAGGTGTACCTGTGGGATCTAAGGGCATAGGTGGGACATTTTATGGCTATTATTATTATTACCATTATTAACCTTTATTTATAGGGCACAACATGAGGTCTGAAGTGCCATTCAGAGGGCAAACAACAAGACAGTACATGGTATAACCGTACAATACAGGCTACTCACACTGTCAGTCATCACATTACTGTGATTGCAAGAAGAAGTGTAGAATACGCTATGAAAACAATAAGAAAGGACAGTTTACTGCCCATGCAATCTTGCTGTCATTGGTTCAGCACTGTGTAGTATTTCTATAAACCCAGGCCTGGAAATAGATATAGATATTTAGAATCATATACATACAGGGCCGGTGCTAGCCTCCATGGCGCCCTAGGCATTTTTACAAAATCGGCGCCCCAGCCCCCCTCCCCCCCCCCCCCGCAACAATCAGCGCCCTCCTTCCTCCTCCCTCCCCCCTCACCCCGTCTTTCCTTACCTCACCACCGCCGCCTCTCTGCTCCGTCTCCTCCCCTCCACTCACTGACACTAGTGAGTGGAGAGGAGGAGACAGAGCAGAGAGGCGGCGGTGGTGAGCAATAGCCTCTTCCCCCCTCCCCGTGCATCTGAATGCTGTGCGGCTCTCCAAGAGTTATCCAACCGTTTTATCTGGCAAGGGAAGAAACCCAGATTGAGTAAATCGCTACTAGCTAAACCCAAAGAGGTTTGAATATTATTTGACTACACAATTGAGCCACGTCATCTCTTGGCATCTCAACCCAGGACTAAAAAAATGGGTGGACGTAGAAAATGCTATGACCCCTGATATACCTGTACACAGGGCCGGATTAACCATAGGGCTAACTGGGCTACAGCCCAGGGGTCTATGGCATCCAGGGGGCCCTTGAAAGTACTCAGCAGCAGTATTGATCGGTCGGGGAGCGATCAGTGCTGCTGAGCACTTTCACTGGGGTCCTTCTCCGGCATGCTGTAGTCTCCTTACTGAGGAGATCTTGTGAGTCTCACTCTCACGAGATCTCCTCAGTAAAGAGCGTACAGCACGCCAGAGAAGGAGGTAGGTGCCGGAGGGGGGGGGGGTGTGGGCAGCTCGGATCACGGGGGGGGGGGGGGGGCCCTCACTGGGGAATGGAGGCCCCCTTAGCCCAGGGGCCTCCATTCCCTTTATCCGGCCCTGCCTGTACACCACCTATTATGGCTTCCTAAATCTTGTAGACCGGTCTCAGTATACTCCTGCCCAGCAATTGCCTCTAAACTCATGGGATTTGGCTAATAAAAGACATAACCTAGCCCCATGCCCTTTTCCCCTGACTCCCATATGGATTCACCCATTATTCCCACCCGGGAGATCAACCGCAATATCAGGATGGTGGTGTACACACAAGATAGAGCACTTTCTACATATTAAGGGAGAAACCGCCCCTGCCTTGTTCAATGAAATTCGAGATAAATGTCACCCCCCCCCCCCTCCTATTCATTTTCAATATGTACAAATCTGCAACTTTATTCAGTCACAAACCCGGTCCTCCCGTCTCCGTAGCAGGTCCCAATTTGAACGACACTGTATACACTCCGCAGGCCGTAGGGAAAATATCTCAATCATGTATCGTACACTCACAGCACCACCTGATCTAATTCTCGAGCCTCATGAAGAGGCATGGCAACGGGACCTGTGGGAGTCTTTGGACAGCGAGGAGTGGTCTATTATCCGCACAAGAACAGCAAAGGTCTCCATTAATGCAGGTATCCAAGAAAACTGCTATAAGATTTACACACGCTGGTACCTGGTTCCAGAGAGGTTGCATCGGATATACCCATCGGTTTCAGATAGATGCTGGCGCCTTTGCGGGGCCAAGGGAACTTTTTTTGCATATTTGGTGGGAGTGTCCTGTCATTCAAACTTTCTGGAATCTCACTCTGGCTATAGCTCGAAAAGCCACAGGGATTAAAGTTAGTAAGAAGCCTGCTCAGATCCTACTTAGCCAGCCCATCCCTGATATAAGTAAAATTGCTTAATTGCACACATTTATCAAGCTTCCAAACTACTCATAGCAAGAGCCTGGAAACAACCCACGGCCCCTTCTAAAGCAGAACTGATTAACCGTATTTGGTTTATCTCCTATATGGAGCATATCTCTGCCCTGCTGAATGATACCTTAACAAAATTTAGGGAAGTGTGGTCACCCTGGTTTAATTGGCAACAGTCCTCCATCCCGGGAAATTCTTGATTTGTAACTCTAATAGATTGAGAGGTTAATACCCCCCTCTTACCCTCCCCCCTGACTTTTACCCTCCCCTTTTCTCCTATCCCGTTCCCTTTCTCAAAAATACAAAACCACCGCTGCCTTATGATTGTTTCACATTTGAAATTTGCTCAGCTGTCTATACTTCCGTGTTGTTGAAAGTGCTATTTTTCATCATTGTTAAAGTGCCATGACGTTTATGATTCAGATGTACAGCGTTATTGCTCAAACTGAGTATGTTCATTTACTTGTTTATGCGGTTTCAAAATAAAAATTAAAAAAAATAAAATAAAATGACCCCTGTTAAAATAATAGATAAAACCTTGTATCTTTCTTAAGACCTTTCTGCAGCATAATTTAGTTGGTGTAATTTAACTTAATTAAATTGTACCGAGGGTTCACGCTCATGAAAGCAGCAGGCAATGTTGAAATTGCCACAAAGCGAAGTAATCGCTTATCAGAAAGTGTGTGAGAAGGTATATTTATTTAAATTATTTTTTTTCACTCCAGTGTCTGAGTATTTACTAGGTTTTATTAATGCACAAATGTACTTTGAATGCTGGACACAAGGCACAAGGACTTACAGTTCAAAAACACGATTTCTACATATCAACTTCTCTGCACTACTAAGGGTTCTAAGGGTTAGCATAGTTCATAGGGTGTCAACTGTTGAAACAATGTACAATATTTGGAATCAGTGGTTTCTGGCTGTCGGTCAAAGTCAGAAGTAATCAATCATTCACAGCTAGTATGAAAGGAGTAGGGTTTGTGTGAAAGCGAAATCTAATGGATTAAACAGATAAACAGTCTATCATCCGTAAATGCAGAGCTAACATACCTCAACTTTGCATTCATTGATCTCTTTGTAAAATAGATGCTCAATGCACATAGATTTTTAAGAAAATGGAAGACATATTACAACACAGATTGCATAAGATTGTGTTTTTCATTCATCATCCACCTTTTTTAATGTGTTTTACATAGCCATGACCTCAAAACACAATTATATTGCTGCTGCATCCAATTAGGTGTGAACACTGTTTAAAAGATGACAGAATACCTATTGTGTGCCCGAGCCCAAAAGATGTTGTCTAGATTCCCTAACAGACAAATATATCTGTTAAAACAGCTTAAATACTAGGGAAGACTGGTAACTATTGGCCTGGGGGCAGAGGCGGAACAGGGCATCACTGGATCCCATAGCAAAATTTTGGTAGGATCCCGGCAATGCCGCTCTAGACACCTTGGCCCCCTGCCCTGCTCACAAAAGAACAGAGAAGATGCCTCTTCTTAGCATGTGCAGTCCAGCACATTCACCAGCTCAGAAGATGCTTCCAGTCTGGTCTTTAGTGAGCAGAGCAGGGCACATGGCATAGTCCTTACCTCCAGGCCCTTTAGAGGCTACACCTCCTGTAGTTCTACTCTTACCTGGGGAATAAGCTCAAGTAAGTGGCAAAGACTAATGTAGCAGAATGTGTATGACCAAACATGTGGGTGTGATTTGTCTAATGTGGGTGTATTTACAACAGCCAAGGAAATGTATGCAATCTTATTATTTCACATGGCCCCATCTGATTTCTACAATGCGGAGAGCTTACTAGTGGCAAATATATAATTCAGAGAGCATCCAGGTGATCTCAATACAAAACAGAGAATATTACACTGAATAACATTACAGATACCATACTAATGATCAACATTCAATAAGAGCATTCTACTGACTACTATAAAAAAATGTATAATAGCGACTTGTATGTATTGTTAACCCTGTGCAATGCAGTTCCCTAAAATCACTGGTCACTTAACAAGCCAGACATTCCAGTCTTTGCTGGTAACACAATGCAGATCCATGATGCTGACACAATAGAGGGTCAAATGAAGTACACACCTATATTGTCTTCTTGTGTTGACTTCTAGTGAACTGAAGACTGAAGTTTGGCTTTGCCTGGGAGCTGCCATACTGCCCTCAGCACTCTGATTGGTGAATATCACTGGCCACTCACCAATCAGCATATTACTCTCCGCATGATGAATGACCAGCGTTATCAATCAATCCGAGGTCTGAGAGCCATCTACTGGGTATGGCAGAAGTAAAAAAAAACAGTAGATGGCTCAGTCAACATCACACACACACACGCTGTGATCCATTTTATTAGCAGTTGGAGGTTATGGATTAAAAAATGGTTGGAGTTCTGATTTAAAATCATGGGTTGGGTGTCTTATTTTATCATCTAGGGGTATATTTACGAAACGGCGGGTTTGAAAAAGTGGAGATGTTGCCTATGGCAACCAATCAGACTCTTGCTGTCATTTTGTAGAATGCACTAAATAAATGAAAGCTAGAATCTGATTGGTTGCCATAGGCAATATCTCCACTTTTTCAAACCCGCCGTTTAGTAAATCTAGCCACTAGTGTTTAAAACTAGAAATCTAAATATATTTAATCCCCAGAGGCTCAACATGCATACCAGAAACAGAGAATTTCTTTAAGAAAGCAATTAACTGAACAAAGCCTCAGTGCACAGGTCCAGATGTTCATGCAAAGGGACCTTGTGATATTTTGCCTCATGATTTTTACTGTTCTACAAGAGTAGCCATGGTTTAAGTATTTATGTTTGTGCTCCACTTGATAGAAAATGTTATCCTGGTAAAATAAAAACTCATATTGGTCTTAAAGAAGGTTTTGGCTGACGAAGAAAATGTATTCTAGTAAGGCTGCCAAAAAAGATTCCTTAGCAAGAAATATTATATTATCCACTTGGCTGTTATCAAGAAACAAGCCTACTGATATGTGAGCACATTTCATCCAAAGCACACATTATAAGCAGCATTAAACAGATTAAACCCAAGTTCAAGATATAATTGGCATTGACAAGGCAATAACAGAAGTGTCTAGTAACATAACTGGGTAAATACAATTTCAATCTAGTAACTTAGATAATACAAAATGTAGCATGGTTTAAGGCACTACAATTTTAAAATAATGTTAAAAAAAATTGAAACAATACACATTTAACATTAGAATAAAACCCAAAGAAAATATTTCTAAAGCTTTTATAATTAAACTTTTTTAATTTATATTAACTAGCAGAATAGCATTTGATAAATAAATTGCCTTATCAGCAGAAATGTTTGCAATGACTAAACTCCTTTAACTTTTATTCCTATTTACACTTCATGTTTAAAATCAACAATCAAATCAGAACATTTTGATTATTATGGAAGGTTCTTTGCTTTCAGCATATACAGCATAGTACCACCCACTTAGAGAGAGATGAGCATGAAATTGAAGGAATATATAGATGTCAACCCAATCGGTTTAATCCAGGAGATATTTGTCTGCTTCCTTTACAACGGACTACTTAACAGTAGCTCAATGAATTAAGCGGTGTGAAACAGTCCTTTTACATTTACTAAATGAGTGACCACAGGTCAAATTAAACAAAAAGTCAGTAGGAAACAAAGGGGCAGAAACATATTTTCCTGATAAAACGAGGTCTCTAGTACTGATGTATGTTGGTATATAAACTCCATGTATTCCTTTCACATCTATGACCAGGAAGTGTTCTAGTAAAATATTTTCATATTTTAAATTAACATTAACTTACTTTTCTTGGCTTTCCAATGTTAGAAGAGAAGAACAGTTTGCTCCAAAATAATTAGCTTTACGCCAGCCTAGACGCTAACATAGTTCTGAAAAGTTGCTCCTACTTCAAATGTGTCACTGGCACCAAAATGAGTGTAATATCCGAAAGTCATCAGAAGACGGCTGTTATCCCGTGTGTGTGTGTGGTCACCTGCCGACTGCACCTACAAGTCCCTGTGTGATCCAACTGCTCGGTCTGAGTGCCAGGTCTATCAAATTTGGCAACATATACATTTTGAGCCATGCATCAGGATCAGCCCACGTGTGGTCAGTATTAAGCCTGGACTGTGTCCCACAATGTTTAACTAACAATTATTTTATGAAACAGTTGTCAAAATGATAATATGATGTATATATAGTAAGTGTTCCACTCTATACGCAATATACTATCTAGACCTCTTAAGTATATGTGAACCAGCACCTGCAACACAGAGTAAAATGGTTGATCTATCTCTATTCAGAAATGGACAAATACCTTTACTGATCTAATGCTCTTTTGAAAATAGAGAAACAAGACAATGTAAGCAATTTACAAAGAGCAAATCTTCTGCTGTGCACAAAAGCAGCTTTGGACCTGCAGTACACCTCAATTTGCCCAGGAGCACCTAGTTTTGTGTCTAGATGCATGGGTATACAGAACAATATGGTGCATATGGAGGAGCATAAGCTTGTCCAGCCAGAGGGGAGGTGTTGGGCAGGATGAAGGTGTTCCTAGTAAAGTACTGAGCCGGAGCACTAGAGTGAGATTATTGTAATAAGATATAGAAGTGGATAGGACCTTTTTAGGGGTATACCTTTCATTTGCACGTCACAAAATGACTTCAATTATCCCCAACTGAGCTGGTTGTTTTAAAGCCAATATACTTTATAAGGGCTCTGTTTGTGCCTCTATGTTGCATTTCTGTAGAGGAGAACATGTTCAGATGCACTCCAAGCAAATGAAATCCTGATGTCTCCTCACTTGCTTGATTCATTTTTGTCATACATGAAGCAGAACTTTAAGTGAAGACTGGAAAGTTTATTTTGCTGAAAAGGGTGGTGAAATTTTGACTGATGGATTTGATGCTTACAGTTTTGCAGAGTTCGCAGCTGGAGATTTTTCTACCTCTCTGCATACCTAGGCAAAGCTTTAGGTCAGGGGTGTCCAACCTTTTAGCTTCCCTGGGCCACTTTGGAAGACGACGAGTTGGTTTGGGCCGCACATAAAATACACTAACACTAACGATAGCGGATCATCGAAAAAACCATAGAAAACATAGTTAACATATTAAACTTACTTGGAAATGAAGTTAGTAAGAGTTAGGAAACCTGTTGCAGAATCTTGATTAAAGCAGTAGTCCCATTACCAGCTGCAATTGAACTTACTTGCATCTGCTCCTTAGTGGGGTTCGGGGAATTAAATGCCAAAAACTTTTTTTTCCTCTCTTTCTGCACCCATGAATCATTTTTTTTATTGACCAGTTTGAAATGGTCACCGATATAGGTAGCATCAGGAGGACTAATATAAATCTACAGAGATTTAAAGATAGGGTGGCTGGAAAAATGGCTCATGGAGCAGCCTCCGATGAGGGTAACAGTGAGTGATATTTTCACCCTACTGAGCACTGCACATTTAAAATGGTTTAAAATATTAAAAATACAATTATCTCTTAATATTTATATTAGATACATACAGAGAACACAGCTAGTTCATAATTGCATGGTGCAGAAAGTCCAAATTCAGAGTAACAATAAGATACTGGATAATCTTTCACTGCTGCTGATAGTTCGCGCGGGTGACTCCTCTGTGCTGTGCTGTGCCGCGCTACGCTACGCAATGGATGTCGGGTGTGATGATGTCACCCCCGACATTCACTGCGAGCGCCACACGGAGGAGGAGACCAGGGAGGGAGCCGAAGCGCCAGCCGACGTGACCACAAGGTAAGTATTTTTTTTTTTTTTTTTGCAGGATTCTTTTTTTCAGCGCTGCCCCCTTGCCACAACCAAAACTCCTGCTGGGCCACATTTACAGGCATGCTGGGCCGCGGGTTGGACAACCATGCTTTAGGTTGTAAAGGCATCTCCAGAATGTAGATGGTGCACATTGGTTGTACTTTGCAAATTACCTCCTTTGATTATAAATGCTTCTAAGACCACAATTTTAAAGATGTACAGAAATTCATGGAGCTAGTAGTGTGTACAATAGAAACAAACAGCAAGTGGTATACTGTGTGGCTACTTTACTTTTTTCTACACATAACAGCTTTAGACCAGGCATCTGAAGACATATGCAATGCCTAAGGTTGTAACTGGTAATCTATTTCATTCTCAGCACTTATTGTTCTCAATAACAATGCAGAACACATACAAACTGTGCAGAATTGTCTTCGCATAATGACATGTTTAATGTGTCTGGTAATGTAACTAATTGATACACTATAGTCTAGAAAACAACTCTAGAATAACAAAAAATACAATGCAGGCAAGATTCTGACACAAAAAAAAGAAAACAATATTACTAAGATATTATATATACATTATTCTGTATCTTTATTTATAACATTTATTTACAATTGAGTTGAAAAAATTACCATATAATTTTAAATGTAAAAGTTGTTTCTATTTATCTAATGTACTTATATTAGCATTTTATTATCATGTGCATTTCTGGAACATTCCTAAGATATGGGGGTAAATGTATCAAGTTGAGAGTTTTCCGGCGGGTTTGAAAACCCAATCAAATTCTAGCTATCATTTATTTAGTACATTCGACAAAATGATAGCTAGAATCTGATTAGTTGCTATAGGCAACATCTCCATTTTTCAAACCCGCCGGAAAACTCTCAGCTTGATACATTTACCCAATGCTGTCTATCTGTAGAGAGGTATATATTGATTTTATGCTGCTAGTAGGTAGGAATTTATCCTAGAACAATACTTTCAATTAAAAAGATTAAGAAATAGCAGCTGTATAAAAGGCAGGACATGGTAATACCATACCAACCAAATGTCTCGATTTTGTTGGGAAAGCCAGGATTCATTGACTTCAAAAGTCGCAGGGCTTAATATACATAAACTCATTCATCCTCCTGACACAGCCAAATGAACACAATTGGAACTAGGTCCCATAATTGCTGATCTGTGTTCTGAGAGCAAATATGAAGAGAACTTTCTGACATGAGCAATGCTCAGGTCACATGGGTGTCCAGATTTTTCACTTAAAAAGAATGGGGAAAGTCATGAGGAGAAAAAGTAATCCATTCATAGCAGCAAACAATGCAAATCTTAGCAAAATGGTTTAACAGGATGAAAACAAAGTATTAAAATAGCTTAGCACCCCTTTAATTCTAACATAATTATACACCTTGAAATTCAGTTTGGGCGCTTAAAAGATTATAGTAAAATGATAATCATACATACCTGCAAACATTACTGATAGAAAAATCAGGACACTTTAGACTACACACCAATCCATCCAATCCATGACCCAGTCTAGCCCACACCATATCCATTTAATAGGAGGCCCATTTGATAATTCCTCTTATGGAATCTGGAAATTATAACTCTTGACTAGTATGACCAGCATTTCTGTTTCCACATTCACAAACTGAACAATACAAAGTGGTAAAGATTATGATATTACTTACATTCTGACCATTCCAGTATCGTGTTTACTATTTGTATATATTGCCAATAATTTAGTCAGTTTTGAAGGTACTGGTATTCATCACATTTTTTAGGTAAAGTCATCTTTTATCTGCCCCATCACAATCATGATTTTAAACATGTTCCATAAAGCCCATAGAGGCACAGTTAAAAATACAGTTATTCATATGGCTTCCACGTATATGAAAAAGAAAATCGGGACACCCATGTAACATAACGTTTGCTCAGTTCACACAGTTCTGACACATTTTGCCAGTCTGAATTGTGGGATTAAAAGTATTCTGATTTAATTGGGAAATCCACAGTAGAGAAAAACAATATTTCCCTTGTCAACAATAATATTATAGTTTCTATTGTATTCTCTGCTGCATTCAGGTGGAAGAATATGCAAATATTAAAGGAGAACACCTAACAAAAATTTCTGTATAATAACCTCCAGCTAGTTTAACTTCTCAATCCAATACTCAAGACCTCAAACACATTACTATTGTAAATTCAATATAAAATATAAAAAAAAATATAAACACATACAAAAATAAACAAATTAAAAACATACAAAAAAGGTAGAATAGATGGACCTGTAGATTATTTTCAGCTGTCAAATTCTATATTTTTGTGTTTCTTAGCCTATCACTGCTGGGTTGCAGGTACAGATGAAGCCTGTTATTCCTTCCCCAAATAAATGAATTGACATGCTTTGTACTTTATGTGTTACCATCATGTAGCATTGGAACAGCACAGGTATTTACAGGAAAAGCTCTTAAATTGTTCTGTTATATGTTTATGTAAAACATTATTTTAATAAACATCTATTTTTGCATTTCCTACCTAAAATGCAAATACCGCACTCACCAATAGTCCTATTTTTCATAGAACAAAGTGGGTGACAATGCCCATGATTAATGAGTGTGAGTTCTTGTTTTTCTTTTATTTAGCGTTAAACATTATTTCTATAATAAATGCTACATACATACACACTTAAGACACAATGTACACATACTTCAAGCGGAAACAATAAAGGTATAACTTACTGCTGGCCAGACTACTCCTGCGTAGCTTTCAATTGACTCCTGAATTGTAATTTCGTACCCTGCAAACCAGAGATGCTCTTTCCCAAAACAGGAGAAGACAGAGGGAGACCATGTCTTGCGGGGCTGGACACATGATTCGAGGTTACATAAGATGTCTGTAAGGAAATATATTTATTTTCTGTTGATATTTAAGCAATTTTTCATTTAATTTGTTATGTTACATGCATTTATAAACTGCACAAATAATACCAAATACACATAGATATATAAATCTTCCACCTATAATTATCATTTTAATCAACAGGTTGTGCTCTTTTATTGTTACTATAATGCAGCAGAACATGTATACATTTCAGCTTATATTTCCATGATTAGTGGTGCCACTTATGTATTTATTAAGAGCACTTGTGAATTGTGAAAAATAATATAGCCCATGATAAAGATGATAAGATTATTTCACGACAAATATAAACTCTGTCTTCCAATTACTATGGCCATAGTAATGAATTTTCCCATTTTTTTATTTTTGGTAATTGTGGATATGTCTAGTCTAAAACATCTGCATATTAGTAAAGTACATAAAGATTTCATCTACCCAGCTCGATGTTATCTCAGAGTACAAACAGTATGAGAAAATACCAATGCTGAGGAGATAATTAACATTCCTGTTTGATTAACGTAAGGGAGAATCCTACATGTTGTGTTTGCACATTACTCCTCTTTTCAACATGATACCACACAGCGTTACATCATATCACTATGCCTGAACTCAACAGTATGACTGTAAGTTAAGGTGGCATTTAGCGCTAGAGTCGTATATGCTACTAATTTAAGGGTCTTCTGTAGCTTTATATAAATAACGCGAAAAACATGTAGTGCAGATTCTAAGCAAAGCTATTAAAAATGTGACTACTCCGTCCAGCTGTCCCTTGCAGTGCTAAAATGAAAGGTTAAAGGGAATTAGCTTGTTGACTGGGCAACGGCACAATAATGACTTGCTGATTTTGGTACGCTAGGCTCTTGAATTACACATATTTAATGCACATACCTTTCTGATCGCTCTCCAGTTTAAGGGTTTCTGAAAAGTCGGGGTTTGGCACATCTTGCTGCTTTCTTCTCTCTTCATCACCCACAGTTTCACCAGCTCCCTCCCAGCTGTCTTCCTCCTCTGCAGCGGAGAGCTCAGGCTGCACACAGAGCAGACACTCCAAAGGCTCAGCATCCATAGCAAGTGCCTTGAGCCCAGGCAGGGAAAAGACAGAGCAGCAGTGATCAGACAGAGGACCTCATCCTCTACCTCTCTAATCCTGTGTGGTGGGTGGGAGGGTGTCTATTGTTAAGGTAGGGGCTGGCTGTAATTGCTGATGCTGGGGAGGTTGCAGATGGATGTGGATATGTAGACAAGTGACTGTGTGCAGAGGGAGGGGGAGGGGGGGGGGGGGGTTGTGATTGCAGTGTGCACCCCTGATTATTAATCTGATACACATCCTGGACTAGACACAAAAAACCCTATTTGGCAAGTATTTTAATTAATTTAATACAAACATAAATTGTATATTATTTGAAATATAACACTTTAACATGTGCTAATGCCAAAATTATAGCATATGAGAAATTATGTAATCACATTAAGAAAGCACGAGGCATTTTTGCATTTAACTTAAAGGGGGGGGCTCCTCCCCAGCCTCCCATGTCCCACTTTACTTTCCTACTGAGATGAAAACCATCAGTGATTGTTGACAATGATATGACTAAATAAAGATTGTCAAATTTTGCTAGTCTAGTAGAAGTGGCAGGTCAAGTTATAGAATCTAGAATGGCTCATGTTTAGGAGCTATGATACATAACTCCGATCACAGTCAAATCATGTTATTGATTACTATTTTTCACAGATTTAACCTGCAATTTATATACATTTATTAGCTCAATATTTATATCTGAACTTACTTTTATTGCACATATCTAAACCACTAGTTAAACTTCTGAATAAGTAGTAGCTGTGAACACTGCTGGTGCTGTTTTATTTGTATAAAACAAGTACCACTCTGGCTGAGAGTAGGTTCTCTTACACCTTTATGTCCTTGCTCAGTTAATTGTGATACATTGTGATGTTAGGTAAGTTCAGGAAGTATTGGAATCCTTTGATTGGTTGGGTACTAAATGTAGACAATGGAAATGTCAGTAGTTATCTGTCAACATGAAACTATCGGTAGGCTAAATGCTGACACTTCCATTCTGGTGACAGTTTCAAAATGTATATTTTTATGCGGTCACTAGAATGGAAGTGTCGGCCTTTAGCCTGCCGACATTACATGTGACCGCATCCCCTTGAGGTACAGATACGTAAAAAGCCCTGTTTCTGTGTGCCCCAGAGATATTTCTAGCTCTGTTTTTGACTCTATTGCACAGTTTCTCAACCTGTGGTACTTGTACCCCAAGGGGTTTTCTCAGATACATTCAAGGGATACTTGAGTACTTAAATAAACTTAAAATAAAATAACATTTATACATACAGAATAAAATATATACGCAAAACTACACATAATGGATCATTTTTAAACATTTACATGCATATGAAGTGAGCTGGTTTTAATTTACTCAGATTTGGGGGTATTTGCAATAAATATAAAATCATCAGGGGCTATTTATTATAAACACACATTAACATGGACTTCATAAACATTTACCCTTTCATGGGGGGACATGTTAAAAAAAAGTTTGAGAAACCCTGTCTTAGAGTAAAGAGCCAGCAGAGCTGAGAAACCCCACAACCTGACAAACTGCCCTCCCCACATTGTGCATTATTCACATCACATAGCAGTAACCAAGACCTAATTTATGAATAGGCCCGTTAATATGTCAAACATTATGTGAAATAGACAGATCAATACTTCTAGATGTAAAAAGGTAGCCATATATAAAGCAAATTTCCATTACTTTTAAGAAGCAAAACATCTAACGCATTATCCACATAATTTATTGATCCTTACTTTTACACCTTGTAATCAATCAGTTGATTATTAAGCCACCTACTGCCACAATGGCAACATCTGATAACTCGCACAACACACAGTGGTGGTAATGTAATGGGGACTAACATCACTGAGTGACGGCATGTTGTTGTGTTGGAGATGGGCAGGGCACAGTATTACAGTATAACAACTATTTTAATCCCCTAAACTGCTACATAGTTTTACTATCTTAGCCCATAGTGATCTTTAAACATTGCCATCCACCTGTCACTGCTTGCCTTGGCCATTGGGATATGTCAAGAATATTAATAGTTGCAACTAGTAAGGATGTGTTAAGTGCATTTAGAAGGTGTTGCAACCAAGAACCCCTCACCAACTCTGTTTAACTGGACTCCCTTCAGTACTTACCCCTGCATCCCTGAGATCGTAACCGTGAGGACCTTTGGGATTATGAGATCAAATTAAACACAGTTTAAGTTTCTAAGTAAGTATTTTTTTAAAAAAATTCCAATTTCCAATTTCTTAGCATTTTTTACACTAAGGGGCCGATTCAATTCTGCCACGGATAACGCGGCGTTAGCAGTATTACGTATCTGGCAATGCAGTAATGATAAATGTATGGATTATCAAACTCATAATCTCCCTATAATTCGTATTATGTTTCCATGCTACTATGAATAAATCATGGTATAACCATGTCCTTAGTTAATTAGGTGGTTCTTTTCCTGAGACGGCAGAGAAAGAGTGAAAGACTTGCAGCCTTGATCACATGATAGAATCATATATTGTTACAGACTCATTGCACGATAGAGCCATGATTTTGCTCTCATTCATCACATGATAGAACCATACATGTTCTCTCACTTATCACATGATAGAACCATGCATGTTCTCTTACTCATCACATGATAGAACCATGCATATTCTCTTACTCATCACATGATAGAACCATGCATATTCTCTTACTCATCACATGATAGAACCATGCATGTTCTCTTACTCATCATATGATAGAACCATGCATATTCTCTTACTCATCACATGATAGAACCATGCATATTCTCTTACTCATCATATGATAGAACCATGCATATTCTCTTACTCATCATATGATAGAACCATGCATATTCTCTTACTCATCATATGATAGAACCATGCATATTCTCTTACTCATCACATGATAGAACCATGCATGTTCTCTTACTCATCACATGATAGAACCATGCATGTTCTCTTACTCATCATATGATAGAACCATGCATATTCTCTTACTCATCACATGATAGAACCATGCATATCCTCTTACTCATCACATGATAGAATCATGCATATTCTCTTACTCATCATATGATAGAACCATGCATGTTCTCTTACTCATCATATGATAGAACCATGCATATTCTCTTACTCATCACATGATAGAACCATACATATTCTCTTACTCATCACATGATAGAACCATGCATGTTCTCTTACTCATCATATGATAGAACCATGCATGTTCTCTCACTTATCACATGATAGAATCATGTATCTTCTCTCTCTCAGCACAGGATAGAACAATGTCTGTTCCTTGATGTATCACACAATAGTTTAATATATCACTATAGAACCATAATAAAATCACCTGTTCTTTTGCTCAGTACATAAAACTAGTATTAAAAGTATAAAGTCCATCACCGCCAACCAGTTTCAGTACATAGGGCTCAGTTCATTAAATGGCAAAAGCCCAATCTTCAGTGATAACGGATGTCTTCACAAGATAGCGGATGTCTTCACAAGATAACGGATGTCTTCACAAGATAGCGGATGTCTTCACAAGATAACGGATGTCTTCACAAGATAGCGGATGTCTTCACAAGATAACGGATGTCTTCACAAGATAGCGGATGTCTTCACAAGATAGCTTGCTCCTCACTGCCACTGCCACGCCGGTGTCGCTGAGGCAGCTGAGTATCACTAACCTGCCTCTGTTATATTTTGATAGTGAGTTGCAATTTTTCTCTGCAATACATCTGTCTCCTGATCTCTGTTGTGTCACTCCAGATGACATAGGCAACCAGTAACAAATCACCCTTCTGTTATCTGCCTAAGTATACTAATGTTCTTCCTGATGCTTGCTATATATGGGTGTCCAGAGCATGAGGTTTTTTTGAAGATCTGTTTTTATTTGATGACTAGGACAAGTTCACATAAGAGGTGTTTAGATAAGAAAAGCAACAAAACTGAAATTAACAGGGTGGTTGTAACTATTCCTGGTGTCCGAACAAGTGGCACAGTTTTATTCAGGACATCTTCACCAACCTGGTCTTAGTTAGAAGCAGTATTTAATGGATACTTAATGTTGTCACTTAGGACCCTACATGATGGCTATATTCATCAGGAAGTTAATGGGTTTCCATACATACTAAACTGCATTGACAGAAATCAGTTTTTGTGTTTTCAAGAGATTGTTGAATATTAAACAGATTTGGGACTCACCGAACTTGATTCGCCGGTGTGTGTGGTCATTAGCGGACTGCACTAGCTGGGCCCCATATAATCCAGATGATTAGCCTGAGTGACGAACTAATGGATTTCTCTACTTGCTCAGCCTCTTGCTAACACAGTATAGAAATCACGTGGAGCAGAGTTTATTGATATATCCATTTCACTGTTAATATGGAGATGTTTAGCATTAATTACTAGTTATAATTAGGGGTGTGCACAGGCCACTTTTAGTGTTTTGTGTTTTGGGTTCTGATTAGCTTGAGGTTATGGGTTCTGATTTGTTTTGCCAAAACACCCGACGAAAGGTTTTGATTCTGATTTAGGGTTTTGGGTTCTGATTTATTTTTAAAAAAGCATAAAAAGTGCTAAAATCCCGTTTTTTTGTTTTTTTTTCACTCCTACGCTATTATTAACCTCAATAACATTCAATAAGAATCATTTCCACTAATTTCCAGTCTATTCTGAACACCTCACAGCTATCTGGACTGCGTAGTGGAGTGGCCCCCGTACCCAATTTGGTACCGGGGCCACAATACCTCCTCCAACTGGTCTGAATTCCACTGCAAAGATGGCTGCTCCTACATCCTCCAACTGGTCTGAATTCCACTGCACAGATAGCGGACACCGGATGCACGTCTAACACCAACATAGCTGTTAAGGCCGCAGTTATTTTTGGGTACAGCAGCAACAGTGAACGTAGTTTGACTTTTAAATAGCAGTACCTAGTATTTTTGGATACATCAGCAACAGAGAACGTAGTTTGACTTTTAAATAGCAGTACCTATTGTTTTTTGGTACAGCAGCAACAGTAAACGTAGTTTGACTTTGAAATATCAGTACCTAGTATTTCTTTTTTTATTTTTTAATAGTACCTAGTATTTTTTAACTAATTTCTTTATATTTTTTTTCAATTATTTTTGTATAATTTTTTTATAATTTTTTTTATATATTTTTTAAATTATTTTTGTATAGGTTTTTTATAAAAAATTTTTTTTTTTTTTATAACTTTTGAATAATTTTGAAATAACAATGCCCTTAGCATAACAGAGCACAGGACACAGGCAGTACCACTGGACTCAGCAGGACAGAGCACAGGACACAGCACCACTTGACTCAGCAGGACAGAGCACTGGACAAAGCACCACTTGACTCAACAGGACAGAGCACTGGACAAAGCACAAAGAACCACTAAACTGATCAGGAGCTCCCTAACTACAACCTCCCTCACGAGTGATCACAGCCAGAATGAAGATGGCGCCCGCAAGGTGAGTATTTATGACATCCGAGTCTTGCGAGATCCGACGCGAGACTTGGATGTCATAGCCTCGGTTTGGCTCCGTTTGGCGCCCGGAAGTTCCCGAACAGTGCTCGGATCCCGTCGGATCTGCACTGTACGGGTGGGCTCGGATTTGCGGAATCCAAGCCCGCTCATCCTTATTTATATTGTTATCACAATATTTGGTACTAATGTTTGTTTTTATGTTGCGCAATATAAAAAATAAACAAAAATGCTCTAATTTTCATAAAATTTATAACAAACACTATTAATCAGCTCACAGATGCTTTTTCAGCTGCTTAGCACAGGTCTTCATTTTTCTAAGTGTATATTAAGAATGCTGGGTTTTAGTTTCAGAGGTCAAGAAAACAAAAACTGTGCAGGCTGCAAATGTAGTGACAACAATATGCTCGCAAACCACTGTCCTGAACAAACAGAAGACAAAGCCGTATGCTAAAAAATAAGCATATTGCTTTCTTATAGAATGTGCTGTATCTTGTGTTATTACCAAGAAAATACGTAGGAACCTCTATTTCTGGAAGACTGTATGTAGAGCATGAAGTTTTGTTAACAATACTTATAATAAATATTGTAATTTAAAAGGGAACTAAATGCAAACTTACAAAAAATAGATCAATAAATTGTCTTTTCAAAAGATTACCTGTTTTATTAACTTTTCTCCAAACACTCATCTCCTTTACATGAATTTAGCCCAGAGGCCTCTTTTGCATGGACAAAGCTACAGTCCTAAGAGACCACGTAACTGTTATGAGACCCAGCCCATTTTAGACTGGTCCACCAGAATACTGGAGCTCCTCCTGTGGGTCCCAAATGGGTTCTTGTGACAGGCTGGGCTTTAGAATGACCCTCTACATATACAGCGTTTACTTCCTCCTGTCTGCAGTGCCTGTATCATGCAAACCGCTACAGTTAGTGATACACACTGCACGGACAGGAGAAGGCAATGTTTCCACTCCTACATCTTTGGCATCATGTTGATAGAGCTCCAGGGCTGGATCACCCATTAGTCAACCTTACCGGGATTATGGGTTGGCCCTGAAGGCTGGGGGCTGGTGTTCTAATTCTTGGTGACTGGCACGTACCTTGAGACCAGCCACCAATGCACTTCACTGCAAATCTAATATAATTTATTCTCCGTCCCTCATCTCAAGTCACCTCTTTATCTGATCTGATCTCTACCCCTCATTTAATCTGATTTTCACCTCTCTTCTCATTCTGCACAGTGGCTGCTGCAGAGATCAGAGCATTTCTTCAAGGATAGGTAAGTATATATAAAGGGGGCAGGTTGTGTGGTTGTATAATGCCTTTATTATACTTGGCATGTTTTCCATATGTTTCCATATGTTTTCCATTTACTTTTCAGACTCCTCTTTCCCTTTTGTGTTTAGTATTCACTCTTTTATCATCTCCCGCTTGGACTACTGCAACCTCCTCCTTACTGGCCTCCCCCTCCCTCATCTCGCTCCCCTTCAATCTGTACTTAACGCAGCCGCTAGGCTTATCTTCCTTTCTCGCGCTCCTCTTCTGTCTCCCCCCTCTACCAATCCCTTTACTGGCTCCCCTTCCCCTACAGAATCCTGTTCAAGCTTGTCACTCTTACATACAAGGCCCTTGCCACCTCCACTGCACCCTACATCTCCACCCTCCGCTCTATTCATGCTCCATCCCGCCCTCTCCGATCTGCCAATGACCGTCGCCCCTCTTCCCCCCTGATCACCTCCTCCCATGCGCGTATCCAAGACTACACCCGCGCTGCCCCCCTCCACTGGAACAAGCTCCCTCTCTCCATCAGAACTTCCCCTAATCTGTCCAGTTTCAAACGGGCTTTAAAAACCCACCTTTTTCTTAAAGCCTTCCAGTCTCCCACTTAACTTCCTACCTTTTCTTCTGCCTCTTCCCTCTTTCCTCTTCCCGTTTCCTTAT
The DNA here is from genome assembly GCF_038048845.1 of Mixophyes fleayi. Lineage (NCBI taxonomy): Eukaryota > Metazoa > Chordata > Amphibia > Anura > Limnodynastidae > Mixophyes > Mixophyes fleayi. The sequence continues at coordinate 128,634,605 of NC_134403.1, forward strand.
CCTCCATTCCTCCTTCTCACCCCCGTGTCTCTGTCTGTCTACCCCACCCCTTAGATTGTACGCTCCTTTGAGCAGGGCCAACTCTCCTCCAGTCTTCACCACTTTTAACTCTCTCTCCAGCTACCTAGCCCTCCTCCTCGAGGACTCTCTTCCCCCTGTCCCCTCTCGCTCCCTCCTCTCCCCTCTGAGGGTCTCCCTGTCATCCCTGCCCTCCCTCTTGGACTCCGTCGTTGGCGGACCTTCCCCTCTCCCCTCCCCCACCCATTTAGCTGTGCCTTGAGCTCACTGAGTTATTGTGCTTATTTTTTACCGTACTGTGCTGTCTCTCCTCGTATTGTAATTTTGTTTGTCCCTGTACGGCGCTACGGACACCTAGTGGCGTCCTATAAATAAAAATTAATAATAATAATAATAGTAGCAACTCATAGGTGTGGGGTGCCCACTTACCTGCCCAATGCCTGAAGTGTGAGTGGGATAGATGCCATACAGTTGGCTGTGGCAGATGAGGAGCAGAGATGTGTACAAAAAAATATATTATTTTGATAAATTACGAATTGTTATGTAAAAACAATGTTTCATTCCTTAATCCTTTTTGTTTTTTAAGCCACTAAACAAACCATAATATGATAAAATTAAAAAGGTTTTTTCATAACATTTACAAATAGATCTGTAAAAGTTTCCATAACGTGATTGAAGTTTGAATGGAATATTGTCCATACCATGTATCAGTGGGACAGATCCTGAGAGCATAGAGAGGGGTCTTTTATAAGATTGGGTATCACAGATAGTGAATAATTATCTGTATATCACATCCTATCCTATGTTCTATCACATTTAACATGTGTGCTACTGCAGTTCCAGGTTCCAGGCTAGCACCAGCACACCTCTTTAAAGTTATCTTTGGGAGATGTGTTAATGTTGTCTGAGTGGGTGAAGTAAAGCTATGTATGGGCTGATGTGGGAGGTGTAGTATTATTTTATGGGGTGGTAGTAATACCATGTGGGAGCGGATGTGAGGATTAATGTACATATGCAGTATATACCCACACGCTATTGTACATGTTAATGTACTAGAGTATATATGTATGTATTTATGTACATATATATTAGTGTTTATAGTATAATTTATAATTAGATATTGTCGTGAAGTGAGAGAACTTACAGTTATTTATAAGGGTTAGCCCATCACATAATTGTGGGGAATAAGACCTAAATCATAACTGCAATGTAAATATGGTATATCAAATGAATCCATTGATAAGTTGAACTAAAGTGTAAAATGTGAAACCAGAGAGTCTGTGTGTGTGTGTGTGTGTGTGTGTGTGTGTGTGTATTCGGTGGCTCTGCACATCCCAGTGTTAGAAGATAGCAGTGTCACCTTTAGCAGCTTCAAAGGCCCCTGCGGTGAGCTATATCCTTTCCTAGGATGGAGTTTTAACACCTGAATAGACTTGGAGGAACCGCTCAGTATGGTGTCTGGCTCAATGAGACCATGTGCTGACTTGGCTATAGTATATAGACAAAAATAATTCAGTTTTAAAATATGCCACTTAAAATTAATAAAAGTAGTGATCAACCACAAATTCCTCAATAGCATGATGAAGGGCAGCTCCTATGTTTAATTAAGAATTCTGCCACACAGAAAAGTGGAAGAAATGAGCATAAGCTCAACTGATACCCTATACCTAGGCGTGTTTGGTATCAAAAGATGGACAAATTGATAGGGGATTTATTGATAATAAAACTAAGTCTTTGTGAAGCTCCACAGAAACGTTAAGTCACATAGTAGAATTGGGTAGTAAATCAGACAACATGCAAATGGTGATTGAAAAAAGTATCACAGACCACAACCCCCAGGAGGCGGGGAAAGGTGTCTTTAAAAAGCTGAGACCAGTTACAACAAAGTGTCAGTCTTTTGGAAAAATCAATCCACATTGTTAAGCTGTCCATCTTCCTTGCCAATTTCCCATGTCTGAGATTATACAATTCATGTATTTTATACTCTGAATGTAACCCCATTTATTTTAAACTGCTTTGTTTGTGTAAGTTATGTCAATTGTTTTATTCATTGTTTTTGATATCTGAATGCCCTGTACCTTTGTATATTTAACCTATAAAATTAATAGGTGGCGTCCTTGATACTGTAAAGAATCAATTAGCCTGTTAAAAAGAATATAGCTCGACCAAGTTAACACTTTGAATGCCGGTCTGTGATTTGTTAATACATTTGACTAACAATCGTAGTCTGTGCTTGCATTTACATTGGTGTAACAGTCTGGAGGTGTGACGAGTCAACCCTTTGATTGCTGGTGTGGGCTTTGCTAAGCTGTGGGTGGCCAGAAGCCTTGTATGCTGGTGTGGAACAGTATAGTTGCGTTCTATTCCATGTATTCAATAGGTGGTGGCAAACCTGAAGTGTGTGGGGGTGTGAGAGCGCTGTTGTGGGGGTGATTCAGTAGGTCTATAACCTGTGTGATAGATAGAGAAAGCTGGCTGAAATCGTGTGTAACCTAATACAGCCAACTCCCCAAAGTCACGAAGCTGGGAACGTGTTCGTGACAGATATATACAGTGCTTTTTTTCCCATAGAACGCTGGGAACGGCGTTCCGGGACCTTTTTTTTTTTGATTAGCGGCGGCTTCTCAGCCGGCCTTTAACAATAAAAAAAAAAAAAAAATTACATCTCTCCGGCGCGGCTGCGCCCTCCTCCCTTCTCTATTTGCTATGACTGTCAGGCGCGACGTCATCATGCATGTCGCGCCCGCCTTTCATTCACGGAGGTGTGAGCTGAGGAGCATATTCAACCTAAGAAGAGGAGTGCCACGCCAGAAAAGAAAAGTGAAAAGAAGTGAAGAGGAGAAAGGATGCAATAGAGGTAAGTTAAAGGAAAAATGGGGCGCCGTTTAAAAGAAAGTGGACAATAAAATAAATGGTGAAAGAAATAATTAAAAAGGCCAGCATGAGGGTGGGGGGAAGGGGGGGGGGTATAAAAATTAGTGGGGCACAGCATAAAAACTCAAGGTGGACCAAAAATTTAGTAGGGGCACTGGCACAGGATGAACACTGAAGGGGGACATAAAAATTATTAGGGGCACTGGCACAGGATAACCACTAACGGGGGACATAAAAATGATTAGGGGCACTGGCACAGGATGAACACTAACGGGGGACATAAAAATGATTAGGGGCACTGGCACAGGATGAACACTAACGGGGGACATAAAAATTATTAGGGGCACTGGCACAGGATGAACACTAAATTCTGGCGCTGATAAACCATGTATCTCGGACACAAGTGGTGATTACGGATCCCGCAGCCATGAAGAACTTGTGAGCAGCAGACACCTATGTGTTGACACGTCGGATCACCGCTCACAGCAGCAGCATGCCACTGGATAAATACATTTCAAATATGTGAGCCAAATATCGTGGAGGTGCGTATTTAAGACCAGGAAAGTGCTGGTGGCTCTGCACATAGGCTTTTTATGAAAGATGCAGCAGTAGATACCTATGTCTGGTGACCTCTGACAGCAGTGGTGTGTCACTGGATAAATATGATCTAAATAAGTGAGCTGAACATGGTGGAGATTCGTATCAAAGACCAGGAAAGTGGTGGTGGCTCTGCATATACTGTATTTTATGCATTTTTTATATTTGCTAAACTGGATAGAAGTCTTGGGGCTAGATTTACTAAACTGCGGGTTTGAAAAAGTGGAGATGTTGCCTATAGCAACCAATCAGATTCTAGCTGTCATTTTGTAGAATGCACTAAGTAAATGACAGCTAGAATCTGATTGGTTGCTATAGGCAACATCTCCACTTTTCCAAACCCGCAGTTTAGTAAATATACCCCTTGGATTCAGAGTGGAGAAGAGGCAATAGTCATTGGCCGATCCTAGGGAATGGGATGGAGTGTGACAATACAAAGAAAATGTACAACCTAGAGTGCTCTTAGGTAGCTACCTAAAATGATTATCAGGATTGTTGCCCACAAACTTTAAATATATAAATGTAACGAAAGAAGGATAAACATCTCTGGGCGCTACCAGATAAGGCATATGGCATGTGGAAAATACAAATATATAAAACAGAGACGTATAGCCAAAAAATTCCTTGTCACTCAGTCCAAAAAGGGTAACAGTCCTTTCTTTATAATGACTGTGTAGCCTCCATCTTGAAGGTGCTCATATTCACAGAGAAGACATATGTGGAACGAAGGGAAGGATGGTACAATAGTGTATTACCTTCATTACCACATTTTATTAAAACAATCATAAAAAATATCACTCATATAATATATACATTGATATGATTCTTCAATGCTAAGTAATGTCCGCCTACCAGATATGGCTGATGGTATAGTCTTGTAATATGGTTCTCTTACACAGAGGGCCCACGTGTTGTGCTGAGAACTATCAAGGTCCAGGCGGTCAATCACAGGAAGGAGATAAGATGGCCGACGCTTTCAACCTTAAATAGGTCTTTATCAAGGTGAATGGAGAGGAGGCTGGAGATGTATGGGGCAGTGAAGTGGGAGAGGAACTTGTAGGTAAGGGAGAACAGTTTGAAAAGGATTCTGTAGGGAAGGAGAGCCAATGTAAGGGGAGGCAGAAGAGGAGGGGCGGGAGAGGAAGATGCAACTGCAACCACATTGCGTATAGACCTAAAGAGAATGAGGTGAGAGGGGGAGGCCGGTGAGAGGAAGGTTGCAGTAATCAAGTTGGGAAATGATGAGTGCATGGACAATGGTTTTTGTGGCGTCCTGAGATAGGAAGGGCCGGATACGGGCAATGTTGCGGAGTTGGAAGCGGCGGGGTTGGGCGAGAGATTAAATATGGGGGGCAAAGGAGAGGGATGAGTTGAAGGTGACGCCCCCAGACAGCGGAGTTGGGAAATAGAAGAGATGGTGGTGATGTTGTTAACACCCAGGGAGGTAGTGTGTAGCAAAAAGAGTAGAGGTCCAAGAACCGAGCCCTGAGGAACTCCTACAGAGAGGTCAGAGAGGGGGGTAAACCAGAAATAGAAACAGAGAAGAAGAGATTGGCAAGGTAGGATGAGAACCAAGCTAGGACAGAGCAAGAAAGATCTAAAGAAAGAAAGGTATGCAAAAGAAGGAGGTGGTCAACAGTGTCGAAGGCCGCGGAAAGGTCCAGGAGGATGAGCAGGGACCAGTGACCCTTAGATTTAGCCAAGAGAATGTCATTAATAACTTTGGCATTACACTGTTTCCCCCTACATCACACTGCTCACCTCCTTCATCACACTATGCCCCCCTTATTCATCACCACATAGTTCCCCCTTCATAATCCCATTCTCCGCTTACCTTCCTATGGTCTCCTCTTTGCATGGCTCCTCAGTGACAGTGTTGGGAGATGATGATGACATTACTCCCGACAGTCAATGAGAAGGAGGGAGCAGGGCACTGGAAAGCAATAACAGGGGAGGGATACAATTTCCCATCCCACTGAATCTGCCACTGGGGCCTTGTAATTTCTAATTAAACCACTGTTTTTTTAAGATTGTCTGATATCTGCCTATTCTGTCACTGAGGCAGGGATGACGTGTACTACAAGAAACCTATTCCCACTGAAATAATGTGTGTGATGTTAGGCCTCCTTAGTCCAGATGAAGAAAACATTGGAAATCCACGAACAGTTTCTGTCTACACAGACATAGCGGTGCACACCAGAAATCACGTGTGTTCCCAGTTCATCTCAAACCAGAGAGCCATGCTGGGCAAGTACAAGCAGAGTTTGGGAGAGGTACTATGTATTTCTTTCTGTACTCTCTGTAGTCGAACAATATAGCAGCTATTACCTCTGGTGACTTACACCTCTAGCTTCCATATACCAATATTGCAACTTTTTTGGCACTTTATCATGTATGGGACATTTCTCCCTGTGAGCCACTTATTTCAAATAGGTCTGAATCGTAATCATTTCTAGTTCTTTTATATAGTTGTTTTTTTTCATACTTATTGTACATTTTATTCAATTAAATAATTTTTAATATATATTGCATGTTTTAGGTTATATTTGGTATCATTACCATTAATAAATGTTGCAATATTTTGCACCAATTGGTTTCTCCCATTTTTCTTTTTTTATACCCTGGTATTTATTTTGCTCTGTTATATTTTGTTTTTAGTTTATATGGTGGGTTGTCGCCAGGGGCGGATTGGGAACTTAAAGTGGCCGTGGAAAAAAGTCTGAAAGTGGCCTCATGTAGGCGGGGCCAAATAAATGGTAGGCGGGGCAGAGTATGTGTGTGCACCCAATGTGTCTGCCCGTGTGTGCCCAGAGTATGTGTGCCCAGTGTGTGTACCTGTATATGTGTGTCCTGTTCTTGTCACTTTCACCTCCTGTGGCTGCTGATGTCTTTAGCTCAGTTGCTGCTTGTCTGGATCCTGGAAAGTGGAAGGCCCTATTTGGAAACAAAATGGGTACATGAAATTTAGAAAACTCCAACCATCCCCGACATTAAATCAGTAGCATATACATCTACTAAATAGCCATCCTCTCCCCAAACTCAGCACCACATTCAATTAATAGACCCCAAGCTACCCCATCTTAAATTAATAGGCCCCACCAATAAATTAAATTGCCCCACCATCACCCCCCAAATAAAATTATTACCCATAAAATAATTAGCCCCCACCTAAACACCCCAATTAATTTACTAGCCTACCTTCCACAAACATTATATTAAGAACTCCCCCTCACACTCTATTTTAAACCCACCCCTTCCATCCCTTGCACTTAATATTAAGAGCCCCCTTTCCTTCAATCCCTCACACATAATAATAAGAACTGACCCTCCCTTCCATCCCTCGCACTTAATATTAAGAACCCCCTCTCCCTTCTATATATATATATATATATATATATATATATATATATATATTTTAAAAGCCCCCCATCACACTCACGCACTATATTAACATACCCCTCCTTCCCTCACACACTATCTATATATTAAAAGCCCCCCCCAATCACACACTGTATTAACATACCTCCCCCCTCCTCCCTCACAGTTACCTTGTAACATCCGCTGGCTGAGAAATGCAGACAGCATCTTCTGCCGCTCTGCATGTCTGGCTTTTCCTCCTATCGATGCTATAGATAGGAGTCACATGGGGCCTTGCATCATGTGACAGGTGCCATCCCATGTGACTCCTGTCTATAGCTCTGATAGGAGGAAGCAGCCAGACACAGGGATTTGTGCCAAGGCCACATTAAGGGAGGTGGCTGGTTCCAAAGGAGAGGCCGGCCACCCACTACATCACTGACTTCGTCCGCTACCACCCATTCCAAGTGGACTCACAATTTTTTATTTTTTATTTTCTTTGAAAAAGAAAAACAAAAAAACATTCAACGGCCTCCTGAGGCCAGCGGCCTACCGGGGAAAAATCCCGGTAGGTTGTATGGCCAATTCGCCCCTGGTTGTTGCTTCCCCATTTTCCAGCTGCAGCTGAATCCAGGAATATATTTTTCATTTATTTATTTATTTAATTGTTCACTTGTAGCGCCTGAATTTCTTCTTTTTGTTGTTGTTTTTTTAAGGTTGTCTGATATCTGCCTACCCTGTTACTGAGGCAGGGACGACAAGTACTGCAAGAAACCCATTCCCACTGAAAGAATGTGTGTGATGTTAGGCCTCCTTAGTCCTGATGAAGAAAACATTGGATACTCTGTTATCTCCTATGGGTCCTGTATCACTTTTAGTTCCCCTTTATTATATGTTTAGATTTTTCTAAGTGGATAACAGACTGAGAGGTTTGAGTATAGAAATCAGTTTTATCATACAGTAAACAGCTGTATTGCAATCTGATCCTTCATTCAATAAGCAAAATACAGTATACAAAATCATTTTTGATTGTTAGATAATTTGTTGGTGTTTGGTAACATTGTATTTTTCATTGATCTCATGTGGTTTAGTTACATCTTAGTTAAAAGGCTTTTGCAGCAAACATGGTCAATATATGACAACAGAGTTCCAGTACGTTACCCAGCCTAAATAGCAGGTCAATACACTATTAATTGGTCCATGCTGGTGAAGATGTAACACTATGCAGATCTATTAAGTTGGTAATAGAGATTTAATATAGTTTTGCATCATTGCATACCTCTCCCAATTTAGAAAGTCAACTATGACAACTAAACGGGCCATGATGTGCTTCCAAGATTGCAAGGAGGTAGAAATAAACTGCCCTAATCCGACATATCAGGGTCACAGCCAACCGTTCCTGCTTTCTAGGTCCTCTTCCTTTATACATACTGTATATAATACTCTTTATTTTATATTTTATCATCTTAGCTTGGAATACAATATTCTTAAGTTCCTAAATAGGACAGACCTCGGCACACAACTGCATTTTTCTAAACTCAAATTCCACCATTTACACACTTGAGGTAATCACTCACTGTGTTGAGGGAGAGAGTTTGATATGATTTTATTTGTAGAGACATTACGCACACTAAATACCATGTTACCTTCCAAGGGGCTAGACAAAATATTTGGCACACCTGCCAAAAACAACATTATCCAACAGCAGAAGCAGGGTTTCAAATATGCCATGACTAAATGGACATTTGTTTTTGCCTTTGATTTGTTCCCCAGCCTAAGCCATGAAATGTGTAAACACAGCACTGATAACAAGACTGATTTTAGAAATGGCAGATTTGAAAGGTAAAAATAGAAAATGTTGCAACTTACAAAACTGTTTTTTAAATCTGTCCTGCTCAAATGACCTTCGACCCTCTAATCTTTTGGAAATGGAATGCACTTAAAACATTACAAGTACTTTCTGTACAATCTGCAGTTAGCTGTTAAGTACAGTAATCTCTGTTGATACATTTCACATAGTAGTCATAAATGAGTAATCAAAATAGAAGTCTGCTTTAATTGTCACACAATTAGCAACACTTTCCTTCATCTCACTTTAGTGAATAATGTTCTTTTCAATTGACATATGTAAATTTTGTTTGTTGTCTCCTGTCTGTCTGTTGAGATCTGAGAGGAGTTAATGTGCATATTCCCTGGCATCTACCCCCAGCAGTTCTCTTACTCAACAACTACGGCTAGCCCATTTTATTCCCTTATAGGAACAGTAGGTGATTATGCGAACAGGTGCCCCTGGAAAATTAAGGTTTAGAAATAAGACGAGTGTCTTGTAGACACATTCATAGTAGCAGTCCAATATCTGGTTGAAAAAATAAATATCTTGTTGATGAAATTTACAATAATCTTTTTTGTATCTGTCTAAAACAAAAATTACAGATGCAAATGTTGTGCACTTGGGATTATTGCGAAAGTGTATTATTTGAAGAGATTGGGATTGCCTCTATTTTTCCTGTTGAGTAGCACCATTATTTTTTGAAAGACAAATATACTTGCGGAAAGCGGGTCTACCAGACGAATACTTCGGTTCCAGTTACTCCAGGGGTTATCTCACTTGCTGGGGGCTTCCAATGTCTTCGTCCTCCAACCACTGCCTGCAAAAAGAGTACAGTCTTCCTACCTAAGTTGTCCCTAATCTAACTGCAACAACACTCCTCTAATCGATTGTCCACCAATCTAATAAGGTGCTTCTGGAACCAAGGGTACAGGCCGGGGATCAAGTAACACTAGGGCATGGTAGTGGTTCATGGTTAATCCTTCCAGGTTGATGGGAGTCCTGCTGCTACCACAACGTGGCCTGGCCTTGTAGTTTCTTCCTCATATATAGTCTGCGTTGCCAACTCTTCTTTGTTCTCCTCTTCTTTCTCCAATCGATGCTCTAATTGTCCGGCCAGAGCAGAAGTACATATGACCGCTTGATGGATCTGGATGCAGCTAGGACCTAGCACAGAACTGGTTTATAGACTGGGCAACCAAGAGCTTCCTATTGATCTGCACAGTCACACACTCCTAGGCTGAGCATGCAGTAGTGCAGAAGCCCCAGGACAATGTCTGGTGGCAGGCTCCCACAAGTTACTTGCCATGGGGCACTCACAAATCTTTATCCAGTCCTCATGTAAAGTATCTATCATTACCTGATCAAAAAAGTTGTGTCGATAACAACCAAACAATTTCTTCAAATATTTTGTTCAATTATGGGCAAAACAATTGGAAACAATTGGAAACCATATTGAAACAAGCTTATGCTCCATTGTGGTTTTCTGAGACGTTTTTATTTAATGCCAATCTGTTTCAGATGATTTATGTGAATTGGGTTTGTCCAGTTAAATGTCACTGTGCAAAAATGTGCTCTGCGGCACATTTGCTGCTTTATGACATCATGCCCTTATTTTTATGCATCTTCGCTTACTTTTTACAGGAAGCTCTTGGATCTGTGAGTTAAAATAGCATTGTCTGATGGGGTGAAACATTTGCTATCTTCTGATGGGAGGAGCTGGGCAGAACTAGTAGTTTCTAGCCCACGTGCAGAAACAAGATTTTGCTTTGCAGGACGAGATATATCAATAAGATTTAAGAGCAGAAGAGGTCTGATTTATAGGGAATTATATTCTTTGGTTTGTGGGTGGCCACAGAACCCCTTACTTTCCCATTACCACTGCACACCTGTTCAGGGAGGCAGTTTGAGGGGTGGCAAAATAATGGAGTAGAAGCCGCTGGGGTTAACTCATCAATTCCTCAAGGTGCAGGAATCTACACTTCCTAGGATGCTCGAGAAAACAGAAGATGGGACATGATGTCCGAACCCGCTGGAAGATGGGAATGTGGTGCCAGAGGAGGTGCAGCATGGGAAGTGGCGTATTAGGAAGGAGATGCAGCCATTGTTGGGAAGGTGTCTTGATCCTTCAATCACAGGAAATTACTTGTGATTATTTACACATACCAGGTAAAAGGAGACAAGTCTCTTTCATTAAAAGTCACTTTTTATTAATTGGCTTTTCAGCTGGAATGCCCGTAAATCAACCCTGCTAGCTATTGCTAAGATTGGACTATGATGGATGAAGGTTGAACATATTATTTTATGTTTAATAAAGGGGAAAACAAAGGTTTGAGGAGTGTTTTAATCAATTAATTGTTATTTGTAAATGGTATCTGTGTTTATTGTTTACTAAATTGGTATAACAGACAGGGATCTTAGAGACCATGATTCTTTATACTGGGACCACTGGAATGGAAAAGTTGATGATGCAAATGTCTTGGGGAAAGGATATGAATGTGTTCAATTACTGTTTTAGTTTGAGAATGTGTCATGAGGCCTTCAACAGATTTAATTCTCAAGTATTTGAGTCAAGATACATATATGCCCCCAGGGCTGGAGTGGGACTAAAAATCAGCCCTGGCATTTAAAGTACACAGGCCCATCTCGGGTCCAGCATAAAAGAAACTATGTGCTGCGCAGCGTCGGCGCCGAAAAGGACGTGACTACATCACTTCACAACACACATGGGTAGCTGTAGAAGGGTTAGGAGGTAGGCAGACATGGGCAGCCTGTGTTCAATGCACACCCCAAATATAGAAAGGACCAATTTTCCCAGCTGAACTATTGGTATCTGAACAACCCAATAACATGATTGGTATAAGTATTTTCAGAGGACAGTCCATAAATACACTCTCAGGCACTTATGTTATTTCTGTTCTGTATGCAAAGCGGTCCCCAGTGTAAATCCTTCTCCAGCACAACCTGTATGCTTCAAACATAAACGCAATCAAGGAGGTTTAAAATAAATTGGAGACAATGTGCAAGCATTACAAACAGCTAGGTTCCAGAAAGCGGTCTGCTCATTTAAAGCGCTATTGTTTCCTGTGAAGAAACCGATTTGTTCATATATACTCACAATCGATTACAGGGGTCTCAACAAGGTATGATCACCATAGTGGAGATAATCACTGAAACAGCAGGAGAATGTCATGCAGTTCTGGATCTGACAAATGATTTATTTTCAATTTCTATTGATGTTGAGTACCAGGACCAATTTGCTTCTACTTGGAATGGAAGACCATACACTCCCACTGTTTTTACAAAGGCCTGCCTTCACATACCTACCATTTTTTATGGACTGGTGCACGTGACCTTTCCAGTGTTACACCACAGGTCACTTGCCAAGCGTATCATTACATCGATGACACATGTTGTCAGGTGAATTAAAGGAACAGGTGACACAGGATTTAAAGACTGTTACTGACTTTATGTTTAGTCGCAGCTGGATGATTCATACTGAAAAGTACAAGTCCCAATACAGACTTTTAAATTTCTGGGCATGATATGGACAAGACCACAGCGTACTATACCTCAACCAGTTGGAAACTTTTCAGCAGTTGCAGCATTCAACTACTATGAAAGAAGCACAACAGATTCTTGGAACAATGGACTACTGGAGGACATTTGTCCCACATTGTGGATTACTTTAAGAACTATCTACAATGTGACTCAAAAAAAAGATTGAATTTGTGTGGGCTGCTGGGCAGGATGATTCATTTCAAGCTGCAAAGCAAGCAATACAGACCCATAATGCTTTAGGTCCACTACACCTCCACAGCCTTTCTTTCTATATGTTCTGTGACAATATATATGGAGTGTCATGGGGTCTCGGGCAGAAGTCACTAACTCCAGGAGAAAGAAAGACTCATATTTTGGGATAAATAGTTCTCTCACCTTTGGAGAAGCAGCTGCTGGCTGCATACACAGCCCTATATTATGTGCAGTCGACCAAAAAGCATCAGTAGTCCTTCTTGGATCTGTTACAACTCTGTCTGTCATTTCTACCTAGCAGCAGTACCTCATACCACCAGAGGTGCTGCTGTTCTGCTCCTGAACGCTGCAACATACCTGAAGGAGTTAATCTTCTTGCCTGAGGATTAATTAGAACTGCACCTGTCACACTCCTTTAAAGACCTGCCTCAAGCTGTGCTCTGTGCAGTTCACCCCGTTAGTTCCTGCTCTGTGTATACTTACCTGCTCCCTGCTCAGTTCCCCTTCTCTGCCTTTGGATTGATCTTGCTGTGTATGACCTTGGACTGTGTACTGGACTCTGCTGTATTGCCTGTGACCTCAATCTCTGCCTGTTTCCTGGATTTGTTGTTTGCCGCCAGCCCTGACCTATTTGCCTGACTTCTGGACCTCGCTTATTTGCCTCATCTCAACCTGGCTATTTGGATTTATTGTCTGATCACTGCTTGATCCCTGGACTCTGTCTGCTCTCCTGGACTGCCTTGTGCCTTTTGGACTGGGGTAATATTTATTTTATCAGCACCTGCCATTGTTGCTATACAGTCTCTTTAGGAAACCTGTTCAAACCTGTGGATCTTTTGTTTGTGTATTTACTTTAATAAAGACACTTTGCTTTACATTTTTGTTGCTATTAGTAAATACACTGGAATCATAACAGGATCAGAGAAGAAGGACTTGAATCAAGTGCGCAGAAACCCACCTTACCGAAATGGAAGTGGTACAAGTCAGAAAGAGGTGGAGTATCCTAACAAGAACCCCTACAATCGGCACAGACCTGGCTGGCATGATTTCATTTGAAGCTGCAGAGCAGGTGTTACTCCCTTTGCAGACTGGAGGTGGACCTGTAAAAGTAGCTGAGCCCTTTGATTGAAGAACAGAGGCATTTTGGTATGGTTTACTAATAGTTCAGTGATCTTGACACAAAATGGTCAAAGTTCGACTGCTGCAGCATATCAACCTATACAACAAATTATACTACATGTGAGTGGAGAAGGTGGATCCAGTCAGTATACAGAATTCAAACAGTCAACATGTGCCTTGAAGAAACAACTGGTTCTATTGTTATCTACACAGACAGTTGGGCAGTGTTCAAGACACAAACTTTATGAATGCTTACCTTTACGCAAGTTGACTGGAGATTCAAAGGCAAGCCAGTCAGGGGAGAGACTGATTTATGAAATCAATGTGATAAACAATTAGTTAGCTGAAAGCTGTAAACTATCCCCAATAGATAAGACTGTCATGATCTGCCTCTGACTACACTGCAGCATTTTCTCTGTAGATGATGCCTTGCCTTCTGCAGATCCTGCCTGCAAGGGGTTAATGCCTCATCGTTGAATGTGGATCCTAATCGCCTGTGGCTATCTTTTTAGAGACTGCCTTTCCCTGCAATCTGAGCCAGTCCATCAATTGCCATTGCTGCTGCTGGTTGCTCTGTGCATTCTTGTGTCCTGATCGTGACCTGCTTCCTGGTATTGACTCCTGCTAGTCCCTCCATTTTGCACCTCCTCTTGTGAACTAGACCCTGGCTTTGTTTTGACCATGCTACTGCTCATTACCTGTCTTCTGATCCTTGGCCTGTCTGACTCTCCATTTGCCTGACACCCCTGGATCATTGGATCACATTTCACTGGTGCCGGAATCAGACAGTGGGCCAAAGACAAACATGCATACTGGGCGTCCACATTCCCTATTATTATCAAGCAACAGAGTTAATAGAAAGAATGAATGCTTTGTTAAAAGAACAATTTAGGAAGAAAACACCCATGCATACTGTCACTCACCGGATGGTTAGTGCCTCTAGTTTGGGACATGGGTCTCTCTCCCTCTTGCCGGCGCCGCGGCCATCCGCCATCTTGACCAAGGATTGCTCATGTGCAGAAACCACGAACTGTTAAAACCTTGCTCATAGTCTCATTGGTCAATCAATCACCTCTCACTACTTAAGGCACCTGTTACTCTATTACCGTGGCCTGTTCTTTGGTTCTCATTCCCTTGTGACTCCGAGGTGTTTCTGGTTTCTACTTGTGCTCTCTGTTTGCTGTGGAACATACCTGCACCTGGACAAGCCTTCTCTCCATATTGTGGTACAACTTGCCAGCCGCAGACCACTCCACGCTACCTTGTTACATACCTACACCTGGACAAGCCTTCTCTCCATATCGTGGTACAACTTGCCAGCCGCAGACCACTCCACGCTACCTTGTTACATACCTACACCTGGACAAGCCTTCCCTCCATCTGTCAGCAGTATCTACTAAATAATTTTTAGCACTCCTCAGTGCTTTTGGGGTGTCCTCCCTAATTGTGCATTAATATTTCTGGCTGTCAAAAGTCATATCTGTCAGCAGTATCTACTAAATAATTTTTAGCACTCCTCAGTGCTTTTGGGGTGTTCTCCCTAATTGTGCATTAATATTTCTGGCTGTCAAAAGTCATATCTGTCAGCAGTATCTACTAAATCATTTTTAGCACTCCTCAGTGCTTTTGGGGTGTCCTCCCTAATTGTGCATTAATATTTCTGGCTGTCAAAAGTCATATCTGTCAGCAGTATCTACTAAATAATTTTTAGCACTCCTCAGTGCTTTTGGGGTGTCCTCCCTAATTGTGCATTAATATTTCTGGCTGTCAAAAGTCATATCTGTCAGCAGTATCTACTAAATCATTTTTAGCACTCCTCAGTGCTTTTGGGGTGTCCTCCCTAATTGTGCATTAATATTTCTGGCTGTCAAAAGTCATATCTGTCAGCAGTATCTACTAAATAATTTTTAGCACTCCTCAGTGCTTTTGGGGTGTCCTCCCTAATTGTGCATTAATATTTCTGGCTGTCAAAAGTCATATCTGTCAGCAGTATCTACTAAATAATTTTTAGCACTCCTCAGTGCTTTTGGGGTGTCCTCCCTAATTGTGCATTAATATTTCTGGCTGTCAAAAGTCATATCTGTCAGCAGTATCTACCAAATAATTTTTAGCACTCCTCAGTGCTTTTGGGGTGTCCTCCCTAATTGTGCATTAATATTTCTGGCTGTCAAAAGTCATTTCTGTCAGCAGTATCTACTAAATAATTTTTAGCACACCTCAGTGCTTTTGGGGTGTCCTCCCTAATTGTGCATTAATATTTCTGGCTGTCAAAAGTCATATCTGTCAGCAGTATCTACTAAATAATTTTTAGCACTCCTCAGTGCTTTTGGGGTGTCCTCCCTAATTGTGCATTAATATTTCTGGCTGTCAAAAGTCATATCTGTCAGCAGTATCTACTAAATAATTTTTAGCACTCCTCAGTGCTTTTGGGGTGTCCTCCCTAATTATGCATTAATATTTCTGGCTGTCAAAAGTCATATCTGTCAGCAGTATCTACTAAATAATTTTTAGCACTCCTCAGTGCTTTTGGGGTGTCCTCCCTAATTGTGCATTAATATTTCTGGCTGTCAAAAGTCATATCTGTCAGCAGTATCTACTAAATCATTTTTAGCACTCCTCAGTGCTTTTGGGGTGTCCTCCCTAATTGTGCATTAATATTTCTGGCTGTCAAAAGTCATATCTGTCAGCAGTATCTACTAAATAATTTTTAGCACTCCTCAGTGCTTTTGGGGTGTCCTCCCTAATTGTGCATTAATATTTCTGGCTGTCAAAAGTCATATCTGTCAGCAGTATCTACTAAATCATTTTTAGCACTCCTCAGTGCTTTTGGGGTGTCCTCCCTAATTGTGCATTAATATTTTTGGCTGTCAAAAGTCATATCTGTCAGCAGTATCTACTAAATAATTTTTAGCACTCCTCAGTGCTTTTGGGGTGTCCTCCCTAATTGTGCATTAATATTTATGGCTGTCAAAAGTCATATCTGTCAGCAGTATCTACTAAATAATTTTTAGCACTCCTCAGTGCTTTTGGAGTGTCCTCCCTAATTGTGCATTAATATTTCTGGCTGTCAAAAGTCATAACTGTCAGCAGTATCTACTAAATAATTTTTAGCACTCCCCAGTGGTTTGCGCTCAGAATGGATTCAAAGCAGTCCACATATGATCTGAATGAGCAACCAGGTTCTGTCACCAGTTCTGATGTTAGTGTTCCCAGTACGTCATCTGGCCAAGGCGATGTCAAACAACAGAGTGTTTTCAAATTAGTGCAAAAAACAAAAACCAAAAAATTTTTTACTGTATTGAAGCGAAAAAGAAGTGTAACTGAGCAAAAGTTAAGTGACGATAAAAAAAAAATTGCAAGCATGACATTCTACACACGCAGTGGCAAAGAGAGAATGAGGCCTTCACCTTTGGCTATTAGTGGCAGATCCCAAAAAGTTACCCAGCCTACAATTGGTGCACAACTACTGTTACGCGTCAAAGCCGAGCTGCAAGATAACAGTGAGGCATTACAGGAGAATATTTGCTCTGATTCACAAATGACAACAATCCCTGTGGAGAGTCCATCCAACAGTGGGATGTCTAATCGTGAGCATTCTGCTGATGTGTGCCTTAATAGCCCGAGTGTAGCCGGTGATACCCAAATTGAGGATGCCACTTTGGAATTAGAAGAGGATGAGGGGGAGATTTGTGTAGGCGACGAGGGCGCTAATGAGGATGTTGATGAGGATGAGGTTGTTTGTGTAAGTCCTGCACCAGTGGCAGCAGTTCTGGCACGTGACAAGAAAAAGGCCATTGTCATGCCTGGGCATAAAACAAAAAAATCCACTTCTTATGTGTGGAATTATTTCTACCCAAATCCAGACAACAATTGTATAGCCATTTGTAGTGTATGTGAAGCCACAGTCAGTCGAGGGAGGGACCTTAACCATCTTGGAACCTCGTCTATGTTACGCCATTTAACGAGAGTTCATGGCAAAGTGTTGGGAAAAGCTGAAAGTTCTTCCCAAAAGAATACAAGCACTCCCTCATCAGCTAAGACCCTCCGCTCACCGACATACCGACGGCTACAAAATACACCCACCACACCATCCTCATCAATATCCTCAGTAGCGCTCGGAGTTAGCCCGGCATCCCACTTAAGGCTGGATGACTCCGGCACTATTATTGATTCCTCTGAAGAAAGCGTTAGTCCTGCTGCTGCTGTTGCTGCTGCTGGGGGTGAATCGTCATCCCAGAGGCAGGTTAATAAAATGAGCAGTCCTACATTTCAGCAGTTAACTGTGAAACAATCATTTGCGAGGGGAAGCAAATATGACAGCAGTCACCCAGTCGCCAAGCGAATCACAGACGCCATGGCTGCAATGTTAGTGTTAGATCTGCGTCCAATCTCCACAATAAACGCAGCTGGTTTTTCACAGTTAATTGAGGTTTTGTGTCCGCGTTACAGAATTCCATCGCGACACCATTTCTCCCGTAAAGCTATTCCACAACTATACCAAAAAGTGTGTAAAAATGTAGAGATTGCGCTGAAAAATGCCATTCTGCCCACTGTTCACTTAACCACAGATATGTGGACAAGTGGAAGTGGCCAAACCAAAGACTATATGACTGTGACAGCCCACTGGGTTGGTCATTCACCTTCACCAGCAGGAACAGCAGCAGCATGTACACCACTACGTAACATTTGTCACAGGCAGGCCACTCTTTGTATCACCGGCTTCACTAACAGGCATACGGCTGACAATTTGTTACGCAAACTGAGAGATGTGATTGATGCATGGCTTATACCACTCGGACTTTCCCCAGGGTATGTCATTTCAGATAACGCCAACAATATAGTGCGAGCATTACAGCTGGGTGATTTCCAACATATTCCCTGTTTTGCTCACACCATCAACTTGGTGGTGCAGAGCTTCCTACGAAATAACCGTGAGGTGCAGGAGATGCTTTCGGTGGCCCGTAAAATTTCAGGCCATTTCAGGCATTCAGCCACAGCATGTAGGAGATTACAGCAGCTCCAAGAGCAGTTTAACTTGCCCTGCCACCAACTTAAGCAAGAGGTGGTAACTCGGTGGAATTCCACCCTGTACATGCTTCAGAGGATGGAGGAACAGCGCAAAGCCATCCAAGCATATTGCACAAGTCATGACATTGGGAAAGGAGGGGGGATGTATTTCACTCTTGCACAGTGGGGAATCCTTTCAGTGCTGTGCAAGGTGCTGAAACCATTTGAAGTTGTGACATGTGAGGTCAGTGCAGACTCTGCTAGTTTGAGCCAAGTCATTCCTTTAATTAGACTATTGGAAAAGCAGCTTGAGAAAATGAAGGAGGAGCTGAAAGCAAGCAATTCAGCAAAGTATGTTGGCCTTGTCGATCAAGTACTTAATTCGCTTCACAATGATCCTCAAGTTATTAAGATCTTGAACTCGGATCAGTACGTTTTGGCCACTGTGCTTGATCCAAGGTTTAAAACCTACATTGAGTCTTTACTTGTAAATGAGCGAGATGTGAACTTTTGCAAGGAGCTATTGCTCAGCAAGTTGGCCGCTGAACTGGGCCTCGGCTTGACGACGTGTCCTCCTTCACTTTCTCAAGCTGTTGCTTGTAAAAAATTAAATTTCCAAAAAAGAAGCAGGGAAGACACAGGGGGCAGACCCGAACAATTTAACATCTGGGCTGGTTTGAAGGATTTTTCAAAAAAATGTGTCACTTTGCCCATAACTCCATCCAATATGAGTATAAACATGCAAAGGATGGTGGAGGATTACTTTCAAGAGGTAGTTGATATGGAAATGTCAGACAGTCCCTTTCCTTACTGGGAAGAAAAGCAGGCCATTTGGAAACCCATGTACAAACTTGCTTTGCAATACCTAAGCTGCCCACCCTCCAGTGTGTACTCTGAACGAGTGTTCAGCACAGCAGGGAACTTAGTCAGTGATCGCCGTAGAAGGTTACTTCCCAAAAATGTGGAGAAAATGATGTTTATAAAAATGAACTACATCTTCCACGAGGAAGGCCTTCACCATCCAAGACATCCAAGCACTGACTGTTCTCTAATGGCGGATTCAAGCGGCGATGAATTGATAGTCTGTGATGATGACGTACACACTGATGAGGGTGAGGATTAAGCTGAAGATGATGCCGATAACATCTTTTTAAAACTTTCTATGTAAGTGTAGGGTGCAATCTACCCCCAAAGAGGAAAGGGACTTGTGGCATTTCCATATCACATACCATCTTGAAAGGCTGCTGTTAGGGCAATTTATCCTTAAGGGTAGGGTGTCATAGACAGAGTGACCCTAAACTGGCTTTGTCCATTTTTCATAATATTGTACAGTCTATAATGGCTGAATTTTTGGGTATTTTATACAAGTGGAGGGGGGCCTAGAGAGACAGAAACCAAACTGGCTTTTTCCATGTCAATTAATATTGTACAGTCTATAATGGCTGAATTTTTTGGTATTTTATACAAGTGGAGGGGGGCCTAGAGAGACAGAGTGACCCCAAACTGTCTTTCTCCATGTCAATTAATATTGTACAGTCTATAATGGCTGAATTTTTTGGTATTTTATACAAGTGGAGGGGGGCCTTGAGAGACAGAAACCAAACTGGCTTTTTCCATTTCTTTACATATTTAACTATAAGTGTAGGGTGTAATATACATTCAAAGACGATGGCTGCATTGCCAATATGCATAGATGGAGAGGAAGACAATCTGTTTTGTGTGTAGAATAGGCCTACCAACGAAGAATTAAACTGTTTTTTTGGATGATTTATTACCTCAACAATTAGATTACTTGTCTCTAAAACAGTTGGAGCACTAAATTGGGTTAATTTAGGCCCAAAAACATGGATTTTCCAAAAAAATAGCAAAACAAAACCAAACAAAACCAAAACCAAAACCAAAACACGCAATGGCGGTTTTGCAAAACCAAAACGAAAACCAAAACACGACGGTAATCCAGATCCAAAACCGAATCCAAAACCAAAACACGGGGGTCAGTGACCATCTCTACTTATAACATACCTGCACCTGGACAAGTCGTCTCTCCATATCAGTGGTACACCTTGCTACTCGCAGACCACTCTACGCTACCTGGTAACATACCTGCACCTGGACAAGTCATCTCTCCATATCAGTGGTACAACTTGCTACTCGCAGACCACTCTACGCTACCTGGTAAAATACCTGCACCTGGACAAGTCGTCTCTCCATATAAGTGGTACACCTTGCTACTCGCAGACCACTCTATGCTACCTGGTAACATACCTGCACCTGGACAAGTCGTCTCTCCATATCAGTGGTACAACTTGCTACTCGCAGACCACTCTACGCTACCTGGTAACATACCTGCACCTGGACAAGTCGTCTCTCCATATCAGTGGTACAACTTGCTAGCCGCAGACCACTTCACGCTACCTTATAACATACCTGCACCCAGACAAGTCTTCTCTCCATATCAGTGGTACAACTTGCTGGCCGAAGACCAATTTACGCTATCTAGTATTATACCAGCATCTGCATAAGTCTTTACATATACCAACGGGAACATATGTCAGGAGCAGCTTACCCTACTATGTCGCATGGTACCTGTTATTAGGACTAAAGCCTATAGTGCCTCTGAAGTATAGCTGCAAGTCGCTGACTCTCCTGTTGCATTATTGATTGGTCCTTCTATAGACTTTATCCAGTTGTCATATGTTGGTCTGCTGTATGCTACCTGTGTGCAAATGCACTTTGGAACTTTCTCCTCCTTTTATTACTGCTCATCAGTCTACAGTATTACCATTGTTTTCATTTTTCAAAGACTCTGCATTTATATCATTGACATTCCCTTTCCTATTCAATTGAACAGTTCTGTATATTCACCACACTTCCCAGAGGGCCGCGACCTGCACAGTGGCAGCCGCTAAAAACCATACTCCCTTGCGGGAGTTCCTGGAGAAGACCAGCCACTGTGTTAGACTCCGCGCCTCTGGTAGAGTGAAATTCCACCTGGTGAATTCTGGGTAAAACTCCTAGTGCCCGTGACACATACATTGAGGGGTTGGGTTACAGTTTGTGGTAGGGATGTTTAGGATCATTTTTTTGAAAACCGAGCCCTCCGAACTTATGCAATCCGAGTACCAAGCTGAGCCGGCTCGGTACTTTTGCATGTCCTCGGAACTGAAATCAAGGCAAAATGTCATTGGCGCGTTGCTGGATCTCATGTGTTTTTGATTCCATAGGTACCGCCCTCCACGGAGATCTGGCGTCATTGGGGATGCTAAGGGCAGCAAAATTCTGCTTCCAGACCATATTTTTCATGGAAATGGACAATATACCACGAGCCTTGGTCAATGTGGCAGCATCACAGTAGGGGAATTCCTATCTTCTCTGCGAGGAGATTGTGCATGGGAGTCATGACAGGAAATCTCCAACTGCAGCCATGCTGCAGAAATTAACTTCTGATGATGATATGGAAGCATATCTGGTCACGTTTGAACGTGTCACCACCCGAACCAAATAGCCACCTGAGAGTTGGGCTGAACATCTAGCTCCCTATCTATTGGGGAAAGCTCAGCGTACCTATATAGATCTGGATGAGGACCAAGCTGATAATTATCAGCAGATGAAAACCGCTATCCTGATATGGATTTGGGTTACCAGCGCATGCTGGGCCCAACGGTATCATAACTGGAGACTGTCCAAAGATTTGTCAGTTTATGCTTAGCTTAAACTCTGCAAAATACTTAAAAAGTGGTTGTAGCCAGAAAAGAACACTGTCGTCTGGATGATCGAGATTCTGGCTATCGACCATTGAATCCAAGCTATGGACCGCAGGCTCCAATGGTGGGTACTGCAGATGCACCCTCAAACGTATGAGGAATTAGTCACTGTAGCAGAGATATACAGTGCCTTGCAGTTTGTGCACAAGCCTCTGCTGCCTGCTCCAAAGTTTGTGCCTTGGCCAAAACCTGGTATATGTAAGGTGCACCGAAAATTGGAGAGAAAAGTTTTTCCAACAAAGAGGCAGCCAAAAGTGCTTTGGGTCCAAGTGGTTTTAGTGCAGAGTACCTGGACATTTGCGGGCACAAGGCCCAACATTAATTTAACCTATGGACTGTTCGCTGGCACATGCAAAACTGATCTATCCTTGTTGCTGTACTATGAGTCCAGTTACCGGGAAGTCCTGCTTGATCCTCGTGACTGTTTTTGTGGATCACCACCTGGTACTGGTTTGGTAGATTTGGGTAGTGAACTGATCTTGGTTTCCAGCTCTCTATTGCCAAAGCTTCTGGCTCACAAACTGCCAAAAGTAAATGTCCTCTGTTTCCACAGGATTGCTGAGGATTATGACAGGACTCTTTTGCCTACCACCATAAATAGACAAACAGTCACAGTAAATGCGGCAGTTAATCCAAAATCACCTTACCCTTTGATACTTTGCACAGACTTTCCGCTTTTTAAACAGATCCTCCATGAGCAAGTCCAGCCAGACACCTCAGCAATTGGATCACTGGCTGAAGGCCCAGCCTTGAGGGACAAACTTGAGGAAGAGGGAGAGGAGAAGTGTGATGATCTGCCACAAAACCTGGACTGGAGTTCAGTTCAGGAGAATAAAACTTTGCCATCCAAAAGGAGAGGAAAATTCAAAGACATGATGCACAGGTTCCAGCGCAGATCCAGTTACTGCCATAATTAGTTGGCAATACTTCGGGTGAAGGTGCCGTGCCTCCTGAAAAGGACTATTGGCCACTATTATCTAACTTGTTTTCACTGAGAGACTTTGGTCGAGACCAACTTGGAGATGCTACCTTAGTGAATGTCTGTAGAATGGTGCAGAGAGGGCCGACAGGCCTGCATAATTGCCTATTATATCTTGAAAAATGATTTGTTGCATAGAATTGCTAAGTTCAAGATAAAAATGTAGAACAAATGTTGGTGCCACAAATTCATGTTCCACTTGTACTTAAAGCTGCTCCTACAATTGGGAGATGGCAAAACCGGGAGCGTATATATTACTCAGGTTTTATTAGCCAGGGATTCTCATGGCAGTAAAGAAGTTTTGCTGGACATGTCCTGTATGCCAGAGAACATGTCTGAATCCGAATTACAGGGCCCCGCTAGTTTCGTTCCCATGGTGCAAACCCCGTTCAAGCGTATTGGTATGGATTTAGTATGTCTAAAAATTAGCCCTTGACCATCAATACATGCTGTCAAAGTGGATTACACCACCAGGTATCCCAAATCTATACCTTTCGTAATATAAAATCTGGTACAATAGAAAAATAACTCCTCCTGTACCTATTAGGTATCCCCAGTGCTTCTTTTGTAAGAAAAAGGTGCAGGAACTCACATCACAAAGTCAATCACTGTACACACAGCCACACACGTCAGTTGTATAACAAAACATATTGGTCGACGCCCGCAGTAAGCTCTCAGCACGTGACCACAATAAGCACTCAACGAGCGACCATCACAACCAGTGCGGATGAAATACGCATGCATCGAACTCGACACACAAGCAGCCCGCATGCACCGTTTTAATGATTTTGCCGCCGACCTGCTACGCTTGACCGGGCGAATCAAGTCCATGTGGACCAAACATCAAATGTTCAAAAGTTACTTTTAAAACTTGGAAAATCCATCAAAAAAAGGTGCCGGAACTCAGTTAGATAAATCCAGCTTTCTTTTGCAGAAAGAGAAGAAATACTACACAGTGAGTGTCAGCGACATGGAGGTGGTACAGGAGGCCAAAGGAACTGATGAGTTCAGCCAGGGAAGAGGTGTACAGAAAAAAGAGCAGAGGGCGAATGACAGAAATCTGTGGGACTCCTACGGCAAGTGAGGATGGGGGAGGAGGAACCAGAGGTAGCAACAGTGAAGGGGTGGTTGGTGAGGTAGGAGGTGAACACAAAAGGATGATATCATGTGTGAAGGGTGTGGAGTTGGAGATGGTGATCCATGGTGTCAAAGACTGCAGAGGTCCAGAAGGATAAGCAGGGAGAAGTGGCCCCTGGCTTTGGCAGGGAGAAGATAGTTGGTGACATTTGTCAAGGCATATTTTGTGGACTGAAGGGGGTGGAGGCCAGATTGTAGAGGATCAAGTAGGGAGTTGGCAGAGAGGTAACTGCTGAAGCAGATTGAAGTGGTGAGCAAGATGGGAGCAGGCAGTAGGGGAGAGGGTTAGAAGGATGTGAGAGGGGATGGGATTCAGGTTGAGGGTGGAGAGGATAATATAAGAGAAAGCACATCATCACCCATAGTGGGCCAGAAAGAGTACAAGAGGTGGTGACTTGAGGTAGAGTAGAGTGGAATTTTAGGAGTGGCGGAATGATGGGAGGAGGATATTTTTTGTCTGCCTTAATTTTGGAAGCCAGGTTTCTGTGATGACAAGAAGGTTAAGAGTTGGAGATCAGGAGGTTGTGGATAGAAGGCAGTTTGTTGTGGATGGATCTGGAATTCCAAAGAGCATAGGAGAGGGTCAGAGTCTCGCATCTGGAGGAAGCTGGAATAGGGCCCAAGAGGTAGGCATCAGGAGGGAGCCAGTGTCAGATAATGCAGCAGAAAGGCATTGGTGAAAAGCTGAGGGATTGGAGGTCAGAGGAGGCAATAGCGAGTAGGATGACCACACCTGCTTAGTAGGGCCTGAGGCAATGATTCACTTGTTGCACCCACGCTATGGCTCTGTGTAGAGTAATAAATTACGGAACATTCTTTGTTTACTGATACTATGTACAATATTACCTTCTACACCTTATATGACTATTTTCAGTGTTACCTTATATGTACGCATGACATCTGCACAGTGATGTGCCTCACCCAGACTTGCCTACTCCTCCGCACTTTCTCAGATTAATTGGGGGGTAGTGATGTCTTTCCCTTATGGCCAAATACAACAAACTAAATTAATCTCTCATGGTGAGAGAAAAGAGTGAACCAACTACATTACAAAAGTGTACATTACACCACTCATGGGAAACACCTACCCATCTGACAACACTGGTGTGGAAACATTTTTAGTCTGGCATATGGTATACTGAGCGATCTTAATCTAACCCATTTATTATTTTTAAAACATTATTAATATTTTGTTATTTATAATCATAAATATTTATTTTTGTTTTCATTTATGCATGTTTTATCAGTATAAATAAATGTTGTTTATTGTTTGATTCACATTTCATCTCTGTAATTCATTTACATGGTACATGTGAAATTGGCCATGGACTCCGTGCACTGTCCACACCTTCTCTAGCGGCGTCTACTCTACTATGCCTCTTGTGGCTGTCCATACTCTTTCAGAGGCTGTGCACACATTGCTTCATGGGCCCTTTCCATTGAATTCCCCTGGTGGGACCTTCATGCCCCAGTCCGACACTGAACCTGGATGTAAACAATATGAAAGTGAACCCACACTTGTCTACTCTTCTAGACTACATGAAGAGCAGGCACTCTCCCAGATCCCAGGCAGAGGTGAGGCTTAATGACGCGATTTGTGTAGGTAAGCTTCGCCCTAACACACGTTAGGGCGAAGCATTGGCATCAACACACCAGCTCTCACACTTGCCAGCTGACCTGGAAGATCCTGGAGGGGAGCAAGGTAAAGTTGGCAAGTATAAGTAAAGCACATGCATGAGACCTTGATATAAAACACTTTGATACTGTGTATTATTTACACTGCCTAGTTGATAAAACAATAAATATATCTTGTTGACAGTTTGATTATGCTAATAGCTGATTTACGTCCACTATTGCATCATTTACACAAATATTTGATATGAGATAAATATATAGTGATGATACCATACTGTATACAATAAAGCACTCTATCTAGACAGTTCTGTGATAACAATGAGTTTATGTAGAGCAATGCCCTTCACAAGGAATTAACATTTAAACATAATTTTGAGATTTTTAATTAATACTATTTTAATTTCATAATTGTGTCCAACCGTGAAATTTTATTTCCTGTTGGAACTCACAATAATGAGTTGTTTAAGTAATGGTGGTGCAGAATTTGATATAAGTTATGTATTTGTGAGAAGTTTTTAATGTGAGTAAATATTTCATCCCCTCAACTCCTTTAGTTTCCCTATGTCCACAGTGTTCTACAGGGTTTCAGGGATGAAATTTTAATTTCCTGAGGAAAATTGGGTAAAGGAACAGGAATGTTAATATCATAAGTGTTGTCACGATCACGCTCCCAGCTGCCGTGACTTTGGGGTATTTGCTATATGAGGTCACAGGATTCCAGCCCACAGTCTCTCTCTACCTATCACACAGGTTATAGACCTACTGAATCACCCCCAAACAGTGCTCACACCTCACACACTACTGGTCCTTCTATAGCTATGGGCTAACTTCCGCATTTATACCTACACTCTCTGTGCCTCTCACTGACTGTGTCTCTTTTGGGTGGTGCTTGAGAGAATGCCTCCCTCCCACCAAAACTCCTGTAAATGGGAACCCCTTAATCCTGGCACAGCAGAATACCCACTTCCACTCTGCCCTGCTTCCCAGCTATAAAATTCCCTGTCAGTGGGATACACTATGCGATTCTTATCTGGGGGGCTATGGAACAGGACACTCCCCTCCCCTCTCCCTTGGACTCATCTATCTGGGGGTGTAGAGTAACAGGGAGTTTGGGCCCCTCATCTACCTCCTCTAAACTGTTAGACGGCTGACTAGGTAAGTGTGGGCTAGCAGCTGACCCCCCTGTCTCTATAGAAGACTCAGGTGTATGGTCAGAACTCAGATGGAGATCTGAGTGGTGAACATTCGAACTACAGGTCCCAGCAGCAATGCAAGGATTGTTGTCACTCGCTATTTCCCGTTGGTCAGGACTATGTGTCTCCCCAACATTCTCAACACCTCTAGGTACTGCTCTTGGATCATTAAATCTTTCAGAGCATCAAAGGTGGTGATTTTTAACCTTCCAATCCACTGTTTGAAAGAAGTAGACAGTTGGGCCACAAGTCCTGAAAAAATGTCAGAGGCACTGCGTTTTAAATCTCAGACTTTCTGCCTATGCACCTCTGGCGTGATTTTAAAACGCTGCAACAGGGTACTTTTGATTGCCTCATAATCTCCGTCCATCTCAGGTGGAAGATCTTCATAGACTTCTAATGCTTTCCCTCACAAACCAGGGGCCTGATTCATTAAGGATCTTAACTGAAGAAACTTCTTATTTCAGTCTCCTGGACAAAACTATGTTACAATGCAAGGGGTGAAAATTAGTTTTCTGTTTTGCACATAAGTTAAATACTGACTGTTTCTTCATGTAGTTGCATTTTAGTTGTAATATCCGCTGGGCCCAAATAGTTTAGGGCAGCTTGCAAATAAACGTTCATTGCAGTGTCCACACATAATCTATTAGAATCATCCGAAAGTAACAGTGCACTGTTTTGAGAAATATCCACAGTCAAGTCCGCTTGTGAATCCTGGCGGTGCCCTTCCTGGGACACATCTACGACTTGATGCTAATCTCTCTGCACAAGAGCTTCAATCAATTGCTTCTTGCTTTTGCCACTAGTGGGAATTCCTCCATCCTCACAATGTGAAATCAGCGCCTCCTTTGTTATGCGTTTATATGCCGCAGCCAGCTCCTCAGTTATGTTGCAAAATAAAAGATAGAAAAGGAAAACAGAGAGAAGGGAAGGGAACTGCTTTCCACGTATGTCTTTAAAAATAATAATAAGCCTTGAGTTTTGTCCTTGTCAAACTATTGTATTCCTCGCAAGGTTACAATCAGTTTATAATTACATGGGTTAATTGCTTAAACCATGCACTTAATACCCTGAGAAATTAAAGAATCCCACCGCAATGCCACCAATTTGTTACAAATACGCTCCCAGCTACTGTGACTTTGGGGTGTTTGCTATATGAGGTCACACGATTCCAGCTGGAGTCTCTACCTATCACACAGGTTATAGACCTACTGAATCACCCCCAAACAGCGCTCACACCTCAAGTTTGCCACCACTTATTGAATACGGGCAATAGGACCCAATATACTCTCCCACACTGGCACACAGACATCTAGCTATCCACAGACTAGCAAGAACCACACCAGTAAGCAAAAGGTTAACTCCTCACACCTCCAGACTGTTACACAAATGTGAATACAAGCACACACAGCTTGTTAATCAAATCTATCAACAAATCACATACTGGCATTCCAAGGGTTAAGTTGATCGAGCTCTCTTCTTAACAGGCTAATGGATTTGTTAGATTATCAAGGACGCAACATATTAAATTATTTATTTAATATACAAAAGTACAGGGCATACAGATAAAAAAAAATAATGAATAACAATTAATAGATTGACGTGACAAGCAAAACAGCTTAAAATAAAAGGGGTTACATTCAGAATAGCACTTACTTGAGTTGCATAATCTGTGCAATGGGGAATTGGCTAGGAAGATGGACAGCTTATCAATGTGACTTGATTTCCCCAAAAGGTCTGACACCTTGTCCCTTCAAAACACAGGTTTTTAAGCAAACTGAAATAGGACGGCATTCACAAGGGCAGTGTGAATGCTAATGTGGGGGCGGAAATGTCCCTTGGATGTCACCTAAGGCTTGTTCAAAACTATTCCTAAGTTTTGACCTGTCTTAGCTTTTCTCAGATATATCCCAGAGACATAACTTTCCCTTCAATAAACCAGTCATAACTTCCCGCACATTTAAATACCAAACATGATGGAATTTTGACAATATGACATACCTTTTCCAAATATATGTGATTTTAGATGTTCACGGATACCACCCGTACATGTCATTCACAAACCTGGGGGTAAATGTATCAAGCTGAGCGTTTTTCGGCGGATTTGAAAAACCAATCAGATTCTAGCTATCATTTATTTAGTACATTCTACAAAATGATAGCTAGAATCTGATTGGTTGCTATAGGTAACATCTCCACTTTTCAAACCCACCGGAAAACTCTCAGCTTGATACATTTACCCCCTGGTGTGATTTCTGCTCCTCAGTATGGAGTGACACCCGGATTTCCCAAAATATGAACTATGAAGGCATTTTTCCTTTGAAGCTCATATTTCTATATACCTGTAAAATGCTGCCTTGGGCTGCAAGGATGTCCAGCTGTGACCTGCCCCACGGAGTATATTCAGGAGTCCAAGACTAACAGAAAGAGCTCTTTGAAGCTGCTACAGGTGACATGGTTATCTTCTCACATTGGGATGTGCAAAGCCATCAAATACATTTACATCAGACTCTCTGTCTTCACATTTTACACTTTAGCTAAACTTATCAATGGATTCATTTGCTATAACTTATTTACCCTGCAGTTATGATTTAGCCCTTATAAATAACTGTTGACGACAAGTGTGTTCTTTTATTTACTGTTGTCCCTCAAACACACAGCCTGTCTAAAATATAAGCTCTGGCTGCTGGAATCTCCTAACTAGCTGTACATAACTTAATGTGACATTCAGCAGTGCATGGGTAAACCTATCACCTGCAATCCAATCTGCCAACAGCTGTCAGTGTCAGTTATATAAGAGACCAGCCGTGACATTACATTGGCATTGTGTGGCATATTCAAACTTTCTGGCTGGGAATTTATAATTCAGTTACGTAATATATTGCCTCAGAGAGAGAGGGATATCCATTCCTAATGTGCTCTGAGAAACAAGGTTGTTTGTCATAGACCTCAACATTAATTTATTATTTCTATCAAGCAGGATTATTCTATTTTCTAAAATCAATGGAGGTAACATTAATGTATTATTACTATCAAGGGGTTACAAATATATTTTTACTACTTATAGGATTGGGGAAATTATTATTTTATTACACATAGAAATGGAGGCACGACTACTTTATGTGACAGAAACGGGGCATGATTACATTATGACATATAGGAATGGAGGAACACTATTAATAACTGGGCAAATACTTGTAGTACTCATTTGTGGCACTACAAGTGTCTGTATGCACTGGCAACTATGTGCATACTGGTGCTTGAAGTTCTACAAGCATCAACATGCATGAATCACACAAAAGTAGGAATAAATTGGATGTTTCCCATCTTCTTTTACTGGGCAGTTTAGCCTAAACCACATGCAGTTTTGCCTAAACCACATACAATTTATGAGTTTTCAAACTGCCAGGCATCAGATGCAGTTTGAGTTTTCAGGCTCAAACCCGAAGATTAAAAAATCCTGTAGGTTTGAGATGAAAATCTCACCCGTAGTTTGCTGGCTTGAAAACCTCAAACAAAATTATTGTTTAGTAAGTTTGCACCACGATTTTTCAAAGTTCTGTATTTATAGCCTTTTTTTTTACAAAAAGGATGTCAGACAGAAGAGGCTCCTGTAAGAAACGTGCCCATCCTACATATCTCTTCCAGAGCAGATGATACACAATGGCTGTAGATGATTTTTTGGCTTTAAGTATAATTTCCACTACTGGAATGTCCAGACCCTGCTTTTGCTCCTCAATCTTCATTGCCATACTATCTAGCTTCGTCTACAATGCTCTCATTGGCCAATACCAGTGGCCTAAGTGGGCCAGAAAACAAAACTATGCTATTGTGCCACTTCTACCACTGCTCTAATTGTGTGCAAAGCCAGAGAGTAATCATAACTTTTGCCCATTGTCCTGATTTGTGTAATCAGGGCAATGGAAGTCCATACTGACTTGCTCCAGGCTCACTTTGGGGTTGCTTCTCAGGCAGCATGCATAACGTGAACTGGAAACTGTCAAACTAGGAAATCCCTCCGCACAGCTGTTGCAGCTAGTGAAACCACTTCCTACTCATCCTGGGTCAGAGTGATGTACATATACTGGCAGCAAAGCTACAGGATTACACAGACCTTCAGTGGCTCTTTATGAGACTTCTATTGCAGTTGAAGGGGTCCTGTAGTCAAGAATTATGTGTAGGAGCTGGAGTGTAAGTAAACTTAAGTGTAATAAATCATGCTGACTTCCCTTTGACTTACAAAAAAAGAGAGAGATAAATTAGCAGCAAGACTGGATGGTGACATAGGTGTTCAGTGTTTCTATAAAAGGCTCCTAGTGCAGCTGAAAAATATTGAATGGATCCCTAGTAGAATTGTCCC
The DNA here is from genome assembly GCF_038048845.1 of Mixophyes fleayi. NCBI lineage: Eukaryota > Metazoa > Chordata > Amphibia > Anura > Limnodynastidae > Mixophyes > Mixophyes fleayi. Next base: position 128,666,226 of record NC_134403.1, read on the forward strand.
ATGTTTGCATATTTACTATTTAGATCATGTTCCAAATGTATTTGTTTTATTTTAACTTTGAGACTTGTATTCCTTATTGAATCATATCTTAATTGGGATAAAACATATTGGGACAATTAGGTCCTTCTAGGATTGCGTCTACAGTGTGAGTTAATATTATGTTGTGCTTTGTGATTGGATTAAATTATTATTGATTGAACATTTTGTAAGTCCTGTTTTTGTTTTCCACTGTCTTGAGTGTAGGGAGTAAATTTGTGCTCACTTTTATGTGTTTTCAATTTGTATATATTTTATGCAAATTAGTTTGCATTTGCTACAGTAATTCACATATATATTACTTTTTTCTATGTCCTCATATTGTGTTTTTCGTCTCAGTATATTTTCTTGACTTACTGCAAGAACAAGGTTAAGTGGAGGGAACAAATTCCAGATGAAAGTTTCATTTCAGGGACTTTTGCCTGAACTATGTAGACCTGCGCAAGACATCTTTAAGAAAAAGCTATTTCATTTGGTTTTCTGATGAGTTACCATCCATTCTTTTGCTGGAAGATCACATCTGTCCACAATTTTTCAAAATAACTCGGTATTCAGATTGCATTCACATCTGTTGAGAGTATTCGTGCTTAAGAAATCTGCCATAATGAGACTACCTAGAACGAAGAGAGACTAGATTGTTCTTCCCACACAAGAATTGGTTGTTTGGGAAGTGGATGACTGGAACTGTGCTTGAAATGTTTCATGAAGCTTTATTTCTTTCCACGGCAAATCACAACAAAGTGTAACAGGCAATTCAAATTAGTGTGAAGTCTTCAAAGATGGTTGATGGAATGAACAGTGAACTCATTACAGTTTCCACTAACTCCTTATGCTAAAATAAATGTCTCTCAATGCATTTCTTTGAAGTATATGATTGGATAAGTTCTTATATCTAAAAAGGTACATTTCCCTCACTTTAAGCATCTATTTGTAAGATTGATGCATATGTACTAACCTTGTAAACTCTGTCACAGAATTAGCGGGTGATCTTAGGATCCCCTGAATCTGCCGGATTTGGCACAATTCAACCCAAGGGCGTGGAGTCTAACGAAACAGGTGGTCTTCACCAGGAACCCCGCAAGGAGGTATGGTCTTAGCAGCCCCCGTCCCGCAGGTCATGGCCCCTACCAGGTAGATCAGATTGGGAGAGCAGAGAGAATAGCCGGAAGCTGTACAGTAGAGTAGGTGGCAATGGAGTTACCGGAACAGCGTGGATGTTCAATGTGGTCTGCGGACTGAACTGTAGCTGAACACTAGAGAGGAAACTCAGGATAGGCAGTGTTATGTATGTCTAGTCACTATCCAATGAAGATTGTCCACTTCAAATAGTGTGGTTCCAAATCACAATGCGATTTAATAGCAATAAGCAGCAGAGTAACAATTCAATAAAATAAATATTACATACGCAGGCGCCCTGGATCCAGCATAAAGTCATTCAGTCCTGAAGTCTGTGGTTGAGAAGAGTGTCTGCTGGCACCAGAGCTCCTGCTTATATACAGTTAGTGATACAGTGAAAACAATAGAGTTGATTTGGCATGTTTCCATAGGTTCAGGCTTCAGAACAGTCCAATGAAATGCAGGTCATTGGCCAGTTCAAACGATGTCCTCCAAGGGTGGGGGTCAGCTCTCCAACAGCTGCATACTAATCTTCCCGCCAAATGCTGGTTCAAACTGGTCTATTTGCATTACACCCACAATACCATTCTGACCATTTATTTCCTATAATCCATATCTTGCATACGCAAGGTGCGGTCTCTTAGGAGATTGAACCAGGCGTCTGAGGATAAATAGGAGATTAGAATGATACTAGACACGTTATATTTCCTGTATCCTGAACCTTAGATCTCAGTAAAGTATATTTAACATTATAATATTTAACTATAAACTCTGCTACATTTCATTATAAATAACTATGTATTGGAACTATTTTTAAGGTGAACTAATTACAAGTGTATGTGTTAGTGTAAATGTTTGTATAAGTGTTCGCACACGTGTTGTGGTTAATTACGCTCCTCCAGGCTATTTTCATAATTTCAGACAAAGACAATCAGATTGAAAGATATTCATTTGAAATGACCATATCCAATTATTTGACTTTAACAGCAGTAATGGAGTCACTGGAACAGCGTGAAAGTTCAATGCAGTCTGTGTACAGGAGATGCTGAATTGTAGCTGAACACTAGAGAGGTAACTCAGAATAGGTAGCAATGGAGTCATTGGAACAGCGTGGAAGTTCAATGCAGTCTGCGGACAGGAGATACTGAACTGTAGCTGAACACTAGAGAGAAAACTCAGGATAGGTAGCAATGGAGTCACTGGAACAACGTGGAAGTTCAATGCAGTCTGCAGACAGGAGATGCTGAACACTAGAGAGGTAACTCAGGATAGGTAACAATGGAGTCACTGGAACAACGTGGAAGTTTAATGTGGTCTACAGACAGGATTCCAGGAGCAGGGAGGAAAAGAGCCAGGTCCTACCACTTAAAGGAAGTGAGCACAAAGAACAGGCACCTGACAGCTAGCTCAGGTGCTTTAAATATCTCTTCAATAGATTTGGGCAAATGAGGGATGAGCGGGAGGTCTTAAAAAGAAGAAATCAAGATGGCATCCGCCATCAGGAGGATCCGGCCGCGATTGCTGGGACTTCTGCCTGCCTGAGGGAGGTAAGACCACAGGTACCCGCTCGCGGGGCCGGCGTGTGACACTCTACTTATCTTTCAATTCAATAAACTATTTTCTTTAATTATCTGAAACAAGTCTTGGGTGCCTCTTTCTTTAAATCCCTCACAAAATGCACCAATATAAAACATTTCTATGACCTTCTTCAGATATTTAAATGAGTTAATTAAAAGTAGAATTAAATATAAAAATGACGTGTTAAATAAAAAGATAGAATTTCATCATTTGTCATACCCTCCTTTTAGACCACTAAAAATTCGAAGGGACTGAGTAATTAACGGAAGCATTCTCAGTGCAACTTGCATAACGTAATATACGCAGATACGTACCAAGATCAATTCAGTCGCAAGTCTCCTATACAACATAAAAAAAGACAAAACAGACACCTTCATCCAACCACAGAAATCATATGCAGAGGGCAACATGGACTACGGACTTTAGAGAACACTAGAAATGTCTGTATACAAATAGATCAGTTCTGTCGAGTTGCCTAGTGTTGAGATAACTTGAGTTTATTTTGTAATAACTATTATAATGAGTATACTTGGCAGAAACATTCTTAGGTACATACCACATTATTTGGATTATCATTATATATATTTATAAATTATTAAGAATTAATAAATAATAATATTAAGTACCGTATTTCCCCATGTATAGGACGCTCCACTGTATAAGACGCACCTATATAAATCATGTGAAAAAATTGAGGATAAACATTATCCTCAATTTTTTCACAGAGTATTTGTGCAGCTTATACAGTGGAGAGACTACGCTATAGTGAATTCTGACTTACCCTAGTCAGATGCTTCCTCTGTCTGGTAAAGTCTTCTGTCTTCTCTCCGTCTGATCCTGATGCTGGAAACCCAATTAAGGTCCTCTCTGCGATGTCCGGATGTCCTTTCAGGACCTCAAGGTCCTGAAAGAATGCCTTTCAGGACCTTGTCAAGGTCCTAAAAGGACATCCGGACATCGCAGAGAGGACCTTAATCGGGTTTCCAGCATCAGGATCAGACGGAGAGAAGACTCTACCGGACAGAGGAGTCATCTGACAGGGTAAGTGCTACTACCCCTGTATAAGACGCACCCAGTTATTAGACCCAAAATTTTGGGGAAAAAGGTGCGTCTTATACATGGGGAAATACGGTAATAGTAATAATTATTATTAACTGTCCTACACAGTAAACTCGAGGTTGCTCAATTAGGAGTCACTTTAACTCAATTCATCAGAACACAATGCAACTAAAATCTACTACACTGAACGATTTATTCTAATTTTGAATCTAAAATACTATTCAGAGGAGATGATTTTGTATCAATTACCAGGGATTTTGTTTTACTTGATTCACACTAACTATGTATTACGCATGACTGAACTTCATGTAGGTAACCAATAATGTGTAATTTTAGCATGGCTTTGCAGCCATGGAGTATGCTTGTGCTTGTAGTAATACTAATATTTAAAAATTTAGGGACTTTAAACCTGGATAGAATGGGACAAACGTTTATTAGATATTAGCTTATGTTCTAAATGTTCATTCATCATGGGCCAAATTTACATGAATACACATTTTCATTTATTTGTATTAAAAAACACTCACACCAATGTAGGTAACAATTTATTTATTTTTTTATTAGCTAAAACAACTAAAAAAATTTAGCATAATAATTTTCAAGCATCTTGACATGTTTTTTTATTTTTTTATTTCTTAAAAATATATGGTGGGGATGGGAGAGATTCAACTGTATGAGTGTGCCCTTTCAAGGTCGCGGCCCAAATCTGGCTGTCTTCTTGAGTGGTGTAAAAAACAAAAAAAAAAGGAAGATTTGCAAGCTTAGGTCATTTTTCCAACATATATCACTTCTCTGGGTGTACCTGGTATAACCATATGCCAGGATCAGCAGAGCTGTGAAGTGTTACAGAACTTGCAACTCTGCAAAGAATCATGGTATGCTAAACACACTATATATATATATATATATATATATATATATATATATATATATATATATATATAAATATATATTTATATTTATTTATTTATGCACACACATTCACTGAAAGTACTTACGTTCTCCAAAAGCCTGCACCTCACAGCCCTCCTCCTCTCTGGCCTGCGTGGCCTCCTTCCTCCACTCTGGCCTCCTCCTCAGATGGTCTGTTGGAATAAATATGACCCACAAGCTGTTTTACACATCCCTGTTTTACACTTGCACAGATATAGCTCTATAATGTGATGTGATATTGTGACAGATGAGCAAGACATTACATGTTCTATTTGGGTAAGCCTTGTAATATGTGAAGTTAAACTTAGTACCAGTTTGAACATTGCATAACACTAATCTAACACTTAAGCTATCATCTGTATTTATGAAATCTGATTATTAAAGAAATCACTTCTGATCTCAGACCTCAGCTCCTCCAAAGTTGTGGTTGCCTCCTCTGCCTACCCTCCAGCTCACCCTGCTGAACCAATGACCCCTGCTCCTTCTCCCAAGCCTTCCACATCACAGGTGACCAGAAGCTGGTAAAAAAAAAAACACACCTGCCAGCAAAACAAAGTGATGTAAATTTTATTTTTTTTAAATTAAATCTGATGTGTATTTTATGTATTTGTTTTGTTTAAAAAATGTAATTTTAAAATTAAAACGTCTCATTCACAAAACCAAGTCTCTGTTTTTTATCTAATAGATTTAAAATTGTCACTTCTGCCTCACAGCACTGGACTCATGAGTTCAATTCCCGACCATGGCCTTATCTGTGAGGAGTTTGTATGTTCTCCCGGTGTTTGCGTGGGTTTCCTCCAGGTGCTCGGGTTTCCTCCCACACTCCAAAAACATACTGGTAGGTTAATTGGCTGCTAACAAATTGACCCTAGTGTGTGTGTCTGTCTGTCTATCTGTTTCTGTCTGTGTGTGTGTGTGTGCCTGGCTATCCATGTCTGTGTGTCCGTGTCTGTGTGTTAGGGAATTTAGACTGTAAGCTCCAATGGGGCAGGGACTGATGTGAGTGAGCTCTCTGTACAGCGCTGCGGAATTAGTGGCACTATATAAATGGTGATGATGATGATTGTCACATTTACAACAGATTGATTCAAATAACTACCTTAGAAATAGGTACACACAGCACATACCTGTCAAAAAACAATGGATGAGGAACCAAAAAGAGAGCACAAAAAAAATAAAAAATCCCAACAATTGTAAATGTGTGTCAGTAAATCTCTTATAATGGTGTTATAATGAGAGAAGTGTATGATCAGCTGTTTATGACATGCCCAGAGTGACAGAGCTCACCAGGGGGCCCGGTACAACAGCTTAGCACAGACTTACCTGGGGCCCGCCGCTGGTCTCTGCTATTCTGTCTTCAGCCTGGCTGTCACCGTGAAGCCAGGCACCAGGATCCGATCGCAGGGGTGGAGGATTCATTCCCCCTGCGATCATGTGCTCTGCCTGTGACAGATCACATGATCGCAGGGGGAATGATTAGACAGAATAGCGGAGACCAGCGACGGGCCCCAGGTAAGTATGTGTTGCTCATGGGGGGGGCGCTCATGGGGGAAGGGGGCCCGCTCATGGGGGGGGGGGGGGGGGTGGGTGGCACGGGGGCCCGTACTGGGCTCGATTTTTTCTGAAGGCAGCCCTGCCAAGGACACAGGGCTTCACAAATGGTCCTAGTGTCGTATTCGCAGATACTTTGCTTACTTATACTTTCGCATTTCTTTTCCATGCGTAACTCTTGGTTCTGGGCATGCACAGTTTGGTGTTGCGCACGTTGTGCCCAAAATCGTCAGATACGTCCACTAATAGCTCAGGCCCCAAGTTAAATTATAACATTGCTTATAGTTTGGCAAACACATTTCAAAATAACTATAGCTACAACCAGTGCTTTTTTGTAAGAAAAAAGGTGCCGGAACTCACATCTTGTTAATCTTTTATTAAAAAAATTATTTACCTTTCACACGTAGTCAATCACTGTACACACACCCACACACGACAGTTGTGTAAGGAAACATAATGGTCGCTACCCGCAGTAAGCACTCAGCGTGCAACTACACAACCAAATCACAAGCTGAGCAGTGCCATCACAACCAGCGCGAATGAGGTACGCATGCATCGGACTCAACACACAAGCAGCCCGCGTGCACCGTTTTAATGATTTTGCCGCTGACCTGCTACGCTCGACAGGGCGATTCAAGTCCACGTGGACCAAACATCAAATGTTCAACAGTTACTTTTAAAACTTGGAAAATCCGTCGAAAAAGGTGCCGGAACTCAGTTCTGGAGCGTTCTATGACAAAAAGAGCACTGGCTACAACAATAATAATACAAAGCAAGCGGTCCACATAATTTTTTTTGTCTCTTTTCTAATTTCTTCCACCTACAAGTAAGGCTTCTAACATTCTAGTTGCAGGAACTAAAAGAAAAACCAACCCAAATAACACATTACTTTAGCATGCAGTGGATTCAAAGCATAGGCTGTCCCATCACAAATATAATACTAGTAATGCTACTAAGGAATGAGACATTTAAATATGAGCTAAGTCTGAACTATTATTTCATCTTTCTGTTATAATTAATTCAGTGTTGTAACAACCAATGAAGAGTCAGAAGTAGGTGAAATAGTATACAGTTTATTTATGTTCAAACAAAGCCATTGGAAGAAGTAGTGGAGCCCTGAGCTTAGAGAGTGGATCACAGCAAATACAATGGTGAACACAGGGGAGGCCTGACGAATTTTAGCCTGGGGGGCAAGACTCAACTCAGCAGCCTATTTTAATGGGAAAAAAATGCAGGTGGCCCAGTGACCCAGCCCAAGGTAGTCTACTATGTTACTGGCCCCGAGGGCAGATGCCCCCTGCCACCCAGCCCAGGCTGCCCCTGGGTGAACAGTATATAGTCCAGGATATAATCTGAGTTGCGATATCACAGGAGCATTGGAATAACTTCACCAATGCTGGTATAATCATAGAGAGCAGGATATCCAAAAATACAAAGTAGCGCAATAAGGGTATCTCAGAATATGAAAAATGTCTGTAGAGCAGTTAATAACACAATGAATGGCAGGCAAGATCACAGGAGGAGCTTAACACTCACAACACTTGAAGTTTGCATAAACAAATTTAACTGGTGACAAGGTTGCTGGAGGTAATACATAATGCTGGAAGTTACAGACAAATCATGAACTAGTTCAGGAACAGCCAGGGCCAGGAACAAAAGGGAAGCACAGCACTGGAATTCAGAATGTCCACAACAGAGGAACACAGACAGGAATAACTGAAGGCTCAAACTAACAGCAGGACACTGTTCTCATGTAACAATCAATGACCAGCACAGCGCAGAATGAGAGGCAGGAATATCAAGCCAGAGACGCAGGTGCAGGTAATCAGACCAAGGGAAGGAGTTTAACTTCTACAGATAATGTTGAAAACAGCAGTACCTCTGGTAGCACAGATAATCTAAAACGTTACTTGATATCCCCATTACATGAGATTTCTTTACATTTACAGTCACAAATGTACAGGCCTAAGAATTAAATTGGTCAACAGCATATGCTATAAAATTATGTGGTAACATCATGACTTTACCCATGCAACTAGTACAATAAAAGTACAATAAAAAAGTAATTCACACTCGATCCCCCTTTCATAGTTTTTGGAAGCACTTTTTTCTTTTAACAGTCTATATTTGTCCCAGGTGGTATATCTTGTTTGATGTTTGACTGCAAAGAATACATCTACATCTGCGGACTACTGCAAATTGGGAGATCCGTCTCACTGTATACCAGTGTGGTGCTGGTCATTAGACCACTATGTCAGAGGACCGTCGATTACACATAGTGAACATCGGAGAAGCTGTACTCGGATTTCAGAACAAACAAGGAGAGGATGCATCAAGGTTTGATACTTTATTATTCTACAGTAAGCTGGCCACTTACTTATGAGATTCCCTTGGTTTCTATTTAAACTGTTAAGTCTATAATACATTGATTTGCTCTCAACAACCATAGACAAGCGTATGAGGATTTAACCACCTGTCACTTCAGCTGAGCATCAACACGATATTTGGTTACTTGGTTTAAGAGCATAATTCCAACAAACACTGCTTGCAGACTTGTACAGCCCTCGCTAATTGGAGTCCGTGACCATAGATTGTGAATGTTGATATATTTCTAGACAATTCTTCTACATTGGGACTGTGTTTTTTCATTTATATACAGTTCTATCTAAATGGATTTTAACGCTGATATTTACACCATATATGAATGGTTTCCAGACTGCTGTCAATTTCTTTACATGGAAAAGAATGGAATACAGTCCCAAATTAGTTTGGTTTTGGATAACTCCAGAAAAAACACACAAAATTGTCTTGGGTGCTAAATATAAGTGTTGTGCATAAAAACAATATTCATAAAAAGATCCAAATTGCAGCCGTTCATAGATGCAAGTGTCAATCCTCCACTATAAATTCAGCATAAAACAGTGCAATAAACTGCGCAGATAGTATCTGAATGACACCTCATAGCTATGTAAATTCAGATCACCACCAACAAAAGAATGGTGTGTGTGTGTGTGTGTGTGTGTATAATATATATATATATATACATACACACACACACACACACACACACACACAGAGAATCATTAAAAATTGCAAATGTCTTTTAATAAATAACATACATAATGCAAATAAGGACAAGTTTAAATAACAGGGCAAAAAATTTTAAATTGCTCAATAATTCAAAAACTAATATAATGTGGATAACAAGAGAGATCCAATGTTTGGCAACGCAGGAAAGTCATTATCTCTTATACTAAATAGCTTTTAGCCTGGTGGGACAGAATTGACATCGTTAGTTGACATACTGTGATTTGCTTTGAATGTCAATAGCTTTTGAACTATTGCTGATATCTTGAATTTTTTTGTCATGTTACTTAAACTTGTTCTTATTTGTGTTATGTATGTTTTTATTTTATTTATGACACTTGCAATTCCTATTGATTGGGGGGGTCGCCGCGGCGCAGGGGGGGGATTGAGGGGGCAACGATCAAAGGCATTGCTGTTCAGTAACAGGCAGCCAATCGCTAGGCTGCCTGTTGCTGTATGGGCACCCACAATACTGTGCAGCAGACAGGAAGCAGGAAGTCTTCACTTCCTGTCTGCTGATCTGAGGAGCAAGGAGCGATGCTGGCTAAGCACAACTACAGGTAAGTGAGGGGGAGGGGCTGATATGCAACTCTATAGGGAGGGAGAGGGGGACTCTGCCTACTCAATACTTTTACCTTTGCGTTCTAGCTGGTCCAGTGTGCAATATGATGTAGCACATGCCCTTGTGTTTCAAACTCCCATTGTCCTATAGATTGTAAGGTTGCGAGCAGGGTTGTCTTACCTCTCTGTCTGTATGTATTACCCAGTAATGTTTTATTAATATTTGTTCCCAATTCTAAATCACTACAAAATTTGCTGGCACTATATAAATAAATGTTGATGATGATGATGATAGTAACAAAACAGCAGGCTCTTCTACAAGATTCAGTTACAGCACAAGACAAATATTTGCAAAAACATAAAATAATTGAACTAACATATTTTCCACAAAAAATGCTGTTGTTAGGTCACTGTCCTGAAAGTCAGGACTGCTGAGACATATGTCACCCTCCGGCGAGCGGGCGCTTTTGCTAATGGTGTATAGCTTAAACCACTACTCAACTATAGGGGTATATGCAATGCTAAAAAAATATGGATTGTTTGAAGGAGTGGGGGCCCAAAACCAGTATCTTGCCTAGGGCCCCATGAGGTCTAAATCCGGCTCTGGATACCCATACGTCACTCTGACATTGCTTTACTTTCAGACTGTCTTCACTAACACTCAGGACTTAGACTAAGGGGTAAATTTATCAAGGCCCGATTTATTTCAGCGTTTTAAAATCGCGCAATTCGCGGGTAATAATCCGCGATTTTAGCCCCCAAGTCGCCAGATGTATTAAATTGTGATCTTTACTCTGAATTTAAAAATCGCTGGTCATCTCTGGCGATTTGCTGTGTTTAGCTAACTCTCCCGTGTTTAGCTAACTCTCCTGTGTTTCCTAACTGCGATACTTAACCAAGCATGTTCCGGATTGGATTACAAATTTTGTGGCCCCTCCTGGGCTGAAGATAAGAACACTGCAAGCAGCAAGGGGGCCCTCTTGGCTAAGAAAAACAGAAGATATTTACAAGCAGGACATTTGAAAATACAATTTATTTGGGACTTTTCAAGCAGAACATTTAGAACTACAAATTGTTATGGACATGGTTTACAAGCATTTTTGGATTAAAAGCTGCTGACAACAGATGAAAACGTCAAATTGGTGAGTATAATGTAGTGATGGGTAGTTCACGAATGATTAGTTCAAATGAACTAATCTTCAAAGTGAACTAAATCATTTAGTTCACAGCTCTGGCAAAGATTAGTTCACCAGGAACTAAAAAGTGGGAGGAGTTAGAGATAAAGCCGAGCAGCTCCAGCAGCCTCACTCACTGTCTCATTCAAACTGGCTCTTTTGTTTCTATTCAGCTCTCTCATTTAATACTCATGAGTCAGTACCTCTAAACTACCAAAGGTGGCACTGCTGTGCTCAGACATTGTGCGAGAATCTGGAGCTGATCACTGAGCTATGAGTCATGAGTCATTCTTCTCACTCAGGAGTTCAATAGTTCATCTAGTTCATTTCACTCTTCGAATCATTCAAATCATTCCACTCTTCAAATCTTTCCACTCACCGAATCTTTTCAATCATTCAGATCATTTAGCTCATGAGTCACAGGATACATTCCCTTCCCTGTCAGCTCAAGACACACTGCACCGCTGAGTGCTGCATGTTATATACTGTAGTTCTATTTACTGCACCATATATACAGGGGAGATGTATTAAACCTTCAAGAGATAAAGTGGAAGCGTTGCCCATAGCAACTAATCAGTTTCTGTCATTTTATAGACTCTGCTAGATAAATGACAGAAGCTGATTAGTCATAATTGCCAACATTATGTTGGTTACGTCTAGGAGTTCCTGGAGCGGGGTATTGGCGTAGGGGGCGGGGTTTCACGAATTGCGTAATTTTGGCCCCGCCCCCAGTGATGTGATGCCTATATGGGGTCTTTTTACAGCTGTAAAAATTCCCCCCTAAGGTTTGATACATCTCCCCAATATCCTGATTGCACTGATCTCAATTTTAAAAGCAAAAAAGTGACACTTTTTTTTATAATACTCTGAATTTGGGTCTTTTTCATTTGCATATTCTGGAAATAAAAAATAAAAATGAAAATGTAATTAACTTTGCAGAGCTCAACATGTCACTACTAGTTTTTGTATAAGTGATTTCCCTTTTTAAAATATTAAAAATGATCTGACATATTAAACTTATCTGATCATTTTAACAGGACTATAACTCATCTAATGAGATGTAGTATATATGCCTACAGTATGTGTAATAGACTAGATCTATGTCTCCAATCACTTCTCTCAGCAGTGTTTCAGAGCCAGTGATCGAACTGAACTAACTGAGCTAAATGAACTAAATGAACTACTGAGTGAAATGAACTACTGAGTCAAATGAGTGAAATGAACTAATCTTTTGAACTAATCTTTTGTGTGAACTAGATCAGAATGAACTAATCTTCAAAATGAACTAGATTTCCCATCACTAGTATAATGAGTTTATTATTTTTAATAAATTTAAGTGGTATGAATGAGGGTGTTTAGTGTATTTATTGGGGTTTTATGTTTTTATTAAACGTATGTGGCTTTAAACAGGAAGTTGTGACTTATTTAACATTTTGTTTTGTGGTACTATAGGTCGCAGCCAGCCATGGGTGTCAGGGCATGTTGGCACTTGTGGTTCTCCAAGTGCCAGCATGGCAGTGGGATTGTAGTTCCACAAAAACAAAATGGTGCCCATTTTTTTTTTTTTACATAATTTTCGCCATTGTTACCCTACTACCCACAGCCCACAGGGGTAGGAAGAGCCCTAGTGCTTTCAGCACTGGGCTGGTTATTTCTAGAGGGGGGGCCCGCTCATTTTTTTAAGTGGACCCTTCTCCCTAGGGAATCCAGGCAAGCGCTGAACAGCCTGGAGTTGGTTGTCATTATGGCAGGGGGACCCCTGCCACATGTCTCCCTGCTATCGTACCACCCACCCCAGGTCCAGTTTGTCTAGTGCTGGTTATGTGACAATCGGGGGAACGCTACGCAAATTTTTCCCCGATTTATACGCAACCAGCAGTAGGCTGGCAGCACTACAGTTATTAGTGGTCAGGCGGGGGGACCCCACTTTTTTTTAAAAACTATTATCTTTTTTAAAAATTTTGACAGCCGCTGGACCTCCAGCTGTATAGATAGATAGACACAGTCATGTTGTACACTGTAGTATCATATTTACTTTTATATTATTGCTTCCTAAAATAGCCACAGTGTTCAACGTGGAAATATGGATCAGCGATGTAAACATACTTCAGTTTTTACATTTTGCCTAATAATATGATACTTAATGGAATTAAAGATTTACTTTCTAACAGCCTCCTAGTATTGTCTGAATTTGATGTGTTCCTGAAATACTGCTCAGTTTATCCTCATTTATAGCTTAAAAATAATAATGAGAGCAAGGGGACATTGGCATTGTCTATATTATATGTGACACTTTTGTGTGTTTGGAGCTTTTGTACATTGGGCAAAGTGTGTGTAGAAATTAGAGATGGGCGGGCTGGGTTTTCCAAAGACCGAGCCCACCCAAACTTAGGGGACTCGGCTCGGTACTTTCGCGCTTTTCCGGATTCCAAAACGACGCAAAACGTCATTGTGACGTCGTCAGATCTTGGATCTCTACAGTTTTGGAATCTATAAATACCGCCCTTCACAGTAGGATAGAGTGAGAGCAGTTGGGCAGGCAAACATACAGAAGTGAAAGAGGATGGTGGTAGCTAGGGGCAGGCTGGGCCGCTCAGTCTAGCCGCTGTTTGGGCCGGCCGCCCCCCCGTGGATGCAATATTATCTAAATATTCCCACGGCACACAGGCATCACAATTGCGTGTCGTGATGTGACCGCCTGTGCGCCCCCCCCGGGCTGAAATTTGCCAGCCCGTGCCTGGTGGTAGCAGTGTTCAAGAAAGCTCCATTGCTAATTGTCATTGGTGAAATCCAAATATACTAGTCCTTGCAGGCTTTTTGTCAGAATTTGCACCAAAAAGTGTAGGGTGTTATACATACACCCAAAGACAAGAGCTCCATTGCTGAATTTGTCATTGCTGAAATACAAATATAATATACTAGTCCTTGCAGGCTTTTTTTCTGAATTTGCAGGCAAATTCAGAAGTGTTATATAGGTAACAGACAAAGAGGAGTGCTTCATTGCTAAGAGTCATTGCTGAAATAGAAATTATAGGGCAGGCTGGCTTGGTCTAAATCTGCAGCTACATTTTACTGTACCAAAGCTTACTCAGATACAGGAGAGGTGGCAGTTTTCAGTGCTGAAACAGAAATTGTAATAATAGGGCTGTCAGTGTTCTTCAAAGTCTCAAGTGCTATTGTATTGTGCCATAGCTCATACAGAAACAGGAGGGGGGACATTGTTGTTGTCACTCTCCACTCTCAGTCATGATGATACTAAACCCTCTACCTCATGTGCTAAAGACTTTGTTCAAGTGCATAGTGGTTTTAAGTCAGGGAAACAGAAATGTAAATAAAAAGCTTGTACCATTTTAAAGAAAAAAAAACCTCTCTAAAAATAGCAGGTAGCTCCCTTCTCTTAGCTAGATTTCAGCACCTGCAATCTGCACTGTCATCATATTTACCCTCATCATTGTGTACATCTTCCTCAAACAATACAAATTCATCCCCGCTGAAATCCACCATCACAGAAGTCTATGTACTTTGATGTAATTGCCGATAATGGCCTTCTTCATGGAATTTGTAGTTCATTTTATGGCAGAGCTGTCACAATTTTTGGGCAATTCTTTTACAGCAGAGCAAATGCCAAAATGTTGTGCTGACTCATCTGCATCTCCACTGGGTATCTTGGGAAAGCTACGTTTTTTCCGAGAAGCAGTTACCAGAGAAACTGAAGGAGGAGACGTCATTACAAGATGTTTATAGCTCTTGGATCCTGGCGATGCAAATTAAGTTCTAGATCTATAATTACAATATAGTTAGTGGTTTGCTTAACTTTATTTCAGCCTTCAATTTCTCTAGCTGCTTCTCAAAAAAGTATAATTAAGGCAATCACTTGACTCAAGCTAACCGTGTCTGCACTCTCTTCACAGGTGACTACTTCTCTGGACTAAAGTATATTCCCCTCAAATTCTAGTGTTCTTGCAGCTGCTGCATTCTCCTACATGCTGTTGCAGAACCCCGAAAATGACCCTAAATTTTGCAGGACACAAACAGCATCTCCTGCATGTCATTGTCATTTTTTAAAAGTTCTGTAACACCAAGTTGATTGTGTGAGCAAAACAGGAAATGTGATGGAATTCCCCCCCGCTGTAATGCCCTAACAATATTGGGTGTCGTTATCAGAAATCACATATCCTCAGGAGAGTCCAAGCAGGATTAACCATGTTGCAATGACATTACTTTTTGTAACAGATTGTCAGCTGTATGCCTCTTAGTGAAGCCGCTGATACACAGAGTAGCCTACTTCTGAAAAATGTGACGTACTTGGGTACATGCTGCTGCTGTTCCTACTGGTGAAGGCGAATCACCAAACCAATGGGCTGTCACAGTCATATAATCTTTAGTTTGCCCAGTTCCGCTTGTCCCCATATCTGTGTTAAGTGTACAGTGGGTAGAATGGCATTTTGTAGCCCAATAATTACATTTTTACGAACTTTCTGGTAGAGGTGAGGAATAGCTTTTCTAGTAAAATGGAGTTGTGATGGAATTTGGTAATATGGACAGAAGATCTCAAGTAACTGTCTAAAACCAGCTGCATTAATAGTGGACATTGGACGCAGATCTAATACTAGCATAGTCCCCATGGCGTCTGTGATCCGCTTTGCGACTGGCTGACAGCTTTCTTACTTTCTTCCTCTAGAAAAGGATTGTTTAACAGTCAATTAACACGTTAAGTGCAAAGGAGATACCCTCTTCAATCAAGCGGACCTTGATCTGTGAGGATTGATGAGGACGGAGCATCTTCAATCAAGTGGAGCATCAAACAGGAGAAGAGGCACCGCTAGCTAAAAATATCTGGAGGAAGAGGAAGTGGCTTGAAGAAGACCTGGGTACTGCATGGAGCAGGTAAGTATGGTTTACATACTTTTTGTACCATTGCCACTGTCACCAATGTCAGGCACCAGGATTGTGGGCAAAATTTCAGGCACAAGGGGGTAGTCAGGCACAAGGCCTGGAGTTCTCATTAGTTAAATTGCAATTCTTTGGGCATATTTATTTCAGGCACTTGACCTGCCCTGCATTTGGTTCAGGCTTAGTATTTCAGGCTGAAAGATCGTGTACATTTACTGGGCTCAGAGCATAGGAATAGGGGGAGACATTTTAATTCAGGTATAGTCTGCAGCCACATTTCAGGCAATAGGCCTATGGGGACAATTAAGGCACTAGGCCTTTTCTATCTTTTTTTCACCATCATTTCTTTCAATTGTAATGATATTTCTCTCAGGTATTTTTAATGAATTTAATAAAATTTGTATTAATGTTTAATTGAACGATGAACCAAAATGTGCATCCGCTATGACAGAACTTTCCTTCTTTTTTCGTTTGTTGTAAGGTACTAGGCCTGACAGCAGATAGGAGTCAGCTCCAATTTGACAAACCATGCCTGGTCTTTCAGCACCATCTGGTAACCACTTGTCAGAATGCGCTGAAGTATACTATTCTCCTTTTTGTATACATATTGTTCTTTAGCAGCAGGTTCACTTGTAGAGGAGAAGCGCTAGTATTTTCTATCTTTTAACTTGCCGCCAAAACCCTCAGCGTTAATTTTGTGAAGTGGTCACTTACATATATAGTAACATAGTAACATAGTTGATGAGGTTGACAACAGACACCAGTCCATCAAGTTCAATCTATTTTGGATCTTCTGCGATCCCTCACTTATATCTGAAATTGATCCAGATTAAGCAACCGCCAATCTGTTTCAATCGGGAAAAATCCCTCCAGACCCAATATTGCAGTCCTATTTTTTCCCTATATCCACTACTATCCTTCATTTTAATTAACAGTCGTATCCCTGGATACACTTTTCCGCTAAAAATTTGTTTAACCCTTTCTTAAACATATCTTAGACCTGTACTTTTCCTGTACTTGTACCCTGAGGTCAGGCTCCCAATTAAAGTTAGGGCACGGGTGACTGCTATTGTGTTATTGTACTGCAAATCAAACACAGGTACCATACGGTGCTTAACCCAATATTTGAAATAAACAGTAGTCCATGCCATAGTATACCTTTGTACACTTCTTTATGTGCAGGTGGATACCAAACTTCAGTGCGCCGAGTGGTAAATCTGGAAAACTTACTTACAAAAAAAGAAGGAACAGAGCACCTAATAGTGTACAATTTAGAACATAGTACCTAATGCAAACAGTAGTAATAATTGTGCCAGATCTATGAATCAATAAAGCACTTCTATTTTAAGGTCCAAAACTTTCATACTTTTTTCTTGAAGAGCTCCGTAACATAAGGCAAGAATATAGAAAAAGACAGAGATAGTGTATTATCTTTATGACAAATGAGTATAACATCACTTCCACCAATAGTGCTTAAGCAGACTAGAGACAAACAAAGTAGTGCTTATCTGTATTAATCCTGGGTACTGCTCTGCCTCACTACGTTTGTGAATACAAAGCAATCATGAAAATGCGCTTATCTGGAATCCTGAAAAAACAGTCCAAGCATAGTTGGTGATGGGGTTTCTGTAATTTGCTGTGGGCTGATTCCCACTGCTCAGATATACATCCAGGAAAACCATAAAAAGATCCAGTTTAAGCATAATACAGTAAAATTGACAATTAGTATACACTGAGGAGGGTGTATACTAATTGACATTTGGCAAAGGCCAAATTGTTGTGGCTAGACAACTGATTAAGAGCATCTTCAAAATGGTAGGTCTTGGGGAGTATTCCCTGTGTGCAGTGATTAGTACCTACCAGAGTGGTCTAAAGAAAGACAACTGGTGAACCAGTGACATGGTCATGGGTGCCCAAGGCTCATTGATGTGTGTGGGGAGCAAAGGCTAGCCCGTCTGGTCCAATCCCACAGAAGACTACTGTAGCACAAATTGCTGAAAGTTAATGCTGACTATGATAGACAGCTGTCAGAACACACACAGTGCATCGCAGCTTGCAACATATGGGGCTGCGTAGCTGCAAACCAGTCAGAGTGGTCATGCTGAACCCTGACCACCGCCGAAAGTGCCTACAATGGGCATGTGAGAACTGAACCACGCAGCAATGGAAGAAGGCAGCCTGGTCTGATGAATCACATTTTCATGCAAAAAAAAGCACTTTAGAGATCATAAGCCTTCATTAATCTTCTGAGATGCAAATCAGGAAATAATGAATATGTATTATGTCTTTTATGTATTGTATTCAATCAACTAGCCAAACATTGATTTCATTAAGACCTCTGAGACTATGCAACTGTCACTCTTTGGCAATGACTATTTACTCTTTGATGCAGCTAAAATTATGTTTTACATGGAAAGAAAAATATTATGGTGGCCAAAAAAAGATGCCAAATTAATTCATGGCTCCAAAAAAACAGCTTTGCTTTATCAAAGTTGTATGAATTGTATTGCGTCCCCAGTGAAGAAACTACATTTATCAAATAACGAGGTGACTTATGGAATGAGAGCTTAAATTCTCACAGTATATAATCTTTGTTGACAACTTCATAGACCAAACAGCCATTGGAGTCCCAGATAAAATGCTTCAAAATCTTACAGGAGTGTGATGCAGATGAAGTCATAATCAGAGAGAGTAATGTTTTAGGGCAAATACATTGCCGAGGGTCAACACTTGAGCAAATACATTGGAGAGGGTCAGCACTACAGCAATTACATTGAAAAAGATCAGCAGCAAATACAGTGGAGAGGATCAACACTGCAGCAAATACATTGGAGAGGGGACAGTAGTGGCAGTATCAGAGTTCATTAGACCAAGGCCAAAATGTTAAATAGTGCAAGATGGAATTGTCATTGGGCCCACCTAACCACCCAGATGTTAAAAAGGGCATACACATAGTTTAAGAAACCAAGCACTTCAGCAACAGGGGCTGCCACTTTTGTTGCTGAAGTGCTTGATTTGTTTGGGCCCCCACAAAAGAGAACATTTTGGTTGTTGGTCAATGAACTGGACAGAATAGATAGCAGTTTAACTATTTTTATTTTTTTTACAAATTACTAATGGTCATTTGGCTAACAGTGGTCATCTTCCTCTATGTTGATGACCATTTCATCACCTTCATCCTCATCACTGATCTGTGGATTCTACACATTCTGTTGGTAATTGGTGGCAAGAACGGTGTTTATCATGCAGGATGCTGACTGTCATACCTGTGTCCTCTTGCGACCGCTTGCTTCACAGACAATTGTGCAAAATTATGCTTAGTCGTCTTACTTCCCTTCTGTATCGATGTATCACAACCAGCAGCAGCAGTTGTAGTGTGCAAGTATATTTCTTTGGAATCATGAATTGCATTAGGGGAGTCATTTATAATTTGCAAGTTTGATACAGGACTACATACTAATAATGAGGAGGTTAATGATGAAGGTGCTGATCGCAGTGAGGATTGCAACTGACGATCCATTCTAGGCTTTAAACATTGTGCCAGCAAAAAAAGTACACACAAAAATGTAAAAAAGTGCTAAAAACCAATGTAAACTATTAATCTTAGAGGTAAAATGACAAAGATATTTAATGCATACCAAAATAATTCATAAAATCATATAAAAAAATACATAAATCAATAAATGTACAGAATATGTGTAATTGATGCAAACAGACCCTGTTAGATGATAAGAAGCCAAACAAAGAGATTATTATTAATTCCTATAGCAAACCATGTAGTTGAAATACATAAAATGATTAGAGATAGAACTAAGCAAACATTGGTAATATGTACTACGTAGTTTCTTAGTTAGTTCTTCAAAAGTCAAATCAAAAGTTAATATAACTTTAGTATATCTCTAGTTGCATACACAATCCATTGTACTGTTTGGTTGCTGTGGTAGAAATTGTTTGGACATACTACCCACTTAATTAGTGTGCAGATGACTGTCCTTGTTTAGAAATTCTTATACCGAATGACAATATACACTTCAGGGACTGTAGTGGCATTGTATTCAAATACATATACTTTAATATGAAGCTGGCCCCCTTTTGCAGCAATAAAAACCTTCACTCTTCTTGGAAGGCTTTCCACAAGATGTTAGAGTATTTCTGTGGGAGTTTATGCCCATTTATTGTGTAGAGCACTTGTAAGGTGAGACACTGATGTTGGACGAGAAGGCCTGGCTCGCAATCTCTGTTTCAGTTCATCACAAAGGTGTTCGATGAGGTTATGGTCAGGGCACTGTGCAGGCCAGTCAAGTTCTTCCACACGGAAGTCATGAAACCATGTCTTTGTGCCCCAGTACACAAAGCAAGGACTACAATCATGTTGGAATAAAAAAGGGCCTTCCCCAAACTTTTGCCACAAAGTTGGAAACATAGCATTGTCCAAAATTACTTGGTATGCTGAAGCATTATGACCGACCTTCACTGGAGATAAGGGGCCTAGCCCAAACCCGGAAAAACAGCCCCATACCATTATCCCTCCTCCACCAAACTTCACAGTTGGCATATTACTTTCAGTTAACGTTCTTCTGGCATCTGCCAAACTCAGCCTTGCTCATCTTACTGCCAAACAGAGAAGCGTGATTCGTCACTCCACAGAACACATTTCCACTGGTTTACAGTCGAGTGTTAGTGTGCTTTACACGACTCCATTCAACGCTTGGCATTGGTCTTGGTGATGTGAGGCTTGCATGCAGATGCTCGGCCATGGAAACACATTCCATTAAGCTCCTGCCACACAGTTTTTGCACTTACATTAATACCATTGGAAGTTCAGAACTCTTTAGCTCTGGAATCAGCAGACCAATTGCAAGTTTTACGCTCCATGCGAGTTAGCAGCCGTTGACCCCTTTCTGTGATTTTATGTGGTCTTCCGCTTCATGGCCGAGTTGCTGTTGTTCCTAAACGCTTCCACTTTCTAATAATATAATTTACAGTTGACCGTGGAATATTCAGTAGGGATGAAATTTCATGAACCATCTTATTGCAAAGGTGGCGTACACAGTACCAAGATTAAAATCACTGAGCTCTTCAGAACCACCTATTTTGTATCAGAAATGTTTGCAAATGGAAACTGCATGGCTAGGTGCTTGATTTTATATACCTCTGGCAATGGGTCTGATTGAAACACCTCAACTGAATAATTAACAGGTATAGCCAAATACTTTTGTCCATATAGTGTATTACAGTCTCACTAAAAAGAGATGTATACATGTTAAGGGATTTAGCTTGTAAGTTCCAATGGGACAGGGACTGATGCGATTTAGTGCTCTGTACAGTGCTGCGGAATTAGTGGCGCTTTATAAATATATAATCCCGAACTAAATGCAAATCATGCATATATGTATACATTATATCCATGGTTCACATGGAGATTCAATTAACAGCTGAGTATGAATGTTGTACAGATCATGATCTGATCTTAACATCTGCTCGTGGAACTCTCTCTCCTATGTAATAAACACCAGCTACGCTTTAAAGAAATAAATATCGATGTATTCCAAATTGATATTTATAAGCAAGTCTCGTCCTTCCAGTGACAAAACATAAAGTCCAAACAAAATTTAGATATACAGGGTCATGTGTATCAATCCAGAAATACTCTAACAATTTCATTACACTTTGTAACTTCATCAGAGGATAACATAATGACCTGATACTTTTCTCAGTTCTATTTAAATACCCTGACTAATCAGTTAATTGTATAGCTAAGCCGATTCAACTGGTGATCCGTGATTAACCATACTAAACTAATTAATTATAAACCTTTAAAGAATGAGACAGAATTATAAATGAATTCAATAAAACCTCACTATACCATCCTATGAATAATATATATATATATATATATATATATATATATATATATACACACTTATATACACAATGTTTTGTGTAACAAAGAAGGTGCCAGAACTCTCATCACGTAGTCAATCACTGTACACACACCTACACATGTCAGTTGTGTAACGAAATATAACAGACGCTGCCGCGTTACCACACGACCAATCACAAGCTGAGCAGCGCCACAAGCTGAGCAGTGCCATCACTACCAGCACGGACGAAGTACGCATGCATCGGACTCAACACACAACCAGTCCATATGCACTGTTTTAATGATTTTGCCGCCGACCTGCTACACTCGACAGCGCGATTCAAGTCCACGAGGATCAAACATCAAATGTTCAAAAGTTACTTTTAAAACTTGGAAAATCCATTGAAAAAAGGTGCTGGAACTCAGTTCCGGTGAGTTCTATGACAAAGAAAGCACTGTGTGTATGTATATATGTGTAATATATATATATATATATACAGGGTCTCCCTGCGCTCAGCCAATGATCGCCGCCTCTCCTCCACTCTGATTACTTCTTCCCACTCTAGAATACAAGACTTCTCCCGAGCTGCCCCCCTTCACTGGAACGACCTCCCTCGCTCCATCCGCCTATCACCCAATCTGTGCTCCTTCAAGCGGGCACTTAAAACTCACCTGTTCCTTAAGGCCTACCAACCATCCACTTAACCTCTCACCTCTTCTGTTTCTCACTGGCTCCTTTTCTCTCCCCTTTGCTTCACTGGCTCCTTCTTGTGCCTGATTTTGTCTACCCTCCCTTAGGATGTAAGCTCGTATGAGCAGGGCCCCTCTCCCCTCCTGTCTCCAGACCTGTTCTTCCGCTCCGTCTTTACTGTATCTGCCTGCCTGGAGTTTCTGAAGTTCTGGTACTTTGTGTTTATTGTTCTGTATTGTTTTACCCTGTATAGTCTACTGTTTGTACCATGTATGGCGCTGCGGATACCTTGTGGCGCCTAACAAATAAACGATAATAATAATAATAATAATAATATATATATATATATATATATATATATACACACACAGATAATAATTATAAAAATATAAATATAAAAATAAAAGCATCTTATTACTAATTAAAGTATAGACACTAATCCCATAAATGGTGGTAAAATCCCTGACTTCAATGTACTCATCTAAATAAATATTATTATTATTCATTTTTATTTATAGGGCACCACAAAGTGTCCGCAGCGCCTTACAGAGTACAAACAGTAGGGCAGTACAAGGCATAACATAAATAGAAAAAGAAATCATTTCATATGGTTTTCAACAACAATAAACTTCATAAAATATTATTACGCTCCATGGCTTCATTGAAGTCATCTGGGTATATAGACTTAATCTGCTGCATTCACAACACTTCTTCTTTATACAGTTTTCTATATGTCCTCCTCTTTTGGTACTCTTCACATGTTCTGCGCCACACACAGATAAGCATGTTGGATCCCCATTATGAACAGCAGCATAGTGAATTGAGACGGCGTAAAAAGGATATTTATTCAAAATATTGCGTCTGTTCCATCATTCTCCTTTTGAGAGGTCTAGTGGTCCTATTGGACAGAACAACTACATTATAATAGATAAATAACAATATCTGTATTGCAATTTATAAAACCCAGCATACTACATTCCTAGTTATTATTAGTAGAAACTAACTCTTTAGTCCTATGTTTAATATTCTTACAAGTAATGTAATTTGCCCTTGCACAACTGAAGGTACCACACACCTGTTTGGACAATAAGTTAGATGTGGACTCTAATTTGTCTAAAGATGTAGTATTTTTCTTAAGAAATCTGGGTGGCAATATATTTTTTAAGTTCCATTTCTTCTTAAAAATCACTTTGATCTTGTTTAAAATAGGATAATAATTACCAATAATCTTTTGGATCTGGTGTGATGCAATATTAAATTTGGAAATAAATGCCATGTATGTGGCTTAGTATGGGTCTTGTCCCATTTGGCAGACAGTCCTATCTAATATTTTCATTTCATTTCCCTATAAGCTTTCTGTAGGTAATCATCAGGGTAACCCCTTTCTCAGAACGAAAGAATCATTTCTTCTGCTTGTCGTTCAAAATCAACAGTTGCTGAACTGAAATTACATCTTAAGCACATAAATTGGCCCTTGGGGATATATTTCTTCCATGCTTTAAAATGGGCACCATCATAGTGAAAAAAAATTATTGCTATCAACTTTCTTCTTGTAAGTCAATGTTTCGATCTTTGTGCCATTAGTGAAAAGAGTTGTCCAACAAATCTATGAAGGTTTTACTAAAAGTGTATTAGACGGAAATGGATAATCTGCGCTTCCCAAGAGAGAGTGGTTGCAGCCAGGGGAAAAAAAGATAGAAGGAGAATGGTCCCAACCCCTAACGTAGATTATGCCAGGTTCCCCGGCGCTGGGATAGAGTGGGGGGGGGAAAGCAGGGGAAGAGAAAGGAATAAATGTGATGAACAATACAAATGATATTAGAGCAAGTAAACCAGCCGGTGTACTCGTGTTTATTAAGGTGAGAGGTTTGGGAGTAATAAAACAAATTCAGCTACGGTAGATAACATATGAACACATATCATGAATCATAAATGTTTGGTACAGTTCGTCGTGACAGAAGTCTTGGACAACAGTCACTCGCTCCTGATGCTAAAGCCAGCCGGCTTAGCCTCTGAAGTAAGGAGGAGTAAACACTGTAGTCCATCCATCGGGAACGGATTTCCCAATTAAATTAGGTACTTTATAGTAAAACTGGGATATAAATATATACACAGCTCCTGCTCGTGTTTATTCCGGAAGCAGGTACACTTTACTAAAAGTGTGAATGAATTTCAAATTAAACATATTATTGTTAAGGTGTGCTACAAAATCAACTGCTGATTGGTCATTAGCCTTCCAAATAATATTGACATTGTCCCAAGTAAAATTGACTTTGTCCCACATCACAGATTGTTAAATAAACTCGAAAGTTTGGAATTGGATTCTACGATGGTTGAATGGATAAGATCTTGGTTGCAGTATAGAAAACACATAAAAAAAGGGAAAGGTTACCAGTGGAGTGCCCCAGGGAGCTGTACTTGGACCAGTGTTTTTTATTAGTGACATTACAGTGTTTTTATTAGTGACATTACAAATGGAATTGAATTGAAGGGAAAGTATGCCTTTTTTTAGATGACACAAAGATATGCAACAGGGTAGACACACCAGGAGGGGTAAAACAAATGGTTGTTGATTACAGGAATTGTGAAGTTTGTGACAATTACAGTTTAATGCCAAAAAATGTAAAATCATGCTGTGACCGGGTCCCGAGTACCATCTTGAAATGATGCCTCGGTGCCAGGAGGGTTAATACCCGGCACTGGAGAGGTTAACTCACCGGCGCTAACCAGTGTGTAGATAGGGGGCATGAAAAATGTATTTATGTAAATAAAATTATATTTTAATGTATGCACTGTAGCACTGGGAAGGGAGTACCCAGCAGCACAGCATTCAAAGGGTTGAACCCCAGCTCTAGGCGCCAGGGAGTTGATACATGTATATTGAAGTGTTTAAATAAAATTATTGTAAATGTAATGAGTGTAGGCACTGCAGTGCCAGTAGACAACCAGCGTGCAGTGCTGAAGGGGTTAACTAGTACAGGGAGTGCAATAATGTGTAATGTATAAATGTCATGTGCATGTTGTATGTATTTAAAGTATATTTGTGTGCATAAAGAACTAAGTACTTACACTGTCCCTGGTGGTCCAGCGGGGGCTGCAGAGGCAGTCCTGGATCCTTCACCCCCCAGCAGCCGGCTTCAGTGGTACAGGGTTTCCTGGCACCATGTCAGAAAGTAGAGAGAGAGGGAGAAAATGGTGGCAAAACCTGGAGCAGGGTCTCATTTTCCACCAAAGTTTAGCCAGCTTCCCCTTCATTTGAGCTGTATCACTGCATATACAGAGTGGCAAAGGCTGGGAGCTCTGCTCAGGCAAAGGGTCACATGACCTCTCTGTTCTTGGGTCAGATGGAACAAGCATGGGGTGAGAAATAGTATAGCTAGAAGAGAATGCCAGGGGGTGAATGGAATAAGAAAGCTCCTCTTTAATATGATGTGGTAAACAGTTGAGCAGCCCCACGTGGACCTAAGCAGACCGTATAATGTAGCAGAAAAGCAGGATAGAGGTGTGAGACAGAGATAAGTGCTCCAGGAATGTTTTGTCTTCTTACAGGTGTTTTTCCTTCACTTTGTGTACGACATCAGCTCCAGAGTGGCAGGAAGGCTTTGAAGCACATCTGCATCAGCAGCTGAAATTGACAAGGACTAACATGGATGGTCTGAACAAAAGGAAGGGGAAAAAGAGCAAAGGGGAAAAAAAGTATCAGGAGAAGAGAGAGCTGAGTGGAGAAAGGTGTTCCAGTGGGGAGAATACACCTTATCACAACCCAGGTTCCTGAAGATGACCTTCTACCCAAACAGATATGATCAAAATTCTTCATGGACTATGTCACAGCCAGGCATTCATTTTAGTACCGCCATATTGCCACTTCAGTGTCCAGTAGCATGTAGATACAGGAAATTCTTCCATGCTGTCCTTCACCAGAATGAATGCTGCTGACCAGGACAGATGCACTCTTTAAGCCTTGTGTCTCATTTCTTGCAGATATAGTGAATTCACTTTCGCCAACCTGTATTACCGATGGCAGTAACAGAGGCGCAGAGTCTAATGAACCAACATTTTCACCAGGGACCCCTAAAAAACTTTGGGCTTTACTGCAGGTAAGTTCGCAGGTCGTAGCCGTCTGCGCTGCCTCCAGACGAGGCTAGCTTGTATCAAAGTGCAAGAGACTGGTCAATGTAGCCGGGACTGGTACACAAATGGACTGCATAATGCTAAATCAGGAAACTGAAGAATTGTCAGAACCATCTAGTCAGCATCAAACAGAAATACACAATACCAAACAACAGGCAGAAGAGAAGTCGGGAACAATCCGGGTCAGAATACTCATGAAGTAACCACAATATGCACAGGAAATCTAGAGTAAAGGCATGGAGCCTAATACAGCTGTGAATAATGTGGGCAACATGGTGGCTTAGTGGTTAGCACTTCTGCCTCACATCACTAGGCTCATGAGTTTGATTCCTGACATGGCCTGACTGCATGGGAAAACCCCATATAGTATAAATAGACCTTGCGTCTGTTTCTATTTCATTCAGCATTGCGTGTTCCTCCATAGAGGAACAAAGTCCGTTTGTTCATTATGGTTTATTTTTTTTAAAAGCCTGTTCCAGTGGAATTATTATGGGGTTCTTGGGAGTGAAGAAAAGAAGATTTCTCAAGCCATTTTGGAACATTCTGTTTTCCTTTGGACTGAAGACAAGAAGTTGTTTACATAGACTATTGAAATATTATGGAGTCCTTTGGATCGAAGAAAAGAAGATGTTTACATGTACTATTGTAATATTATGGGATCCTTTGGACTGACAAAAAGAAGATTTCTCAAGTCATTTTGGAAAAGAAGATCTTTACATGGACTATTGTAATCTTATGGGGTCCTTTGGACTGCAGAAAGGAAGATATTTTTCATGGACTATTAGAATATAATTTTTGAGTGGCTTTTTTTTTAACTATTCTTGGGCCTGGGATGTTATCTTTTTGGACAGCTACAGGACCTTTGGGAATATTTTGGTTTGTTTGGGTATGGTTTCAGGCCTTATTGGATTACAAGCTTACAAGATTGGATACTTTACAGATAAAAGCATCTGATGGTAAGTATTTGGGGTTTCATTACTTTTAATGTAGATATGTGGTTAAAGAGGGAGTTTTATTTAAGGCTTTCTTTTATTTTTTTAAAACTAATGTGGGGTGAAAGAATGTGTTTTATTTTATTTAACATTTTATTTTGTGGAACTACATGTCTCGGCAGGCCCTGGGTGTCTGGGCATGGTACTTGTAATTTTACAAGCGGCAGCAGGTCCAGACTGTTAATGGCAGCCCTGGCTAGCTGGAACTTATAGTTCCACAAACTAAAATGGTGAACTTTACCATACATTCTACTCACTTTATTACCCTACACTCACAGCCCCAGGGGTGTAAGAAGAGCTGCAGTGCTTTTAGCACAGGGCTGGTTCTTCGTAGAGGAGGAGTCAGCAAGAATTGCTGAATAGCCTGGAGTTGGCTTGTCATTATGGCAGGGGGACCTTTGCTGCGTGTCCCTATGCTATAGTGCCACTCACCCCGGCTAGTCGGCCTAGTGCTCATTCCGGTAAAATTGAGGGGATCCCATGCTTCCCCTCCCAATTACACCGCACCAGCACTAGCCTGTCAGCACTAGGGTTAATAGCATGAGGAAGGTGGACCCCACACATTTTTATTTTTATTTTAAATCTCTTTTTTAAATACTTGAGACCTGCTGGCTAACTTACACTAGCCCCAGAGCTGGAGCAAGAGATATTGCAAGATTGGAAGGTTACTTACACGGCCATATAGCTTGTTACTGTCTGCGTGCGCTCGAGTTTGGCATGACCACACTGTAAACTGCCTATCGAAGGCTGTATTAAGTCCCTTTTCCATGCGTTAGGGCACGGATAAGGGCTGTTTCAATGCCTGTATCTTCCATGGTCGAAGTCAATTAGATCACAATTCATCCGCATTACGGTGTTTGGTATGTGATGTTGAATACTTTTGTGTCAAAAAATACAAAAGTATTATCGGAGTAATACCTTTTTTGGCTAACCAAAAAAATTTTTTATATTTGCTACCTTTCAGAGCACAGAGGCCCCTTCATCAGGCAAGTTTACAAATGAATGACTGAGAAAAGGGCACAAGATTTAAGATATGTTACATCAACATCTCTTAAATCTTGTGCCCTTTTCTCAGTCAATAAAGGTATCACTCCTATAATACTTCTGTCTTTTGACACGAAGGTGTTTGGTATCAATATCAGAATGCATTTTATGCATTTAGTTGCTACCACATGATTGGCTGATTAGATATTTGCATTAATGAGCAGGTGTACAGGTGTACCTAATAAAGTGGTTACTGAGTGTATTCATAGTGTGTTCTCTAGCAGCACAGAAGTGTGTTAACTTACTATGGATGACCTACAAGGAGCGTTTCAGAATAACACATACAAAAAAAAAATAGGAATATAAAAAAAAGGCAGAAGTAAATCTATGTAACCTCTTACTCTAGAAGAATGAGCCATATAAAAATATTGAACTCCATTAACAGATGATCACTACTGATGGATCCTGCAAAAAAAAAGGAATAGACACAAATTCATACAAGTCAAAGATACATTTTAACTCCCTTTGCTGGGTTATATAAAGATATGAGATGTGTTATGAGGGTCATTGACCTTTGAGTCTGTAGACATCTTGTTATTTATGTGTCAACAAGTATCTGCTGAGCTGATGCAATTTGAACTGTTGCAAATAAACTGTTAAAGCTGCTTGCTTTTAGAGCATTAGAGCCCTCGGAGTTCAGAAAAGACTTTCACATTGGTATTTACTCTGCATTACAGTCAGTGATAAACAGCTTACTTATTTGTATATTACAAGGAAAATAGTTTTTTATTCTACCTCCAAGACTATGTATTATGTTTGTAACTTGTTACTCCAAGCCCTGAATCCAAGCCGCGGGAAATCCCCATGTTATAAATATGACCACTGCCGTAAGACCTCATTTGCGGTGGAGCTTTTAGGAGCTAGTCTTGCGATTTTTTATTTTTCCAAGGATCCATGGATTTATTACAGATGAGGACCCTGGATGTAGATGAGAAATAAAGAGGGTGAATGAGGGTAGGGGGGTTTTATTTCAATTTAAATAATGTTAACACTGGTGTCCCTTCTTGGGAACCTCATACTCACTCAAATTTGTTCAGGCTCTGTCACCCTCTCCATCTAGTGCATTCTCAGCCTTGCTTGGTAGATTTAACACACCCACTAGTGTCCTCTTGCAGCTTCTTCACTCACCACCTTGAGATATAGCACCCTCTCTGGTGTCCTCTCTGCCCCTCTGGGTTACATAAATATTGCTATACTGTGTCTTGCAGCAACCCTCTGCATAGGATCTTTCTATATGCTATCTCCTCTCCGGACATGGCATCTATATATGGCAGAGCTTCAAAGATGCACCACATTCAGTCAATGGGAGGAGTGAATAACAACATCAGAGGGACGTTACACAGACAATCTGCATAAGAGCAAAGCTATAAGCATAACACAAAGTAAGTAGTCAATTTAATAAATGCTATATTGGATAATTGATTTTATTTATAAATAACATGCATTCATGTCTTTTTTTTTTTTACTGTATTTTTTTTTTTTTTTTAAATACATTTTATTAGTAACATCTTATCTTGAACAGCATTACAAAATATAAAACTCTTGAAAGGTACAATAGTAAGATGACAAATGCACATGCAAATTTAACAGTGTGTATAGCACTCTTTCACATAGCTTTTACAAAACAAGTTCTTCATGTCTGTTTTTAATAGGGAAGGACTGAATCTAGGATTTGATAAGGGATGTATCCTATATGTACATCACCCAATCCTATATGTATCACAGCACAGTGTCTATATATACAATCATTTATATAACATTAACTCCATATATACCAATACCTACTGACCCCATAAGCAAACACTTTTCCTACTGTGGGGAGGACAGTGATTGAGCCCATCTGTCCTTCCAGCATCTATAGCACCCATATGTGTGATGACACTATTGCACAAATATGGGCACACTTGGCTTCAGTCAAGTGTAATGTCATCACATCTGGCCGGTGTGCATGTACATTATTATATACGGGCACATTCCCAGTGCGGCCGCCACAATACGGAATCCGGAGGTGCAAGGTGCTTTAAGGCTTTTTTGACAAACTAATGCATATCTCTATACACTTCCATATTGTACAGATGAAGGGCCTGATTCATTAAGGCAAGCAAAACGAATGTATTGTGCGTTTTTTTAAAAACGCACATAAATCGGGCATATGCACATCTGTATTCAACAAGGAGTGGAGATAAAGATACGTCTGTTGATGAATATGGGTCTAGGTCCACTCTGCTCTAACAGTCAGTACACTGTAGAATGTTTCCAATACTTTTGTGAAAGTTAAAGTCAGAAAAGTATGCACAGAAAAAAAAAGAATTTCAATTAATGTCACCTGTTAATAGTATAGTTATTAATTACTAAGCATTTAAAACATGTTTTGTTTTTTTTCCATAAAATAAATTTATGAGGATGTTATTAATGTCTGCTGTACATAAAATACATTTATTAGGATGTTATTAATGTCTACTATACATAAAATGCTTTAGCATGCATACGCAACTGTCAACGGTGTTTACACCTGATCTGTAGAGGTGCAAGTAAAATGACAGAAAAGCACGTACCGTCAAGATGCCTAAACCTGGAATAAATGCTGCTGCGTGCACTTGCCCTTACTGTACATTGACTACGTGCATGTGCCCAGTCCCCTCCCTGTCTGCCACCTGAATAGGCTGTAGTAAGAGTACTTTATACTCAAAGATCAATTGGATTTTGCTGCGTTTCTGGCATATGGTCCGGTTCTGGGCATGTGCAGAGGGATTTTAAGCAACATACGACATGTATAGCCATTTACGTGCCTTATTGGATGAGGCCTGAAATGAGGACTGAAAATGTAAACTGCTTTACTGAAGAGCATAGACAAGAATTATCCCCTAGGGGATCCCCCCGGCGCTAACAGTCAATAGAGTTTTGATTCCAAAGTGAAAAGATGGAAATATATAGGTGACCCTGCAGCTAAGACACGGTTCACCAAACCGTTAGATCAAAGAAATGTACATAGTAAGTCAAGCGCTGGGACACCTACAATAATGATATTAATCTGTCCCTATCATAGGGTACAATCTATGATGAAGCCAAATCAAAGTTTAAAATTTATTCATACACCATCTGATATAGCAAATATATATAATATAAAATATCTTCAATTAGGAATACAGAACATCACTGGAAAGTACACAAGTTAGTAAGTTCTACTCAATGCATGAAACAGAACATATTTCTTATCTCATGAAATCGTTGTAGAGGGGACCAATTTCCTGCACCTTCTATATATTAATAACAGGTGAAACGAATCCCTGGACAAATATAGATATTTTCATATAGATGGATCCAATATAATGCAGAAACCCAAAAAGTGGTTAAAAAATATATTTCCAGTATTTAGAGAACGAATACAATGCATGATTCAAAAAAAAAAAAAAAAAAAATGTAAAAAATGATAATACACCTGAAAAAATGGAATGAAAAAAGTATGTAGATAAACTAGCTGGTACTAATGTCCACCATATGTTTAATGGCACATCCAAACATATATATGTAGAGTATAGTTCCACCTATGCATAGGCAACAGTTGTCATCTATAGCTCCTTTATATCATGTGTCCACTTATTGAACTTAAAGTCCATGTAGATGGTAATAAAGCATAACCACGTGTGGCTGTCTTAAAGCAACCTATGCACTCTGGAAAGTATGAAATAATAGGGCTTACCCGGCTTAAGTCTGCAACCTGGAATATGACCGAGATACGAGTGCACTATTCCGTCCCCGCCTAGGCAGTTTCCAAGGATGGAGCGAGACGGAGCTTGCCCGAGCTGGATCTGTGATCCGAGGAGTGCATATGATGCAAACACGTTCTTCCTTCAACACGTGTATAGGGATACACCCCTTGGTTGCCCAGGAACCGAAGTTTGTTGAAAATAAACCAATTAGTTGCAGCGTAAGCTGTGGTATGGGATAAATCACTCTCCTTTACCTCTCACTTCTTCACACAGCGCTGTGTTTAACGAGAATATGAAGAGCATACAATTTAAGTTGGTATTAGAATGTACATCTTCTACATGATTATCTTAAGCAATTAGTTAAGAACTCCACCAAGAGGTAGGTATATTTCCCAAATATAATATTTACTTACCAAAATAATAAAAAGAGTGCACTTGTGTTGAGGAAACATCCATCTGTTGATTTTAATACATATTAATATATATATTTTTGTTGTCAGAATGAATATAAACCATTGCAAACAATAAATATTACAGTGCAGAGATAGCACCTGTGTTTGTTGGGAATAAACTGTATCCAAATAAAGACTGAAATATGCAGGTAACTAGAATGGTATTCATACAAATACTTGGCTGCATTGGCAGATATATTAGCAGTAGAAGGAAAGATATTTTATTGTGGGCAGCATGGTGGCCTAGTGGTTAGCACTTCTGACTCACAGCACTGGGGTCATGAGTTCGATTCCCAACCATGGCACAGATAACTGTGTGGAGTTTGTATGTTGTCCCCGAAGTTTACAGCTGTTTAACTTCTAGCAGTTGATCTAAACTGGGTGAAAATTACATGCATTAGGAATTAACAGATTTCTATCATAACTAGATATGCCACTTGAGGTCTATTTACTAAGACATGGCAATAGGGTTGGTTTTATATTGTATCTTATTACATTGATAGAAAACCACTTATCACCATGATTTATCAATACAACCTTGTTAGGGAAGGTGAGCAATATTCATCTACCTTGGGGATACTGACTGGAATCAGTAAGCCTTTACTTACCACTTTGCAGGCCAGTCTCAGTGAATGTGCAAGAGTGATCTGGCTAGCACCAATTGAAGAAAAAATGTTCAGAAATAGATAAAAAATATACTAAGAAAATATTATTTATTTGATAATAATATTTAAATAATAAAACATTTTTTTTCAATTAATTTCTTTTACTATCACCACACTGATATGGCGAAGAGTTGCAAAAAAAACCATAGCAAACTATTTCAGTTTCTTTCTACATGATTTGTTCTCTAGATTTGGCATTAACCTTCTTAAGTGCCATTCTAAACTAAATTTATTTAGAAAAACTATGTGTAATTAGAGATTTAAGTAGACCACATTTCTTTTTACAAAAGTATTTAGTAGATGAATCTAATGTTCTGTGAAATTACCCTGATGTATGAAATCTACCTCTTAAGATTTTGGAAACTAGAGGATTAGTTATTTTGATTATTCCAAGAATCCGTCTCAAGCAAATATATCCCTGTTACTGAACCTTGAGAACATTTACACATGTGTTGTGAGTCATACTCCTAAAAATATAGAGTCAAGTTGTTCAGTTTAGCAATGTTGTGTATCATACAGTACTAACCAGCCAAGCAATTACCTTACACTGGCTAGAACCATTGCCAAGAAGATAGATGGATTGCAAAGAATACCTTTTAATGAAGAAAATATCAACTTTTGAAATTAAAGCTGAAGAGGTGAGGTGTTATTGAGAAGGTTCACCATCTGTAACTAATAAACAGTTACAAACAGGTAAGTGATTTTAGTTTATTATGCATGTTCCATTAGGAGAATATTAACTTATTAATATTAGCCAATGTGAAATTAACATCTAAGAACACATGCTGACTCCCTGTAACTGAATAAGAGAAATTCAAGTATATTCAAATATCAGTTTTACAAAAACTCAGTAAGATATGGGAAACTGAGCAGCTATGGAGTTAAGCAGATAACATGAAAAATAATATTATAAAGTTAAACTAGCAGCCTGGACTCATTCTTGCCAGTCCAGCCTAAAGGGGCTGATCCTAGAAGACAACATTCCATAAGAACCACCCTGGCAGCAAATTAAAATAAGACAGCTTCATTCTGATTTGCTGCCGTGCTGTCTCTCATTGTAGGAATCTACAACCCTGACACAGCACAGGTATTGTTATGCACTTGTTACAATGGAAAGCAATGTGATGCGAAAACTGGTTGTTCAATGAACATATTTATCAGTTTGTTCATTGAGGTTAAACTGCAATGTGTCCTTCACTCTTGCGAATATGAATTTGATTTATGAACTGCATATATTCCTGTTTTACCAGGAGTAACTATAAGTGATAAATGATAAACTCTTCTACAGAATTGCTTTACCCTTTAGGGTATTTATTCAAATACCTTGGTTTAAATAGCTTTACTTTTGAATTATATTTGTTACAGATGTGTTGTTTTTCATTAAATTCTGCTCATTAATTTGATTTAATTATAGTTGTATTATTAAAGCAGTAACAGTATTGTGTATGTGAGTTTACTTCTGCAGTAAATTGGATTTACATAGTGTTTATCTAAGACAAGAAAAGGTTTAAATCGCACTTATCAACTTTTTCCACTGAGCCTCCAGGAGATCCTGGGGAGCGGGGAATGATGAAAAGCATTATTTTGGCCACACGACTCAATGAAACGAAAGCACCATTTTTCCACTGGGGGCAAGGCCAGAATTATGTGATTCACCGCAAAATGCATCATAGGGGCTCCTAAAATGCGGGAGATTGACCTTATCTCACGGGAGTCCGGGAGAACTACCCAAAATTCAAGAGTATCCCGGAAATTCCTGGAGAGTGCACAAGTATGATGTAAATGTATAAACTAAATAATGCATCTGTGACACTCCAGGTGCTGTGAAACTACAAGTCCCAATATACCCTTCTAGCAACAAGCTGCTATATATTGGCAAAGCATGCTAGGGCTTGTAGTTTCACAACACTTGAAGTGCCACAGGTTAGCCAAGCCTGGCCTACACCCTTCCTTCTCCCTGTATTCGAATAGAAGTGGATCTGAAGAAACGTCTGTTGCTGAATACAGATCTAGGTACAATCTGTATACATGGCACTTCCTGTATTGAGACAGACACAATACACTGCAGGATACGTACAATACATATGTGGAATATAAAGTCTCAGCAGAATGCAAATAAAAATAAAAATGATTATTGTCACCTATTAATAATATACTCATTGATGATAAACATTTAAAAAAAAGTTTTATTCGCTCTCCCCCCATGAGCTACATTTTACATTTATCGTGACGTTACTAATGTTACTAATGTCTAGACATTAGTAACTGTACATAAAATGCATTTTTACAGTTGCTCTTCATTGTAAACACATGTTCTAACATGCATATGCGACTGTCATCACTATCATTTACACCCGACCTGTAATTGGTGTAAGTGATATGACTGAAAAACACGTACCTTTGAGATGCCCAATGCTTGACTTTGGCCCTGCTGCATGCGCTTGAACTTGGCACCCCTTTACTGTAAATTGACTACATACATACGCTCCTTCCCCTTCCCGATCCACCCGTAAACTCATAGGCTGTTGTAAGTGTCCTTTGCACTAGAAGATGAATTGCATACACATGCGTTCTCCGGCATATAGTCCATTTCTAGGCATGTGCAGGGCAATTTAATGCAAAATATGCCACCTTTTTGGTATTTATGTTCCTTAATGAATCAGACCCATAAAGTAATTACCTGGCTCTGTGTGTATACAGAGAGGACATTTAGGACATATATTATAAACTACCTGAGTTTGTAGCTTGGGCCTCTTTCTTGTGTTGCCACACCCAGGCCTATAGTTGGCAGACTTCCTTTGCCAGTTATCCAGCAGCCCCAGATCTTTCCTGTGAGCTCATGCAGACTTTGTGTAATAAATTAAATATATATTATAGTGTATGTATTATATATCGCATGTCTGTATTATACGGTATATTGCGTGTTATGTACTATGTTAACTTATTGCTCAGCTTTCCATATTTCATGTGCCTATACATTTGCTAAACAGGCCCAGCATTACAGGATCCAGTAAGACACCAGCAGCAGGTTGTGACCAGGGGCAGGCTGGACCGGGGGGCAGTGGGGCTCCCGGGCCGCTCAGTCTAGCGGCTGTTCGGGCCGGCCGCCTCCCCCCGTCCCCTGCCATGGATGTAATAATTTTTTTATGTTACTGGCATCCGATGCGGCCGCGTCAGCGTACAGGCGGCCGCATCATGTGACACGCGACATAGCCAGACTGAGAATTGTTTCTAAGTGATTTGAGGTAGAACCCTAGATTGAGAAACTTGGGCTTCAATATACTATACTAATAAGGGAGCTATACATAGGGTTTGTTCCTATAGCTAGATTGGAGAACTAAATGCAGGATTTACTCACTTTATGGACAGAATCTGTCTCAATTTAGATGGGATAAAAACCTATTATCACAATATGTTCTGAATTGAACGTCATGGACAGCTGTCCTCTTTTATATATTTACCTATGAAAGGAGGTGTAACATATCTATATACATCATTTAAGTGGCGCGCTAGGGTGGTGAACAACTACCAGTTTTAACAGTATATCTTATTTACATGTCATAACTATTTTCATCTGTTAATATTTCACTATTCATTGTTACTCCAATATGGAGTTTATTTGAGAAATGTTTCATTTTAATGTATATCAATAAAGTTTATGACTATTAATGCTTAGACTTTGAGTGCCCCAGGGACACATTTCTCCTTTTGCTCTTCCAATTGAAATAATTGACACATATGTGTGGGTGCAACTGTCCTGCAAGATCATGTTACTATCAAAACTGGTATAATCCACATATAGATTGAAAATAATAAATTAGGAGGGTTTGTCTACCCGGTGCCATATATAGTTACTTACAGAACTGTGGGGCTCATGCAGAGTTGAGAGCAGTTTGTGGCTCAAACATACATCTAAATGTGGGACAATAAAATTGCGCTGTTACACGGTTATGTTGCGTTGCATGTATCATATTATATAATATACTGCAACTCAGCATAGTGTGTTAGAATGCTGCTGCATCAAGATACGTTTAAAGTGCATCAAAATATGCTTTAAAATATCGTGATGCAGTCACATACTAAATATGCCAATCATCTTGCACTTGATTGGCATTTTAATGTATATAAAGAAAAGAAGAAAGTAAATTAGTTAATAAAACAGTGTAGTGCTCCCCTAAATTAAGCACCAACGCTCATAGCCTGGGCTGGTTACCACTAATGTAGAGGGACGAACAGCATGTGAGCCCCTCCAAAAGCTGCAACCAGCAGTAGGCAATGACAATTTGTGCTTGATACACAATAACCTGCAGAGTTGGAGTCCCACTGTCATAGTGTGACAAAGCCTCATGCTGTTCGGCATAATCATGTCAAAGCCCTGAGTGGGACAGTCCCCCAAATTTGGAACTAACTCACCAGAACTGGGACAACTGACAGACAGTGATCCTCACTCTTGCCTGCTCTTGCAGCTTTGGCTACCTGGTGCTGGTGTCTACAGCACAGGTTCTGCTTGGCTGGATCCTGTAATGTGTAGAGATGCTTAGGCTCTGTTTTCGGAAAACCGAGCCCACCCGAACATAGCCAATCCGAGCACCGAGCCGAAAACAATCATATCATTGGATCTCACAAATTTTGGATTCCATAAGTAATGACCTCCACAGAGATCCGGCGCCATTTCACAGGGTCACACAGAAGGGGTAGCAGGGTTCTTGGCAGTCTCCAGTGCAATTGGGCAGCCTCATTAAAGAAAGAGAAAGAGAAGGGCTCTTAAAAGTCTCCAGTAACATTCTACTGTGCCATAGCTCACCCATAAATAGGAGAGGTGGCAGTGTTCAGTGCTGAAGCAGAAATTCAAATAATAGGACTGGCAGTGTTCTTAAAAGTCTACAGTCACATTGTACTGTTTTATCAAAATGTATTTACATCAGTCCACAGAAGACCAGGAGCACCAAGCAGCTGCTGGCACCAGTCATGTTGATAGTAACCCTTCTATGTCATCTGCTAAAGCCTAAATTAAAGTGCATAGTGTTTTTAAATCAGGGAAACAAAAATGTAAAAAAACACCTTTTACCTTGGTAAAGAAAAAAACACCTGTAATCAAGGCAAAGTTAACCGCAGAAAAAAATAAAATTGCCAACATGCCATTTTACACATGCAGTGGCAAGAAAAGAATCAGGCCTTTGCCTTTCTCTTTGAGTGCTAGTTCTGTAACTGTCAGTGAGGCATCTTCTTGTAAGATCAGTCATGACGATGCAAGACCTTGTCATTCTGACTCCAAAAGTGGTGGCCATTATGCCCAGGCCATTGTCAGGCTTGGGCATAAGACCAAAAAATCCACCTCTTATGTGTGGAATTATTTTTACCCAAATCCTGACAACAGTTGTCTAGCCATTTGTAGCGTTTGTAAAGCCACAGTCAGTAGAGGTAGGGACCTTAACCATCTAGGAACCTCATCCATGTTCTGCCATTTGACGCGAGTTCATGGAAAGCTGTTAGGAAAATCTGAAACATATGCTACAAATATAACAACAAGCAGTCCAGCATCAGCTAGATTTCTTCTTTCAGCTAGATCCCGTCACCTGCAATCTACACCCACAACACCTTCCTCATCAATATGCTCAGTAGCGATCGAAGTTAGTTCTGCATCCAAGTTGCTAAGGCTAGATGACTCCTCCCCTATCCAGGATTCCTCAGAAGAATTCTTGAGCGTTAGTCCCACTGCTGGTGCTTGTGCTGCTGGCAGTGGATCTTCATCTCAGAAGCAGACCAAGAAGAAAACTACTAGTAGTTTACAACAATTCACTGTTAAACAATCCTTTGCATGAGGAAGCAAGTATGAAAATTGTCACACAGTCGCAAAACGGATCACAGGTGCCATGGTGACTATGCTAGTATCAAATCTGCGTCCAATATCCAGTATTAATGCAGCAGGTTTTAGACAGCTAATTGAGATCTTGTGTCCCTGTGACGAAACGAGTTTGATACGCTAACCATTCTGTGTCTCGTTTCTCACATAATGTGGATTATAGTACTTTTTATAGCCCTTGCTTTTGTTCCCCAGCTCACCAGACTACAACTGCATTGTCCAATTACATGTGGTTAAGGGGACATTGTAGTTCAATGTAAATATGTATATTGTGTATTATATATTGATGACTTGCAGTAATGTTATTCATTGTCCTTAAACTGAAGCCAGGAGGGTTATGGGTAAAGATCAGGTGGTGTCCAGGATACAGGTGAGCGGGCTGGGACTGCATTCATTCTCCCCCCTCCTTTCTCTACAGGAAGCATGGAACAGCTGGGGACCCTGTGACATCACAAAGTAATGTAAGGGGTTAATTTTAGCAGGGGCTCACTGCTACCTTATCCTTGGAGGTAGGGGAAGCCAATTAACATCAATTGTTCTCCTTAGGACTAGTCCAGACATTCTGTCTGCATCCCAGCAGGGGGCTTCTGTGAAAGGACAGCTCATCTTCACTGCCCTGTCCAAACCCCTTAGTCCTGCACTGACCAATGGTTAAGAAGAATAGACCCAGGGGTTTGTCCAGGGAGGAGAAATTAGACCTGAGATATAAGGAACGACTCCAGGGGGGAAGGTTTCATTCTGGGATTTCATTCATGAAGACTGCAAGATCTAGTTTTGAGTTGTCGTTCTCTACTAGTCTATATATGCAGCTGAGAGAGATCCATGGGTCGTGAAGTCTGGACAGCCTGGTGACTATAACTCCTTAAACTAGTGGGGTAAGGGAGAGATGATGTGGTAAATCTGCCTGCCATTTATTTACTGCGTGTACATAATATTCTAGTGTTGTTTGTATGACAATAAATATACTGTTGTATTTTTATAACTGCATTTGCCTGAGTGACAATACGAATCCTAGAAGGTACTGGGTAGACTTCTCTGGCATAGAAATGCATCTGTGGGTGGCCAGCCAGCGTGAAGTAGGTAGCATTGGGCCAGATAAACCCGGTATCTTCAGATTTTTGGTGGCAAGCAGTGGGGTCACTCAGGCCCAGGTCCTCTCTGGGTAGAGCTGCAGGGGAACTGTATCGCGATACATTCCAGAACTCTGCAAAGCAGTTAGCACTAGAAACCAGTTACCACATTATCCTGAACTTACTCCTTAAGGCTTTAAGGTAGAAAGTGTCACGAAAAGCGTTGTGGGCTTTAGGCGAGGGAAGATGCACCCCGCCAGAGGAGAGCGGAAGATGGAACCGTGTCTCAAAGAGGGGAAATCACAGTGAGGTTATCCCTGGAAGTAAAATGAGAGTGAGCTCTAGAAACAAGAAAGCAGATCACAGCCCAGTGTTGAAAAAGTTCCCAAAGGAAGGGATGAAGCAGTCCAGTACAACCAGGAGAAAGGTGTACTGGGATGAAGGACTGTGGCAGTGTCTGCAGGATGGGGATATGGATGTGTTGCACCACCCCACCACAATGCAGCACATTATGGATTATTGGGATGAGGAGTACCCAAAGATTATCATCCACGCACTCATCATCTCCCGCCTCGATTATTGTAACCTCCTCACTGGCCTCCCCCACTCCCGTCTCTCCCCCCTCCGCTCTATATTCAATGCGGCTGCAAGACTCATCTTCCTCTCACGCCGCTCCTCCTCTGCCTCCCCTCTCTGCCTTGCCTTATACTGGCTCCCCTTCCCCTACAGAATCCTTTTTAAACTCCTCACCACCACTTACAAGGCTCTCTCCAACCCTACTGCCCCTTATATCTCTAACCTCCTCTCCATTCACACTCCTGCCCGCTCCCTGCGCTCGGCCAACAACCACCGCCTCTCCTCCACCCTTATCACCTCTTCCCACTCCAGAATCCAAGACTTTTCCCGTGCAGCCCCCCTTCTCTGGAACGACCTCCCTCATTCCATACGTCTCTCTCATACTCTGTGCTCCTTCAAACGTGCACTCAAAACTCACCTCTTCCTCAAAGCCTACCAACCATCTATTTAACCCCCATCTCCTCCCTTTTGCTCATCCTCCCTTCTCTCCTCTTGCCTCAACTTGCTCCTCTTGTGCCTGGTCTGTTTACCCTCCCTTAGGATGTAAGCTCGTATGAGCAGGGCCCCCTCCTCTCCTCTCTCCATACCTGTTCTTCCGCTCCGTCTTTACCGCATATGACTGGCCGGAGTTTCTGAAGTATTGGTACTTTTTGTTCATTGTTCTGTATGGTTTCACCCTGTATAGTCTACTGTTAGTACTGTGTGCGGCGCTGCGGAAACCTTGTGGCGCCTAACAAATAAATGATAATAATAATAATTATTATGTGGGAAGGAGCCAGTCTACAGGAGAAATTGGAGAACCTGTTGGATGTGTTCCTAATGTTGAAAGAGGAAGCAAGTGCCTGTAATTTTCGGGATGAACCAGAATGGGATGATTTCACACATTAAGTTATTTGTACTATGCAGAATCTGGCCAAGGGAAAATCCAGTTACAACAATATTCAGCAGTACAAACAAGATGGAAATGGACTATTACAGCACAGGGACATGCCTGATGAATCCCCTGCAAATGTACTAATAGAATCGGTCCCATTAGCAGATTCTACAGATCCACTAGAGACAATGAGTATGGAGGAGCTGATAGTGGAATGCCAGATCCGGGGTGTACCTTACCTGTACTGCACACACAGGGATATCCTCAAACGTCTTTTAAAAGGTCAGGAGAATCCCATCAATGCCTTCAGTTTTTATAGGAAATGGATGCTCATTTTAGGTCCCCACATACCTTTCTGGGAACAAATGCAATGTCTGCAACAGAGTTTTGAAGAAGCAGAGGATGAGGTATGGCGACAAGGACTTACGGACACTGAAATGTGGCAGGATCAGTGTTATCGATTGAATACTGAAAAATGCCAATTGCAATATCTTTTGTCACACTCTAAAAAAATGGCTGCTCAGTCTGTTAATCAGGGGGAGGTCCATCCCAGTGGATTATACACAGTTGCACAAGCTACTATCTTGGGGGAGACTGGAGAATAACTGCTTGGTGAGGATGTTGTACCTCTGACTACTCAGAAAGGATTAGGAGAAATCCTCCCATTTGGTGACTTGGATGGAAAAGAGCTACCAAGTAAATAGCATGTAGTAGCATCTTCTGATAATTTGCCAGTGTTATTGGCACCTGAGACTGTGTCTGAGTTAGAACAGAATTACAGAAAAGACAAGTTATCCACCCCTGTTGTGCCTGAAAATGTTTTGTTTAATTAACTAACGCAGGATACTGCATGTGTGCTCTCCGGTGCAAGTGATTTACAGCTGTACCCAATTGTGGCAGAAGAGAATCATAAACTTGATCAACATATGATCTCAGCAGAAATCATGATTACAGACTGTATGACAGAATCAACGGGACAGGATAAAGAAATTGTCATGTCAGAGGCCACTACCATGGGACACTGGGAAAACTACTCCTACACCTTTCCCTATGCAGAATTGGCAGATGAGGAGATGTTGACTGAGTGGGTGTCTGAGAGGGCACTAGCACAGCAAGATTCACCAGCCCCACAAGCTTTGAAGCATCACACTCCAGCTCCAAATCTGTAAATCCAGGACCCAATGCCAGAGGCCTGCATGGGACCATCCACTCTGTTTTGCAGCCAGGAGGACAAGTCTGTGTCCAAAGAGGATTCACACTACCCCGATGCGAGAGTGGCGAGGGAAGTAGTGCAACAGTTGGATGTGGTAGCGGGGGAGGAGAGATGCACACCAACATACATACAGGGGCACCGACAAGTGGTTTGGGAGGGGGACAGAGGATTCCCCATCAGCAAAGAATTAATGGAGCCCCCACGTTTCCCTGCCACTGGGCAGTTGTCCCTTGAGTGTTTGGGGGAGGGGGGGGATTGGATCTTTGTCAGAATAAATGGACATGGAGCCAGAAAGTTTGCCTGCCACTTGGCAGTTTTTACTCGAATATGTGGGCATGGTCTCCAGAAATAGAGGACAGGCCAAGTGACTATTTGCAGTTGGGCAATTAAGGGTGGATAAGGTACCCAAGGGATGTTGGACTACAACTCTCCTACCATGGATGTGTGCACCGGAGTAGCCCAGTTTTATTGTTGACTCATCTTATGACACAGGGCAGCATAAACCCCCACTCCAGCTGGGTGGGAAGATATGCCTGA
The DNA here is from genome assembly GCF_038048845.1 of Mixophyes fleayi. Taxonomy (NCBI): domain Eukaryota; kingdom Metazoa; phylum Chordata; class Amphibia; order Anura; family Limnodynastidae; genus Mixophyes; species Mixophyes fleayi. The sequence goes on from NC_134403.1 coordinate 128,709,896, forward strand.
AGCCATGAAACCCGGGTGGGATATTGAGGAACTGTGTACTGCTGTCTACCTTGCCATCAGACCCAGGAGAAACCAGAGCAGGCCAGAGACTTTGGACTTGGGAGAAAGGTTTACTTGGGGCAAGGGAGCCACTGGGGAACAAGGGCTAAAAAAGTGGGGGAGGTATACGTGACAAAACGAGTGTGATACGCTAACCATTCTGTGTCTCGTTTCTCACATAATGTGGATTATAGTACTTTTTATAGCCCTTGCTTTTGTTCCCCAGCTCACCAGACTACAACTGCATTGTCCAATTACATGTGGTTAAGGGGACATTGTAGTTCAATGTAAATATGTATATTGTGTATTATATATTGATGACTTGCAGTAATGTTATTCATTGTCCTTAAACTGAAGCCAGGAGGGTTATGGGTAAAGATCAGGTGGTGTCCAGGATACAGGTGAGCGGGCTGGGACTGCATTCATTCTCCCCCCTCCTTTCTCTACAGGAAGCATGGAACAGCTGGGGACCCTGTGACATCACAAAGTAGTGTAAGGGGTTAATTTTAGCAAGGGCTGACTGCTACCTTGGAAGTAGGGGAAGCCAATTAGCATCAATTTTTCTCCTTAGGACTAGTCCAGACGTTCTGTCTGCATCCCAGCAGGGGGCTTCTGTGAAAGGACAGCTTATCTTCACTGCCCTATCCAAACCCCCTAGTCCTGCACTGACCAATGGTTAAGAATAATAGACCCAGGGGTTTGCCCAGGGAGGAGAAATTAGACCTGAGATATAAGGAACGACTCCAGGGGGGAAGGGTGTTCATTCTGGGATTTCATTCATGAAGACTGCAAGATCTAGTTTTGAGTTGTCGTTCTCTACTAGTCTATATATACAGCTGAAAGAGATCCATGGGTCGTGAAGTCTGGACAGCCAGGTGACTATAACTCCTTAAACTAGTGGGGTAAGGGAGAGATGATGTGGTAAACCTGCCTGGCATTTATTTACTATGTGTACATAATATTCTAGTGTTGTTTGTATGACAATAAATATACTGTTGTATTTTTATAACTGCATTTGCCTGAGTGACAATACGAATCCTAGAAGGTACTGGGTAGACTTCCCTGGCATAGGAATGCACCCATGGGTGGCCAGCCAGCGTGAAGTGGGTAGCATTGGGCCAGATAAACCCGGTATCTTCACAGTCCCCATTACCAAATTCCATCACAACACCATTTTACTAGAAAAGCTATTCCTCACCTGTACAAGAAGGTTCGAAAAATGTAATTATTGGGCTACAAAATGCTATTCTGTCCACTGTACACTTAACCACAGATATGTGGACAAATGGAACTGGGCAAACTAAAGATTATAGAACTGTGACAACCCACTGGGTTGGTGATTTGCCTTCACCAGCAGGAACAGCAGCAGCATGTACCCAACTACATCAGATTATTCCGAGGCAGTTTACTCTGTGTATCACCGGCTTCACTAAGAGGCATACAGCTGACAATCTGTTATAAAAACTAAGGAACATCATTGCAACATGGCTTATCCCACTTGGACTCTCCTCAGGATATATCATTTCTGATAACGCCACCAATATTGTGACAGCATTACAGCTTGGTGAATTCCATCACATTCCCTGTTTTGCTTATACAATCAACTTGGTGATGCAGAACATTTTGAAAAATGACAGAGATGAGCAGGAGATGATGTCTGTGGCCCATAAAATATCTGGACATTTCCGGCATTCGGCAACAGCATGTTGGAGATTGCAGCAGCTACAAGAACAATTTAATTTGCCCTGCCACCAACTGAAGCAAGACGTGGTAACAAAGTGGAATTCCACCCTGTATATGCTTCTTAGGAGGAACAGCGAAAAGCCATCCACACTTACTACACAAGCCATGACATTGGGAAAGGAGGTGGAATGTATTTTAGTCAAGTGCAGTGGAGAATACTTTCTGTGTTGTAGAAGGTGCTGAAACCATTCAAAATACTCACCTGTGAAGTGAGTTCAGACACTGCTAGCTTGAGCCAAGTGATTCCATTAATTAGACTTTTGGAAAAGCAGCTTGAGAAACTGAAAGAGGAACTGAAACAAAGCAATAAGTATGTTGGACTTGTAGATCAAGTACTTTATTCACTTCGCCAGAATCCAAGAGTTATCAAAATCTTGAAATGGGATAACTACATTTTGGCGACTGTGATTGATACTAGTTTTAAGAGTTATGTCTTCTCTTTGTTTACAACTGACCCAGATCTCAAGAGATGCAAGGAGTTCCTGGTGAGCAAGATGACAGCTCAAGTGTCACGTGACAGGACAGTGTCTCCTCCTTCAGTTTCTCACTCAACTGCTGGTAGGAAAAAACTTAGCTTTCCCAAGAGATCCAGGGATGAGTCAGCACAACATTTTGACATCTGGTCTGGTAATATGGATGTCTAAATAGACGTGTATATGTATTTCTTTAACCTTCCACTTTATTGCTGTTACATCAGTATTGCATAAAGTGTTTGTAATCTGCATTTTACATCAAAGGTACCTAGCTATATCTTAATTTTTGGGGGGTTTGGGGCAGATTCAAAGCTCAGTGATGACCTTGCTTTTTGCTGTGAATGTCAATGGCTCATTTTAGTGCATTGTCTGGAACAAGATCCGATATACTCATGTCAAAATGATCACAGCCAATTTTTGGACACTTGGCGGATTTACCCTTCTGAAGTTGTTTGTTTTTAATCATCCTTTTGTTTGCTTCTCTCTCGTACGTGTGACCAGATACTTTGTTTTTCATTGGGTTCACAATCTCCAACTGTGTTATAGGTATGCTCTGGGTGACGGCAATCTCCTCGTCTTCATCTTCCAAAGCTTTGTCTGCAGGGGCATTTGTTTTTTCAGATCTCTTAGCTGTTTTTTAAACTGGATATATTTATCGTCCTGCCTCAGGGCCTCCTCTGTATTATTCTTCTGAAGTGCAGTGTATCTCTTGTGTACAAGCTCTCTTAAATCCGGGATCCCATCCGGTGGGTCATGTTTTAGCTTAAGTACGGTTTCCTCAACTGCATACATATATTGGTTTAACTCTCTTTTCAATACAGCCTATTCCAACATGACGGATTCCATGCTGACCACATATTCCATGTCACAGTCTGTCTGAAGCAGATCTAATGCCACTCCAGTTGTAATATCCATATCTTAGTCTACATAAGTTTGGCAGTTCTTCAGGAATGAGAGGGAGGTATCCACAGAGGAGAAGGAGATTAAAGATGCAGCACGAGCGAACATGGCTTAATAATGTAAAGTTCGTTGACAGCAATGTTGGTCTTAAGGCAGCTAAGCTATTGGTATCTTGTTTTGATGGGGCCCAAACAAACCAAGCATTTCAGCCACAAAAGTGGCACTCCTTGTCACTGGAGTGCTTGCTTTGTTAAATTGTACATGTCCTTTTTAATATCTTACATAAGGGTGGGTGGGAGGGCCCAAGGACAATTTCATCTTGCACCATTTTTCTTTTCTGCCACTGCTGTGTGGCAATGTTTCCTAGATGTGCTATGAACTGCCATGTGCTTGTGTCGTTAGCATCCAGCCAGCTCGCTGTAGTCTTTGTCCGAAAGTGGATGAAAATAATATTGTGACCTGTGAGGTGGTCAAAATTGACTGGAAATTAGTGTTATTGAGATTAATAATAATATAGGAACAAATAAAGAGCAAAATTATGTGATTTTAGCATATTTTAGATATTTTTCTAAAAAATACAGATCCAAAACCGAAACACACAAGGGCGGTTTTGCCAAAACACAAACTTAATCCAGATTCAAAACCAGAACCAAAACCAAAACAAGGGGGTCTGCAAACATCTCTAGTAATGTTAAGGCCCTGTTTGGAAAACAGATAGATACTATTTCAACTTGTGAACACTCTAGTCCTCCCTCCCCCAACCAGCCCTGACATCAAATCAATAGCAACAACATTTAATAATTAGGCCTCCTTCCTGAAATTAAATTAATAGTATTTACATTTAATAAATAGGCCTATTTTCCAGAAGCAGCAACAGCATTAAATTTATAGCCTTCACATTTCATAAATAGGTGGTCTTCTCCTTCAGCTTGGCCCCACATCAATTAAAAGCACCCAAACCACCCCACCATTAAATTAATAGTTGCATTACCCCACCTTAAAATAATAGGCAGCACCATGATACCACCATTAAATTACTCACTCATCACATTCATCCCATCATTAAATGAATAGCCCCCATCCACACCACATGATTAAATGAATAGCCTGCCACACCATCGCCACACCAGTCACATTATACTAACATTCCGCCAACACTCACCATCTTCCATCCGGACTCCTGAGCTGTATACTGTAGGAAGCAGTCTCTTTTGTCTGGCTCCCTTGCTGTCTGCACAAGTGGATTTGTGCACGCATTTCAGAAGAAGTATGACTTGCTGAGGGGGAGACGGTCATACATGGAGGTAGGGATGAAATAAAGAGACTGCCACACACTGAGCATGAGACAGAGGAAGAGACTATCTAACACAGAGGGGAGGCAGTTGAAAGCAAGAGTTGAAGAGTGCTTGTGTACTGCCCAGGAGATGGAGCACCCTGTGCAGAGTGCTCCGCATCTTCAAAATGATTGACAAGCAGCTTTTGGGCTGGAAAAGCTGGTGGCCTGTCCCGTCAGAGGAGTGCATATGAAAAAGCACTTGGGACTACCAGCCTCTCCAGTCTACCAGCTGTCTGTGAATCATCATGATGATTGACAGACAGTATAAGAATTATGGAAGGTGGGATGGTGAGCTGTCTGAAGGAAGGAGCTCCCTGTGCTGCACTGTACAGGTAGTTCTCAAGTCCTACAGCAATTCTTCAATTGCTGGACACGTGGACGAGCTTCTGGCTTTTCCGTGCTCTGACCAATCAGAACAAAGCCCATCTGTATTTAAAAGAATCTGATAGAGCCCGACTGGTCAGTTGCATTGCTTCCCTGCAAGGAGCATGCCCTTATCAGTAATAAGGTTTGTTTTGTTTATTTTTTCAGAATGGATTACAAGGAAAAAAAGGATCTCCCCTGGATTTAGGTGAGCAATAAACTGGAAATGTGGAGTTTTTATTTTTAATAAATGTTTTTTCATGGTGTGTGTGCTTATTTTACTATACTATTTATAAGTGCATCAGAGGTCCCACAAGTGCCAGCATGCTCTGGCAGCCATGGTTATGTTGGGACTTCTAGTTGTACAACCACCAGTAAACCTAAACAGGTTAGGCATCTCAGGGTTTGCTGGGACCTGTAGTGCATCAGTGCCCTAGCAAAATAAATACAGATCTATCAATTTAAAATGTATTCACCCATACCCCAGGGGTGTTTGCAAGAGCTCCAGGCTGTTTTGTTCAAAGGCAAGGCAAATTTTAGCCTGGGGGTGTAACTCTGCTCAACAGATAATTAGGAACATCTTAAAGGAAAAAAAGCCCACTATAAGTAATTTAGCCCTGTGATTAATAAGCTAGGGCTGGTTGACATGACAGCCAGCTTTATATAGTCTAGCGATTTGTTCAGGGTGACCTCAAGCTGTGTGTTCTCCCCCATGGTGCCACTACCAGCCTAGGCTATGTTGCTGTGAAAAATTTGGGGGAGGGAGGATAAGGAATTAAAAATAAATATGTCTACTCTAAAACAACAGTCATCATGATCATTATCATGCTTTAGAGATACACATCTTCAGATCTGTGCATATTAACCCAATTTGAGCCTGCATATTTAGACACAAATGCGTCCAACTGAGCATCCGGGCCATTGTATTTAGGTCCAAACTTTGCTCATATCTGCCCAGTCCAAATGACAAGTGTCTGGTTGCAATGATTTAGTATAAATTATGCAGGTAAACCAATATTAATAATTGAGCCTTACTATTCAAAAGAATAAAAAAAGTTTTAAGCAGGACTCTTCCAGTTTTCATTTAATCATTTTTAAGTTGACTTGTCATCTTTGCAAAAAACCACACCGTAAAATTTTATTTAAGGAGTATAGTCCATGTTAACAAGGGATCCAAAAAATAAGACACACCATTTAAAATCTCTTACAAATGAGTATCTGTAAACATTGTTTATTAATCTCAAAAATTTCCAGAACGTTTCTGCTCATACTCATTGTTAGCTTTAAAATGGAATTGGAATTTCCATACTATTAATCAAAATGATTTACTGTGTTTGCATCTTCTTTTCGCTTTATATAGTTTTATGTTCAGACTTGGCAGATCATAGACAACCTCCATGTCAAATGCTTTCTGGAAATTGTTAATGAATGCATTTTCTAGAAGAGTATTTTCATTCCTAAATCTCATGGCCCACAAGATAGTGGTCTTCTCCTTGCACAAGTGCTGAAAGGTCTCTAAAAGTTCCTGCAGGTAGGGGTGGTTATAAACAACATCTGCTGCAAGGATGTAGTCAAAGTGTGAGGATGATTTAGGAAATGTTTCCTCCAGATAAGAACCCCAAGTCAGTTCTTTAACTTGTGGGACATGTTTACATTTCAGTTTAGTATTTCGAACAACATTATACTGCAAGTTTCCAATCAGCTCTTCCAGGTCTGTCGCTATAACTTGTGCTCCTGCAACAGGAAGAACGTATGAATAATTTAAAAGAATACAATCAGACAATTTATTACATGATACTCCAAAATCTGCTCACATATTGAATATAATACTATCACAGTAAATAAATCATGAACCAGTTTTATATATTGTCAAATTTCAATATTTTTTTAAATAAATAAATTATCATTGAAATGTATAGTATAGTTGGTAAACATCATAAAGGCCATTCCTTCCATGAGGCAAGGATTACCTCTCCCCACCTCCCACAGTGTTCCTGCAGTGAGTGGCCGGTGACCGGGATTGGGCAGCGACGGGCAGCACAAGGTGGTGGACAGAAGTCTGACAGAAAACATTCCTGCGGTATGTTGTAAAACACATATAAAATAATTTTGTTGCACTATGTTGTGTGCTATATGTTCCATAAATTTGTTAATAAAAACAGTTACTCCAGTGAACAGATAGTTGAACAGCCTCTGGCATAAGGCACTGACAGAATAAGGATGCCAGGAGAGAGCCGAGATGATTCCCCTTTGCTCAGAGAGGAATGGTTATAAAGTGATTTGCATGAAAAATAAGCTACAGTATTGCACCAGATGATTTTTGCCACCACCCACAGCCAAGATTGTGAGGGGCATATTCAATTTGCCACGTTACTCGCAAAAGTAACGCGGCGTTAAAAGTATTACCGTTATTACGGTAATTCTAACTCAGATTTCAGCTCGCAGCTCCCTAAAGGTACCGTAATAACAGTAATAGTGCACAAGCCGCATTACATTTGACAGTAACGTGGCCAATTGAATATGCCCCTAAGTATGCATTGTTTATATATCTATAGATTGTCTCCTATTATAAGCTACTAAGACCAAGTTCCTCCAAAAGTGTAATCACTCTGTAAATACCACAAGAGATGATAATAGAAAACAAGCCAGAACGCCATGGTTTAATGCCCTTATCTGAAGACATTATGCAGCCATATATGAACCTATCCATGTTGCTGCTGGTGGTTCAATGACAAGCTCTGTTTCCAATTGCCAACCCCCATTGATGGCCATTTTTTTAAAGAAATAGCAGTTTGAAATTGAGTTCATGAACAATGAGCCCATGAAGGATCCTGTGAGATGCCATTAATAAACTCAAATAGCTGCCTGTCTACAACTGATGTAAGTGAAGAATACCTTGTATTTTGAGTACTCACCAAGCAGACAAGCCACGATTGATACTAGCCCTGTTCCAGATCCGATCTCTATTATGCACTTGTCCTCGATAGATAACTGTTTTCCATGCTTTTCCAAAAAGTAACACAAAACAAGTGCCTGTGGAAATGAAACAAAAGGGCATTCAGACATAAAATAATACCTTTCCTGTATCAGAGTGTACATCTTCATTAAGTAGCGGGGAAAATGTGTGGTGAGAGTGGAAAAGGTTTGCTTACTGAATTTTGTAGCCTGCTCAATATATTGTGATTTATTTTTTTTGTATGGGGAAAAATAAAAGAATCTTCTGTATTGCCTAAATATGAAGTACTGAAATGATTCTAGCAATGGGGATTAAAGCCATTGAACTCACCTACAAAATCAAGTGTGGCCATGCTGTTTCATAACAAAACCATAAGTAGAACTGGGGCCTCCCTGTACGACCTCAGGATAACTTGTTTGTTGGAGACAGCTCACTGCCCCTACAGTCATTATGGAGGTCATTACTCTCTCTCCATTCAACTGCCAGCAAGGTCACAGCTATCTCTAAGTGGCATGCAGTTGAATGAGACACACAACTCTGGTCTTGTATATTAGTACTTGAGGGGAATGGACAGTTAACTCAATGGGAACTCAACTCAGGCCCGGTGCTCCCATTAGGCAAGGTTAGGCAGTTGCCTAGGGCGCCGTGTTCTGGTGGGTGCCACAGAATTAAAAAGTATTTATTAGTGTAGTTTAAGCATACCTTCCATGGCCGCCGCACAGCTTCAAATAGATCCACGGGGAGGGGGAGGAGCTATGGATCACCACCGCCGCCCTCCCCTCCAACAGCTGATGGGGTGCTCTGTCTCCTCCCCTCTACTCACTGTCGGGCGTGACATCATCATCACCCTAGCACCGGCCCTGACTCAACCTTGACATTGGAGCAGGTATCTTAATTCTCCAGTCCTGCCAAAGATCACATGGCACCACAGGTGAACTAGAGAGCTGTGGGCCCTGGTGCAGAGAAGCGAGGAGGAGGGAACCGGGGCCCACAGCTCGCTAGTTCCCCATGCTTCGGGACCCATTATCTACATGGGCCCCGGTGCAAAGGACCTGCTGCATCAATGGTAGTTCCCCCACTGCCTGGCACACTCATGAATGCACTAGCAATTAATCTAACAATGGAGACCCTGGGGTTAATTTTAGGGAATGCTACAATTATCATAACATACACATCAACATTTCAGGGGTAACCCCACCTTCATCAGGAAGTGAATACAAATAAATTTAACAATCATATTTATATTTAAATATAAAAACAACATAATTGAAATTAATAAGCAACAGTGCACATTATCATTTACAGCTTATCCCTATAACACATTATCTAATAAAAATTAAGGTATCTACAGGAGGTGTGTCAACAACTAATAATGCAAACAAATACATAATAAATACATATCTATTAATACCATAAAATATTATGTCACTGTATATACCTAACTCAGCTAGCACAATATATCACCATAACTAGCAACATTGATGTAACTTAAATTGTTTTATATTCCACAAATTATAATAGCAACAATATAATGTAATTCTCCTTTATTGAATTTGTACACGTGAATTGTCTTGGGTTAGCAGGTACCACACCTAGGACATGACAGATCATGTGATGTGATTATAGATTTAAAAAAAGGCTTGACCGATCCCTAAAAAATACCCCTCCTTGGTCAGGTGCATGTTGAATTGCTGAGATAGCGTTTCAGTTCAAGTTCATGCTCCCCTGCGTTAATCATAACTATGACAGTCCTTGGGAACTGAGAGCCTACAGAGACCTCATTGTAAAGCAGGTCTGCATTCCTAGAAAGGAGCTCCGGAACTAAGTGAGTAGCATGAGAAATCTGAGATATGCTGAATCCATGAGAGCTTATAATAACCACTGCAGAGTGTAGCAAACCTGACCTGTCAGGGAATAAAGTAGCCATGGCATGTTTACCAAGTCCATCCCTGAAAGGCCCCAGGGTGTCATTCAGCTGATAGACAATGACCAGGTGCTGGGTGAGAGCAAAGGCAGAGTCACAGTCCTAAAGTAGAGGGACAGTATAAAGTTGATACAGGGACAAATAACACCTATGAAAAATCTTATAGAACATTTCCCTATACGTACTAGCGGGTAAAGTCCTTATAGCAAATAAAAATACTTTAAAAATCATATCCAAAGTAATCTGGGGAAAAAAGTAAATCCAATAAAACAAACCCGTGCAATTTTTTGTAAAATTGAACATCGTTTGTAAAAGTTTATAGTGGACATTAGTTGCCCCCTGACCTAGCAAGGGCTTCATCATCATCATCATCATCATCATCATCATCATCATCATTTTTTTTATATGGCGCCAGCAAATTCCGTAACGCTTTACTATTGGGAACAAACATTAATAAAACAATACTGGGTAATACATACAGACAGAGAGGTAAGAGAACCCTGCTCGCAAGCTTACAATCTATGGGACAATGGGAGTTTGAAACACAAGGGCAAGTGCTACATCATATTGCACACTGGACCAGCTAGAATGCAAAGGTAAAAGTACTGAGTGGGCTGTGTCTGTGGCAATGTTGGTCAGAGAGTTGTTGTCTGTGTTAGCTGTGTAGAGGGTGGTAATAGGGGAGATTAAGATGGTGGTTGAGAAATATCATAAGTTTGTCTGAAGAGGTGGGTTTTCAGAGAACGCTTGAAGGTTTGGAGACTAGAGGAAAGTCTTACTGTGCGAGGGAGAGAATTCCACAAAGTGGGTGCAGCCCGAAAAAAGTCCTGTAACCGAGAATGGGAGGATGTCATGAGAGTGGAAGAGAGACGCAGATCTTGTGCAGAACGGAGGTGTCTATTAAGGAGATATTTTGAGACAAGTGAGGAAATGTATGTCGGTGCAATTTTGTTGACGGCCTTGTATGTTAGTAGAAGAATTTTATATTGGATTCGTTGAAATACAGGCAACCAATGTAGAGACTGACAGAGTGGCTCAGAAGAGGAAGAACGGTTTGCAAGGAAAATCAATCTAGCCGCTGCATGCATTATAGATTGTAGGGGTTCAAGTCTGACTTTGGGAAGACCAGTAAGAAGGGAATTGCAATAGTCGATGCGGGAGATGATGAGTGCATGAATTAAGGTTTTTGCGTTGTCTTGTGTGAGATATGTGCGTTTTCTGGAAATGTTCTTTAGATGTATGTAACATGATTTAGATATGGAGTTGATGTGGGGAATAAATGATAGTTGTGAGTCAAGGATAACACCTAGGCAGCGAGCTTGCGTGGTGGGATTTATGGTCATGTTATCAACAGAAATAGAAATGTCAGGCAGGAAGCATCTGTTTTTGGGTGGGAATATTATTAATTCAGTTTTTGAAAGATTAACTTTGAGTTGGCGAGAAGACATGCAAGATGAAATGACAGAAAAACAGTCAGTAACACGAGACAACACAGATGGTGAAAGATCAGGAGAGGATAGATAGATTTGTGTATCATCCGCATAGAGATGATACTGAAATCCAAAGGAGCTTATTAGTTTTCCAAGGGAAGTGGTGTAGACAGAGAATAGCAGAGGACCTAGGACTGAGCCTTGTGGTACTCCAACTGATAAAGGAAGCGGAGCAGAGGTAAATCTAAAGAAATTAACACTGAAAGAGCGATTAGATAGGTAGGATGAGAACCAGGATAGGACAGTGCCTTCAAGACCTAGGGATTGTAGCGTTTGTATGAGGAGAGAGTGGTCAACAGTGCCAAATGCAGCAGAGAGATCCAGGAGAATTAGAAGAGAGTAATGGTTTTTACTTTTTGCTGTGATCAAATCATTGACATCCTTGGTCAGCGCAGTCTCTGTGGAGTGTTGAGAGCGAAAGCCTGATTGAAAGGATCCAATAGGTTGTTTGCTGTAAGAAAGTGTGTGAGGCGAGTGTAGGCAATTCTCTTGAGAAGCTTGGAGGGGCACGGGAGCTGAGAGATGGGGCAGTAATTTGCGAGAGAGTTTGGGTCAGAATTTTGTTTTTTTTAAAAATGAGAGTAAACACTGCATACTTGAATAGTGATGGAAAAATACCAGTAGAAAGAGATAGATTACAGATTTTAGTTAGAGGGGAAATGAGCACAGGAGACAGGGACCTACTAATTTGTGAGGGAATGGGATAGAGAGGACAGGAGGTAGAGTAGGAAGATGAAAACAGAGTAGAAACTTCCTCTTCATTTGTGGGATCAAATGAAGAGAGAGTGTTAGAGGGTGCTACAAAGGAATTGAGCTAATTGCTTGTCGAGGGAGATGCTACCATTTCAAGTCTGATCTTATCTATTTTGTCCTTGAAATAGGAAGCAAGATCCTGGGCACGGATGGTAGTTGAAGGATTTGGGGCGGGAGGATTCAGAAGAGATTTAAATGTGTTAAAAAGACGTTTGGGCTTAAAGTCTACTATGTCTAATTCATTAGTCCAGTCTTGAACTGAAAAATGTTTAATGACAGAAGATACATAATGTAACATACTAGCAGGTTAATTGGCTGCTATTAAATTGCCCTTAGTCTCTCTCGGTCTGTGTGTGTGTGTTAGGGGATTTAGATTCTAAGCTCCAAAGGGGCAGGGACTGATGTGAATGAGTTCTCTGTACAGTGCTGCTGAATTAGTGGCACTATATAAATAGATGATGTTGATGATGATGATGACCAACAAGTCACAAAAGAACTATCAGCTTCTAAGTTGACATAAACATTTCGGGCATTGAGCCATTAACGAACATACCTAAGGATCCCAACATGATTGCATAGCTTTAAATTAGGGATATTAATTCCACCACTAGATAGAGGCTGTTGTAACTTAAGCAGACCAATTCCGGACCTCTTAGTTTACCAAATAAAGCGTCAAAACTCCCCATTTATTCATTTTTCATCCTCAGCAGTAAGCAATGCCAGCAATATTTTGTAGCGGATATAACAGTTTTGGAAAGATAGTCATTTTTATCAAATTTGCTTGACAAAGATATGAAAGGGAAAGATTACTCTGACGGTCAGCAATAACCTCTTTAATGATAGGACTAGCATTCAAAGAATAAAGATTATGTATATTTTTAGGAAGCTGGATCCCCAAGTAAGTAAGCGAGCAAGTCGTCCATGTAAGCTTAAAGGCTCTACCCCATGTTGCTTTCGTAGCCGCCCCCAAAACCATTGCCACGGATTTCTCACTGTTAATCGTAAATCCAGAAACCTTCCCAAACTCTACAAGCTTGTCCAGCATTGGTGGCAGCGAAAAATGTGAATCTAAAATAAATAACAGAAGATCGTCAGCTAAAGTTACCATTATTACTTCGTCCGCCCCCAAGAAAATATCATGAGAATCTGTTATTGCACTCAAGATACGCAGGAGGGGATCCAAGGCCAGGTTAAAAAGCAAAGCAGACAATGGGCATCCCTGTTATTAAAATTAAGCACAGGCTAGTATATTAAAGGGGAACAAATAGTATTGATTTCACAGGTGTAGGATTTGGGAGTATCCAAAGAAAGAACCCTTTAGGTGGGCTAGAAATAGCCCAAGTGCCCTTCTCAATAAATAATGCAGTTAGAATCAACAGGCTTCAATGGAATATCCAAATAATTTAGAGTTTTAAAATAGGACAATATAGAAAGGCATATAAATGTTAATTTACAAAGCATGTACTTCACAATTGTAGTGTTTTTTGGGGGATCCACTTTATGATCTAAAGATATATATTTGTTTGGAAAATTCTCAGCTAGGGTTTGTGTGAAAATTAGCGATTTCCTGGAAATTATGGAGGTGTGAGCATCAGACAAACACCACTAATGAGAAGTTTACCAACACTATTCAATACCTGGACATGTTCACACCCCCTAGATTGTTTGTTTTAACAGTAACAGGTAAAATCAGAGTCAGAGGTTGATTTTCAAGTCATTATTTTTAATATTAATCTTTATATGAAAACAAAGCAGCAAAGTCATATTTTTAGGCATAGGAGCATGTGACCACCAGAGGGCACCTCTGGGTGTACTGACGAAAATCAGTTGTCAGATTATTCTGTGTTCAGGATGGGGACACTGCAAATCTAGAATATAATCATAACAAGTTGGCCGTATGAACCCATTGATGTCATTTGACATCAATTTAACAGGAGCCTCACATTAGTATTCTGAGCTGATGGGGGTAGCTTGCTTTTTTCACTATTAAACTCAACCTGTGTCTTCCTTTCTCCATCCCCCTTGTTATATCAGAACACTGCTCCTGTCACATGCAATTACATGAAGCCTTGTCCTCACTAATACAATGACAGGCATGGACACTCTCCTGCTGCTGTGAACATTAATTTGATTGGCTACAGATTGATCATCATCATCCACTTCAAAACTGGGGATACACAGGTATGCACAAAATGAAGATTGATAATAACAGGTATTCTGACGAATAAACCAATAAAATGTCTGTAATGAAAACTGATAACTATATTTCCAATGGTAATTATCTATTTCAACTATGTTACCCTTTTATTACTTTGGATTCAAGAGCTACTAACTCATGACTCTTTACCTATAAAAACCAGAGACTGTGAACTACTCAACTATATAAGCTAATTGAAGCCGTGCAAGCTACAGCTAGTAACCAATCCATGGAGGGGGATTCCAGCAGATCCAGTGACTTGAAGCCCCATTCCTCTTTCTGATAAGCTGACTGCAGACAAGTATACTTATCCTGCAACATGTACATCACGTTACTAGTTATTTTGTTTAATGTAATTGTTTATTAATGAGTGTTCTTACAATGAATGGAACCGATATCCTATTATCAGGGAACATTCATTTAATTTACTGTATCCATTATACGAATACATTTGACAGCTTCAGAGAACATAACAGCTCTTCTTTGAGTAAGGACAGTTTTTGCAAATAGTAAGCTGCTAAATGAAGTTAACTGTTTTTTTGCAAGTCAGTGTAAACACATACTAGACCAGTGTTGGCTAACCTGTGACACTCCAGGTGTTGTGTAGTTTCACAACACCTGGAGTGTCAGAGGTTAGCCAACACTGTTCTAGACAATAGGCTGCAATAAATGGACACTGGGCATTTGGAGCATAGTACATAGCTGACAGAGGTTGCAAAACTATCTTATCTGACTGTATTAGATATATTGTCCCAAGTGAAGTCATCATTCTATTCCATTGTAGGAACAATATATCAGCTGCAATATTAAAAGCAAATATATAAATTAATAAAATAAAATATAATTTTGCTTAATTCTGACCTTATATATTTTAATAGCACTCTTTACAATATTACAGAACAGTAGTTATATGACAGTCAAGGCTCTGGTCCCATATGCAGATAAATCGCTGGTTTGCATTATAGTGGCATCATTATTGTGAATTAATGATCCTACTTGTCACACTATATTAAAATCACAAAGTGGTCACAATTCTCCAAAGTAATATTATATGTCACTGAACACAGACTAAACCCTTGTGTTCACAATGCAAAAATACAGAGATTGCAGTGTTGAAGTAAAGCTGTATACTCACTGAAGGCCATACCGTAGCACCATACAGATCTGTGGCTTCCACTATTTTTATCTCATGTCCAGCAAAGTCAAAACCTTCCCAGGCCACACTTTTAAGATAAGCTGGTATATATCGGCGTTTCAGGATGTCCGACACTATAATGTCATTCTTGTTATGACCGTCTGCAAGTAAATTAGGAACAAATACAATGCGTATAATAATTGTGTGCTTATGGACTTATATTTTTCTTTATATAAATGAAGCCTGTCTGCCCCATTCACTTCACACAACTTCCATATACAGTACTCAGAGTGAGTGATTCATTAAAGCTGCTCTTGCTGTATGCATAATGTTTATATGGGTTTTGTAAGATCCTTGCACATTTCTTGGTGATGTTTCATCTAACAGTTATCAAAGTGCACTTTTTCATTGATTGAGCTTTGTTTCTGCCTGTGGTCTGCAGATAGCACTCTCAGATAGGTCCCAAACTTCTCCAGTCAGGGACGAAAGTTGTTGTAAAACACTGTGCAGTACTGCACCAACATCCAAATGTTACGGCCTGGAATTGACTTACTTTGAATAAAGCATATATCTAGCATTAGGTCTACTCTGATTTTAATCTGCATTATGAAAATGTATTCTATAAATCTCTTATAACACAGTCCAAGAGGCACGCAGAATGATTTCCAATCAAGGAATGATGAGTACAACACGTTTTTATAGTCCCGCCCTAAGATGTCATCTCCTGTGTCCTGGTTCCAGCTATTAAAAGAGGTGCAGGTGAATGATATCATTATTCGTGTGCATGCCTGGAATTCAAGGGAAGAAAGGAGGAGGGACTGTAGCCACTTTTAGCAGAGGGATGTAGTACCAGAGTCAGGCATCCCCTCCTGACACTGTCACAGGATGTGGACAGGATCTGGTGGATTTTGATGAGTTGAATGAAATTTGCAAAGAAGATTAGAAGAATGGATGTTCTCCAGTAATTCTTTCAACTAAGTACAATATTGTTAGTTCCTTTTTCTTGAATTCCTCTGATCCTTCTACTACAAGGATTTGGAAGTTGAGGATTGATGTCAGGAAATGGGTTAAATCTACACTATGGTTCCCAAAGTAACACATGTAAAACTGGTTGAATTGGAAGAGACGTAGGCAACATCGACTTGTATGCAATTAAGTTTACCTACCTTACTGTTGTAAGTGTCAACAAAAATTTAAAACCAAACTTCTTAGAAGAACAAGATAAGTGCTTGAAACTAAGCATCTTATCTCTTTTTTAGTTTGCAATTTTTTATAACTGTTCTGGGATTTGATGATTATCCATTGGAGACTATTCCATATGGTTGTAATAGATATGGAAATTAAAATAAAACAAAACATATAGCTGAGGCGGACCACTCACAAGGAGCTCCAAACGCCAAATGTGTTAATCTCCGGTAAACTCACCTACTTAATAGCTTGGTAGCCAATCAGGCGCAGTCTCTCATGGATGAGACACTAATCCTGATTTGCTGTTTAGATATAAAGTAGTGTGACAAAGTCAATGGGAACATGATACTGAATGGCACGTATCCATATCCCAGGATGTCTCCCTTATATGTTTTTTAAACCCAGGGAAATTGCTCTATATAGAAAGCATCATTCAAAAGAGTGTGTTCGGCTTCAGGAAAAGCTGTTAAGGGTCCCTGATATTTTATATGGACAGACCAGGGTGGGCTCCATACATAAGGCCCAGTCCGGGTCTTCTGGTCCTCAGGCTCACAGCAGACTAATTAGGAGCGGCACCTGAGTGGTGTCTGTAAAAGGCTGCAGTTTTGTCTTAATCACTCTCTCAGACCTGGGCAGGAGGTTGGTTGTCTTCTGAGAGACTCATCTGTGGTGAGCAATAATATGCATTTGATTTGTGTGTGGGACATAAAGTCCTTTCCCCTTGAGAGAGGGTCTATATGAAATGTGTAATGAGTGCCAGACAGGCAAGGTTTTTATTTATTTGAATGTGCTAATAAAACTGTCTGAGGTCAGTTAAATAATGGACTTGTATAACTCTATTGCTGCTGTTTGCTGCCATCTACCCTGGGAGATGGTACCTATTTCCCTCACATGGTCACAGCAGATTAACTTATTTGGCAACAGGAGCACCTCAAGAGCATTCTGTCTCATATATGGTGATTTATTTTTTTTGTTACATTTACATATGACTTATTGCAGATCAAGAAAAGAAGAAGATTCCAGGTAAGTGTTTATGAGGGAAAGTACAGTCATGGCCAAAAGTTTTGAGAATGACACAAATGTTATTTTTCACAAAGTCTGCTGACTCAGTTTTTATGATGGCAATTTGCATATACTCCAGAAAGTCATGAAGAGTGATCAGATGAATTGCAATTCATTTCAAAGTCCCTCTTTGCCATGGCAATAAACTTTATCCAAAAAACAACATTTATACTGCATTTCAGCCCTGCCACAAAAGTACCAGCTGACCTCAGGTCAGTGATTGTCTTATTAATAAGGGTGAGAGTGTTGACGAAGACAAGACTTGAAATCACTCTGTCATGCTGATTGAGTTAGAATAACAGACTGGAAGCTTTAAAAGGAGGGTGAAATAATTGTTCTTCTGTTAACCATGGTTACCTGCAAGGAAACATTTGCAGTCATCATTGCTTTGCACAAAAAGGACTTCACAGCTAAGGATATTGCTGCTTGTAAAATTGCCCCTAAATCAACCATTTATCGGATCATCAAGAACTTCAAGGAGAGACGTTCAATAGTTGTGAAGAAGGCTTCAGGGCGGACAAGAACGTCCAGCAAGCGCCAGGACTGTCACCTAAAGCTGTGGGATTGGGGCACCGCCAGTGCAGAACTTGCTCAGGAATGACAGCAGGCAAGTGTGAGTGCATCTGCGTGCACAGTGGGGTGAAGACTTTTTTAGGATTGCCTGGTGTCAAGAAGGCCAGCAAAGTAGCCACTTCTCTCCATTAAAAACATCAGGGACAGACTGATATTCTGCAAGAGGTACAGGGATTGGACTGCTGAGGATTGGGGTAAAGTCATTTTCTCTGATGAATCCCCTTTCAGATTGTTTGGGGCATCTGGAAAAACGTTTGTCCGGAGAAGGAAAGGTGAGCGCTCCCATCAGTCCTGTGTCATGCCAACAGTAAAGCATCCTGAGACCATTCAGGTGTGGGGTTGCTTCTCAGCCAAGGGAGTGGGCTCAATCACAATTTTGCATAAGAACAAAGCCATGAATAAAGAATGGTAGCAAATAATCCCCAAGAGCAACTTCTCCCAACAATCCAAGAACAGTTTGGTGACGAACAATGCCTTTTCCAGCATGGTGGAGCACCTTGCCATAAGGTAAAAGTGATACCTAAGTGGCTTGGGGATCAAAACATTGAAATTTTGGGGCCATGGGGTCAGGAAATTCCCCAGACCTTAATCCCATTGAGAACTTGTGGTCAATCCTCAAGAGGTGGGTGGACAAACAAAAACCCACAAATTATGACAAACTCCAAGCTTTAATTAGGAAAGAATGGGCGGCCCTCACTCAGTTTGTGGCCCAAAAGTTGATTGACAGCATGCCAGGGCGAATTGCAAAGGTCTTCAAAAAGAAGGGTCAACACTGAAAATATTGACTCTCTGCATAAACTTAATGTAGTTGTCAATAAAAGCCTTTGACACTTATGAAATGCTTGTAATTTTACTTTAGGATACCATAGAAACATCTGACAAAAAGGTCTAAAAACACTGAAGCAGCAAACTTTGTGAAAACCAATACTAGTGTCATTCTCAAAACTTTTGGCCATGACTGTACAGTGAAAAACTTTATGGGGCCAAAATATTATATTTATTAAAGCAGCAATATAAATGGTTATTTTACATTAAGGGGCTGCTATTATTTTATAATTTATAGGAATAGGGTCACTATTGCTTTATTATTTATAGGCAGGGCCGCCGTCAGGGGGGTACAGGGGGTACTCCTGTACCGGGCCCGGGCTCACCAGGGGGCCCGGCGGCAGGGCCCCCTGTCTGGCCCGGGCCCTCACTGCCCACATTTCTTTTTTTAAAAAAACTTTTTAAACTTTTTTTTCTTTTCTTTTCGCGCGCTCCCCCGCGCGCACACCCGCCGCTGGTGCTCAGGGGGGAGCAGGGTAGTGGGAGAAAAAAAAAACCACAGATACTCACCTGTGATGACAGCGCCGGCGTCCCTCCTTCTTCCTCTCTGCACTATTTACACTGAGTGTCAGGCGTGACATCATCAAGTCACGCCTGACACTCAGTGAGGAACTGTGCAGTGAGGAACAAGACAGAAGAAAAGAGAAGAGCAGAGAGGGAAAAAAGCTAATACAAAGGTAAGTAAATGAAAAGAGAAAGTCACACCATGAGAAAAAAGTAGGAAAAGAGGCACAGACACCAGGAGGAAAAAGTAGGAAAAGAGGCACAGACACCAGGAGGAAAAAGTAGGAAAAGAGGCACAGACACCAGGAGGAAAAGTAGGAAAAGAGGCACAGACACCATGAGGAAAAAGTAGCAAAAGAGGCACAGACACCATGAGGAAAAAGTAGGAAAAGAGGCACAGACACCATGAGGAAAAAGTAGGGAAGAGAGGCACAGACACCATGAGGAAAAAGTAGGGAAGAGAGGCACAGACACCATGAGGAAAAAGTAGCAAAAGAGGCACAGACACCATGAGGAAAAAGTAGGAAAAGAGGCACAGACACAATGAGGAAAAAGTTGGGAAGAGAGACACAGACACCATGAGGAAAAAGTAGGAAAAGAGGCACAGTCACCATGAGGAAAAAGTAGGGAAGAGAGACACAGACACCATGAGGGAAAAGAGGCACAGACACCATGAGGAAAAAGTAGGGAAGAGAGGCACAGACACCATGAGGAAAAAGTAGGGAAGAGAGGCACAGACACCATGAGGAAAAAGTAGCAAAAGAGGCACAGACACCATGAGGAAAAAGTAGGAAAAGAGGCACAGACACCATGAGGAAAAAGTAGGAAAAGAGGCACAGACACCATGAGGAAAAAGTAGGGAAGAGAGGCACAGACACCATGAGGAAAAAGTAGGAAAAGAGGCACAGACACCATGAGGAAAAAGTAGGAAAAGAGGCACAGACACCATGAGGAAAAAGTAGGGAAGAGAGGCACAGTCACCATGAGGAAAAAGTAGGAAAAGAGGCACAGTCACCATGAGGAAAAAGTAGGAAAAGAGGCACAGTCACCATGAGGAAAAAGTAGGAAAAGAGGCACAGACACCATGAGGAAAAAGTAGGAAAAGAGGCATAGACACCAGGAGGAAAAGTAGGAAAAGAGGCACAGACACCATGAGGAAAAAGTAGCAAAAGAGGCACAGACACCATGAGGAAAAAGTAGGGAAGAGAGGCACAGACACCATGAGGAAAAAGTAGGGAAGAGAGGCACAGACACCATGAGGAAAAAGTAGCAAAAGAGGCACAGACACCATGAGGAAAAAGTAGGAAAAGAGGCACAGACACCATGAGGAAAAAGTAGGAAAAGAGGCACAGACACCATGAGGAAAAAGTAGGGAAGAGAGGCACAGACACCATGAGGAAAAAGTAGGAAAAGAGGCACAGACACCATGAGGAAAAAGTAGGAAAAGAGGCACAGACACCATGAGGAAAAAGTAGGGAAGAGAGGCACAGTCACCATGAGGAAAAAGTAGGAAAAGAGGCACAGTCACCATGAGGAAAAAGTAGGAAAAGAGGCACAGACACCATGAGGAAAAAGTAGGAAAAGAGGCACAGTCACCATGAGGAAAAAGTAGGAAAAGAGGCACAGTCACCATGAGGAAAAAGTAGGAAAAGAGGCACAGACACCATGAGGAAAAAGTAGGAAAAGAGGCATAGACACCATGAGGAAAAAGTAGGGAAGAGAGGCACAGACACCATGAGGAAAAAGTAGGAAAAGAGGCACAGACACCATGAGGAAAAAGTAGGGAAGAGAGGCACAGTATGAAGAAAAAGGGGGGGGAGGAGAAAGTCACGGAGTGATGGAGAGGGGGTGTAGACTGGCACAGTGTGATAATGGGGAGCCAGGTGAAGGGGGAAAAGCAGCATGGAGGGCGCAGTGTGATCATAAGGGGACAAAACATGGTGATGAAGGGGCACAGTAATGTGTGTGTGATGGTACAGGGGGCTTGTGGCAATGTAGTGTGAGGTAGGTGGTGGCTAATTAATGGGTGCAAGTTTGTTTGTGGGGTAATGGTTGGGCAATTTTATAGTGCAGACTATTATTTTAAGATGGGGTGGTTTAGGGGCTACTGAATGTGGGGGAGAATGAGGTCACTATTAAATGTGACTATGAATTATTTAATGTCAGTGATAAGTATATTTCTGAAATGTAAATACTATTAATTTATTGCTGGGGCTATTTGTAGGGAGGTAAATAGGTTTATTTATTTTAATGTGAATACTGTTATTTTAATGTTGGGGTTGGAGGAAGGCCTAATTGTTAATCGTAGGTGCTATTGATTTAACGCCGGGGCTGGCTGTCATTTTCTAAATGTACCCATTTTTTTTTTTACAAATAGGGCCCCCAACATTCCAGAATCCAGAAAAGCTGCAACTAAAGACACCTGCAGCCACAGGTGGGGAAAGTGAGAAGAACAGGTAGGACAGTCTGTGAAATGTTGTGATTCTAGTAGGGACAATACCAATATTTGGTGAGTGTGTGTGTGTATATATATATAGTGGCCCCCTTAACTTACCTGAACCTAACTCATTAAGTTCAGTGATTTATTTTTTTCATTGCCATGGGCCCCCTTTTCCCCTGGGCCCCCGGGCACCTGCCCATTGTGCGCAGTTGGAAAGATGGCCCTGGTTCATAGGGGGGGTGGGAGGTGATCGTCGGGGGGGCCCTGCCTGCTTCATTTGTACTGGGCCCCTGTTTATAGGAACGTAGGCACTATTAATGTATTTATAGCAATGGGGGCACTATTAATGTATTATTTATAGCAATGGGAGCCCCATTATTTTATTACACATAGGAATGGGGACACTAATATTTTACTACATATAGGAATGGGGGCACTATTTGTTTATTACATATAGAAATGGGGACACTATTATTTTATTAGATAGGAATAGGGGCAATATTATTTAATTTGATATAGAAATGGGGTAAAATATTTATTAAAGTTTTTACTGGTCAATTACTTGTAGTTCACACTTATGGCAATACAAGTGTCTAAACGCACTGGTGTCCATGTGCAAGTATGCAAGAACATTTACTGCTGACACCTGTAATGGCACAAGTGCATGCACTACATTTTCACATGATATCCTTGGAATCCACCAGCCATGGGTGCCAGGAGGGACCTAGTGGTAGTCAGCATTGAGCCAGTCCTCACTAGGTATGGGGCCTGATCATTTGTTCGGGCCTGATCCACGGGCTGTTAGAGAATAGGAGGGGTGTTTTATGTTCTGATGGCAAGATAGCTCAACAACAGTTTGATCTGTCTTACCTATTACAACCAGGCCTAAAAAACTGCCTCTTTTCTGACAGTTTGCTAAAACACACTCTCATAAATTGCATTGTGTGCACATCTGTCATTTGAAAAAAAAATAAGGATGGGGTTAGAAAAGCTATTTATGTGCACTTTGGCCTTTGGTAAATCTGATGGTTCCCAAACTGTACATAAACTGCCTAGAGATTTGCTGTTTTACAAAACTGCACTTTAGTAAATGTAGCCCTTGGTGTGTTTTGGTGGCTGTGGAAGAGAAAGGTAGACAAAAAACAGGCGAAGATATTTAACTCACAGTACAATAATTAGATTGGCACTGTAACTGTCCAGACATCCAGTTAATGAGTTTTATGCTTTAAGCATTGGGAGACCCTAAATGATGCAAAATAAAGGAGATGCCACAACAACAAATAGAAAATATTATGGGTGTTTTTTGTAGATAGTAAAATGTAAAGGAATTGCCTGGATCCAAATTAATTGCTGAAGCATCTACCAACTTTAAGAGCACAGAAGAGTCCATATGTTTTTTAAGCATTTATCGGGAAAAGGTATCATTGGAAAACAAAGGCTTACTCGAGAATCTTGGATAGTCAGTTTTTCAGGACATCCTTTTTCACACTGAAACAAGAGTGCACCACTGGACTTAAGGGCATGACAGTTGCAGGGCCATCTTTTCTATTGGGCACGATGGGCAGCTGCCCGGGGGCCCCATGGGCAAGGGGGCCCCATAGGCAGGGCTCTTAATGAGAATAAATAATCCTGCAAAAGAAAGAAATCTGCAAAAAAACCCTACAAGGGTCACTGAGCAAGTACATCTATCTATCTCTATCTCTATATATCTTTATCTGTATCTGTATACATCTATATATCTATATTTAGGGGCCCCTGTGCACTGCTTTGCCCGGGGGCCCATAATGTTGTTAAGATGGCCCTGGACAGTTGAAAAAATATTTTTACCCCATGAAGTATGGCATTTAGGGCAACAATGAGAATAAAGAGTAGCCTCTGCTGTAGCTGTATCACTCTATTTGACTGACATAGCCATCTACAAAAAGCAAAGGTTTTGCAGAAAAGCACTGACCGCTTCTATTAAATGTTATGCCTACGCCAGAGAGTCATCTTTTAAGAAAGAGATAATTACTCCCATTTTTACCTACTCTGTTACATAAGTTCTGGGCTGTAAGGTGAACAGCAAGCGGCATTTGTACTCGAACAGACATAGCCATATGATTCCTTTTACAATTGGCAGAAAGTGGGATCTTTAATTCTAGAACTGCAAAAACTGGAGGTGATGCAGACTCTGATAGGCCACTGGGAAAAGCAACTACGGAAGCTGCAGCTTGGAGGGTCTGGACTTCATCCTGAAGTAAGACGTAACATTTTTGCAAGACTATGTCAGTCCAGTGATTTGCTGGGAAAGTGTGGATAAAACCTTAGCTAACTCTGTGGCTTCCATAGTTGCAACTTAAAAAATTCTGTAAGGGTAAATGAACCTCAAAGCCAGAAGAAGAGTTGTGCCAGACCTTCGCCTCTCACTAATATTAAAAAATAGGGTCTAGTGCAGTGCACCTGGCAGGAGTGCCTGTAAAGACAAGTACAGAGGAGTGAACATAAGAATGTGTAGGCATATCTGATCTGACGGAAAAAGTTCATATGTCGATAGACAAATCCAAGGCTGGGGGCAGGTGGTAATCTAGAGAAAAGTCGAATACATAGTCTAACTTCAGCAACAGTAATTAAGGTAGCGAAAGTAACTTTCAGGTAGCCAGGAGACACTCATGGGAAAAAAATTAAACAAGGACTGAGTTAAACAGGATGAGTATGTTTCCTGGACACCACCTAACTACAGGGAGTAAATGTAGCAAGCTGAGAGTTTTCTGGCAGGTTTGAAAAACCAATGAGATTCTAGCTATCATTTATTTAGTACAGTCTACAGAATGATAGCTAGAATCTGATTGGTTGCTATAGGCAACATCTCCACTTTTCAAACCCGCTGAAAAACTCTCAGCTTGATAATTTTACCCCCAGCTGTTAAAAGAGATGCAGGTGAATGATATATTTTTGAGTGCAAATCTGGAAAACATGTGAGTTGAGCAGAGCTTGCAGTTGCTGTAGCAGAAATATGTGGCACCCGCAGCAGGCTTCATTCGGGATCAGACTGAGTTTTGTAAGTTTGATAAACACATTCTGATTGCTAGTTAAAACAATAAAGAGATTATTGTGGCAGTATACATGGGGCATTGTGTAAGAACACCTGAAAAAGAGATAGCTATTCCCTAAAAATATTGTGAAAATTAAATTTTATGATGCACAGTACTGTAATTCTCTCTCACTTTCTCTCTGTCTGAGGTGGACTAAAATCTTTCTTAAAAAAAAAAAAATCAGATAGTAATTATACTTAAGAAGGTAGTTCTTTAAACAACTAGTGATTATACCACCAAATTACTTTTGCATAATCCAACATTCTATGAGAATATTGGTATCTACAGCAGGTTCATTAATGTGGTATGTTCTTTTGACTTATGGGAGTAGGCTCTCTGAACAGTGCTGCGGAATTAGTGGCACTATATAAATAAATAAATGATGATGATGATGATGATGATGATCTGAGTGGTCCCTGGAACATGGGTTAATATGCAGTTGTGGATTAAAACCACCATTGGCCCGCGTCATAGGTCCCTACTCCATATTTGTTCATGCCTGATGACCCACAGACTCACTCATAATTCTTTAATATCACCTGCAGAACACATTATATATTCAATGCGACACGCAGCAAGAATTTGTGCAATAAACAGTAAAAGCATTCCTCTAATCATATTTTGAATATATTGCAAGGCACTCACTTTAAATGCACATTATATTTTGGGAATGTAATATTTATACTTTTATTTATACTTTTTGCACTCATCACATATTTTAACTAGCTGCACAAAACACATAATAAATTCAAAATGATAAAGGGCTCGATTCATTAAGGCACGCAACACGAACATATTGTACATTGTTTTTAAAAACGCATATAATTCGATCATACGCACGTCCATATTCAACTACAAGCGGATCTGAAGAAACGTCTCTTGTTGAATACAGGTGTAGATACGCTCTGCCCAAGGGTGGATTGGTCATAGGCCATCTCGGTAATTTTCTTGGTAGGCCAGTGGCCTAATGAGGCCGTCCGTAGGCTGCTTGTTGTATTTTTATTTTTTCATTACATTTCTTTTTATCACTTGGCATCCAACACAGGGCCAGCCTAAAAATCAGGGTCAGCCCAACACAGTGATGGATCAGGAAGAGAGGTGGCACCGGGGGGGCAGGTGCCCCAGGCCTCATGTTTCGGGGGCCCCTGGACCAGGGGTGCCAGCGGGCGAGCAGCATGGTGGTTGGTGGCTGGTCCCTTCCCTGGGACCAGTCACCTTCTTCTTGTGGCCACAGATCTTATCCACCTCCCCATGCGTGGCCTCGTCCTATCCCACAATAAACATAGGTCCCATGGGACAGGCACCGTGTGACAAGTGTTGTCCCATGTGTGCAGTGCAGGAAGCGTGGCTGGAACAAGGTAAGTATGTTGTGTGTTCTGTGTGTGTGTGTTATAGTAATGCTTGTGTGGGCAAGGGATCTTGTGGCAATGTAATGAGGGTGAAGACAGGGAGCTTGCCATAAGTGAAATGAGGGTGAGGACAGGGGGGCTTGTTATAAGTGAAATGGGGATGAGGGCATGGGGGTTGTTATAAATGAAATGGTGGTGAGGGTAGGGGGGCTTGTAATAAGTGAAATGGGGGTGAGGACACAGGGCTTGTTATAAGTGAAATGGGGGTGAGGGCAGTGGAGGCTTGTTATAATTGAAATTGAGGTGAGGGCAGGGGAAGCTTGTTATAAATGAAATTGAGATAAGGGCAGATGGGGCTTGTTATAAGTGAAATGCGGTGAGGGCACGGGGGAGCTTGTTATAAGTAAAATGGGGGGTGAGGGCAGGGGGACATGTGGTAATATAATGTGGGTGTGAGGTAGGTGGTGGCTAATGGGTGCTGTTTTATTTCTGGGGTGATGGTGGGGCAATTTCATAGTGGGGTCTAATAATTTAAGATGAGGTGGCGGGACTATTAATTGATTATGGGTCTGAGTTTGGGCAGGAAAGCTATTTATTAAATGGGAATGGGAATTTTTTAATGCCAGGGATGGTTATGGGAAATGGTTATATTTCCTAAACTTAATTGCACACACATACTCAGGTACATACATTGGGCGCACACACTCACGCATACAGACAAAGTGGGCGCACACACTCACACTGGGACAGACACAGTGGGTGTACACACTCACACTGTGACAGGCACAGAATAAAAATTATTGTCATCTGTTAATATACTGTAGTCATTAATGAAAAAACATTAAAAAAGTGTTTTGGTTTTTTTTAATTCGCCCCCCTCCACCTTCATGAAATACATTTATAAGGAAGTTATTAATACCTACTGTACATAAAATACATTTTTACAGTTGCCCTTGATTGCAAACACGTTTCAGCATGCATTAGCGACTGTCATCACTATCACTCTGCATTTTTAAACCTTTCATTCTGTAATAAAAGTTTCATATGTCTCTGACTATTGAATCTAAATTACTGAAAACCTTGAACTTGTGGAGATATTCCAAACTGTTGCCACATGATTTTCAAAGATATTTATTGGACAATAATTTACTGGAAATTCATAATCAAGCCATGTGACAAGTCATTGTTTACTACCACAGGGCTGCTCCATGCTGCACATATGTACCCCCATAATCTAAAAAATGAATGCAGTACTTCATTATTCTCAAAATGAAACAAAGTCATATACTGTATAATACCAGCTAAAGCAAGAAATGTTGGTTACCTTGTTCATCTGCCATTGTGACAGTTCCGGAGATAGTGTTAAGTAATTAGTTGACACTGTTCTGTAAGAGAGTTAAAAGTTGAGTATGAGAGGTGGAGAATAAAGAGTAATATGGTTTATTTTTATACAGATATGTGGAAAACAAAATATATTCATTTAAAGTAGAATCTACCATATCAGCACCAGAATCTGTAGCAAACTTAGGGTATATAAATAATGAAAGTAAATGTTTCTGTCTGTGAGGAAGGGCTGCTGTGTTTCTGTAGTAGAGTTGGTGACAACATTGCAAAAGTTTGGAGAGTATAGTGATTTAGGCCTCCTTCAAGCTTGAGCACATCATAGCCTGTCTTTAAGGGGAGTCTATGGTTTACCTGAAGACTCCCCTTCACATACCAGCAACTTGACGCTTGGTGATAGGGGTAAAAGCTACTTTTACATCCCTTATCCAAGATCATTTCCAACCACTGTCAAAAAATCTTTAGCCATGAGTACTTCCTGCTTAACTCTATTTTCACAGTAACTGTGATTCTACAACCCTACAATAGAACAGAAGTGTCTATATTGTGGCTTATTATGGTAGTTGAGGCCCCAGAGTCTGTAAGGCCTTTTCCCCACAGAGGTTCCACTTGAACAGACTGCAGGTAACACTACATATTTTGTGGTGGTCGCTTTCTCTTAGCAACTCTCCCCACTAGGTCTCTCGCAGTCGGGTTTTAGACTATTGCTCCTTTTTTGAAGACAAGAAGTTAACTTTCATAAGATTCCAGCAGGATCTGGATTCTACAGCTATAAAAAAAAGCTGATTACCACAGACTTTTCTTGCCAGAATATAGAGCTCAGTTTATATTCCAGCATCTTGCTCCAGACTGACTTGACCATGGACTTGACCCAGCATGCTTACTCAAAATTGTCCCTCTCTCCTATCCTTTGACCCAGATGGCCTAACTTACCTCAGTGACTCCTGTCTGAGACACTAAGGGCAATTTAATAGCAGCCAAGTAACCTATCAGTATGTTTTTGGAGTGTGGGAGGAAACCTGAGCACCTGGAGGAAACCCACGCAAACACAGGGAGAACATACAAACTCCACACAGATAAGGCCATGGTCTGGAATTGAACTCATGAACCCAGTGCTGTGAAGCAGAAGTGCTAACCACTACGCCACCGTGCTGCACATATGTACTTGTATTTTCTGGCAGCATACCTGATACAAAGGGACTGTTTAAAGTTACCACAATATTGCAGAGTTGATCACTGTGAGAACCTTCTTACTTACAGTATCTGCTTAAACAGACACAGCCTTGCACAGCTGGTCTAAATAAGTGCTTATATTACCCTACACTCACTTCCTTTTCAAACTCCTTTTCAGACTACTTGGAGTGGGAATAACCACTCTTTGTTCACCTCCATTGGTCAGGCAATCCATGCACCCTGACTCACTTTGGTAGTGTTGTTAGTATGGTGAACTTCAGCTGTTGGACTCTTCATCCTCATGTACTGTATCTGATTTTACCATAGCCACAGCACTTTCTCCCTAGTTGGGGTTCCGCTGGTCTCTAATAACTGCCAAGGACAGGATGGTTAGGAACACCCAAGTGTGTGGATACTTGCCTGGGGATGGTGA
Organism: Mixophyes fleayi; assembly: GCF_038048845.1. NCBI lineage: Eukaryota > Metazoa > Chordata > Amphibia > Anura > Limnodynastidae > Mixophyes > Mixophyes fleayi. The sequence continues at coordinate 128,739,164 of NC_134403.1, forward strand.
GCAGGAGAGGAGTGTTTCCCTGCTCATACATTTGCTTGAGGCTGCTGCTGCTGTACTAGCAGCCAGTGTGGGACATACACATTGGTCTGTTAACCTGACAGTTTCTCCCATTGCAGAAGACTCCTGGTCCAGCATTTTCTCAATTCTGGTGCACACAGTTGGTGGCACTGTTCTGTTACTACAAAATAATCTACATAGTCCTCTAGGGTCACTCTAAGGTAGTCCGCCATTGCACATCCCTGCAATGTGGAGACCAATGGATATATTTACTAAACTGCACGTTTGAAAAAGTGGAGATGCTGCCTAGCAACCAATCTGTTACTAGTTGTTATTTTGTAGAATGCACTAAATAAATAAAAGTTTGATTCCTGGTCTCCGCAGACCTATCGTACCTACAGTATATTATCTACTATCTATTCTTGTAACTCCTCTTGCTCCTACCTTTTGCAGTAGGTCTCACCATGTACTCCGTAAGAGGGCCCGCGACCTGCAGAGCAGAGGCCGCAAAGACCAAACCTCCTTGCGGGGGTTCCTGGCGAAGACCATCTGCTTTATTAGATTCCGTGCCTCTGCAAGTAGTAGCGCCAAACTTGTCGGACCAAAGATCTGATCATCCTAGGAACCATGATACTCTAGTTCTAGCACTAGGGTGGACCCACTGCTGTAGAAGGTGTTGGGCTGTTCTTAACAGGTTCAGCTCTGGATACTGCTTGGGCACAGTCACTGCAAGCCTCTTTCTTTCTGAGGCCCCTCTACCACTGTCAGGTTCTTCCCATCTTCACAAACATCACTGAAGGAAGGGTTTCTGTCACTCACCGGACTGTGAGTGCTTCTTCCCGGACATTTAGGAACCGTGGCCGTCCTCCATCCTGAGGGACTGCGCATGCGCAGCCCTTTCCATACCTCCAGTGTATGTTCCTTTAACTAAATTGGCAGATCAGGCAACCTCCCTATATTAAGCACCTGTGGTCAACACCACGTTGCCTGATCTTGGAGTCTCATTCCCCATGAGTCTCTGAAGGTGTTCCTGTGTTTCCTCGTTTATTCAGCCCAGCTGATTCCTGTGGTTTCCAAACCACTTCTACCTCTGTGGTTTCCAAACCACTTCTACTACTGTGGTTCCCATTCCACTTCTACCGTCTACTGTATCATCGTGACTGTGAGCTGATTCCTATCCGCTGCCTCCGTGCACTACAGTCTTCTAATCACTTCAACTCTACCATGTATCATTGGGACTGTTAGTTGATGCCTATCCGCTGCCTCCGTGCACTACAGTCTTTCATTCACATCCACTCACCTGTTCATGATTGTGACTGCCAGCTGATTCCTATCCGCTGCCTCCGTGCACTACAGGCTTCAACCTGCAACTCGTCTGTGTTTCATCATCGTGACTGTTTGGCTGATTCCTATCCGCTGCCTCCGTGCACTACAGTCTTCAACCTGCAACTAGTCTGTGTTTCATCATCGTGACTGCTAGCTGATTCCTATCCGCTGTCTCCGTGCACTACAGTCTTCAACCTGCAACTCGTCTGTGTTTCATCATCGTGACTGCTAGCTGATTCCTATCCGCTGCCTCCGTGCACTACAGTCTTCAACCTGCAACCCGTCTGTGTTTCATCGTGACTGTTTGGCTGATTCCTATCCGCTGCCCCTGTGCGCTTCAGTCTTCAGCCCTTGTCAACTCTCCCGTGTTTCCTTGAGTCTGCTGCCACTATTGCTACCCGCTACTCTCCGTGATCAACTGTTCCAGTTCAACTCTGCTCCGGTGTCCCATCGTTACTGCACCTACTGGTTGCTATTGGCTACCTCCGTGTTCCCGCAGAGACCCGCTGCTGTTACTTCTCAGCGCTACTCATCCATCTACTACTGATCCGCTCTCCACGCCTTCCTGTGTTCCCTGTTGGTCTACCTACTTGTGCGCTGCACCTGCTAGACCACCGCTTCACCCATCCAGGGACTTTGGATCCTGCCGGCCTCCTGCCCTTCAGGTATCTCTGCACTCCTGTCTGACTGCCTTCTCCTGAACCACGGTATGCATACTTCCCATTGACTGTGCTGTGTATTGCATACCTTGCTGGACTGTGTTAGTTCTCCTCTGGAGTGTACTATCCGCTGAGTCTATTGCCATCATTGACTGTGTTATCTCATGCTGGATTACTTCAAGAGACTTTCTACATTGGCAGTGTTGTTCAGTCATTTATACATTTATATTGTGCATATTACTGTGGATCAAAGTCAAGGTGCCCGTGTATATATTGTGTTGCAGTCTCTCCCCGTGCACCTCCTCACATATATATTCAGTGGTACAACTTGCTAGTAGCAGACCACTGACTCCTGTTTACAGTTTCACCCGTTCCAGTATCCTCTCACATAGCAGTGGTACAACTTGCTAACGCAGACCACTGACTCCCCGGATACCTCCACTTGGATTCCATTCCTTCACTCAGACAGCGGTACAACTTGCTATCCGCAGACCGCTGACTCTCATCACCTCCTCGTTTCTGTTGGACATTCCTCCTCACTATAGCAGTGGTACAACTTGCTACCGCAGACCACTGACTACCTTCACGTGTCCTTTGTCCATACAGTTCCTCGTGTATTACTACTTCCATATTGCCAGTGCTGCTAGTCATAGACTTTCCTGAGCATCTCATCATCTGCTATTTCCTGTTCCGTGATCACCCCGCTACCAGAGTACCATTTTACCACCTATACTGCTCTGGTAAGCCTACCACCTGGTGATCCCTGGGTAAAGACTCCTAGTGCCCGTGACAGTAAGATCAGGCCATGACAGACCCAGATACGGAACCTACCGCTAAAGAGATGCTGCAGCATCTGGTCAGCCGTGTGGAGCAACAGGATGCTCGCCAACAGCTGTTACTTCAATGTTACCAATCTTTAACCTCCCAAGGAACATCTGGACAGACCGTTACAGCTAATATTGAAGCTCCTGTGCTTTCCTCCGTTTCCCCAGTGCCATCCCAGGTGTCTACAGTTCCTACGCTACACCTGCCTACTCCGTCAAAATATGACGGGGACCCCAAAACTTGTAGAGGTTTCCTTAACTAATGTTCAGTCCATTTTGAACTTCAACCTCAAAATTTTTCTACCCATCGTTCCAGAGTGGCCTATCTTATCTCATTGTTTTCTGGACAAGCCCTGGCTTGGGCCTCCCCTCTGTGGGAGAGAAACGATCCAATTCTACAAGATAGTGCCAAATTCATTTCCACGTTCCGAAGTGTGTTCGATGAACCAGGTCGTGTGACCTCCGCTGCTTCCAGCATTCTTCGTTTGCGACAAGGCTCCCATACAGTAGGACAGTATGTCATTCAATTTAGGATCTTAGCCTCTGAACTTCAGTGGAACTCTGAAGCATTAGTTGCCGCCTTCTGGCAGGGGCTCTCCGATAAAATTAAGGATGCACTGACTACCCAAGAACTTCCTTCGTCACTAGAAGATTTGATCTCTCTTTGCCATCGTGTAGATATGAGATTTCGTGAAAGAGAGTCTGAGAAAACAACGGCTGTCAAAGCACCTCTTCGTTCTAACCCTCAATTTCGTCCAGCTCCATCCTCTGCGATTCCCATGGAGATAGGACGTTCCAAATTATCTTCAGAGGAGAGGAAACGAAGAGTAAAGAATCTATTGTATCTATTGTGCTGATTCCACGCATATGCTCAGCTCTTGCCCTAAGAGATCGGGAAATGCCAGGCCCTAACTAGTTCTGGAGAGGTGAAGTTAGGGTCCCTGGAGTCCTCTCCATTGTCTATGAAATCTAAAGTCTGCGCTTTCGATGTTACGATTTCCTTTGCTACCAAATCCTTTGAGTCACAGGCATTGATTGATTCCGGAGCAGCAGGAAATTTCATTTCTAAATCACTAGTGAATCAATGGTCCCTACCAGTGATCACTTTAAAAACACCCATTACTGTGACGGCTATAGATGGATCACGCCTCATCAATGGTCTCATCACCCAGAGTACGTCTCCAGTAACCCTTCAGATTGGTGTACTACACCATGAAGAAATTTCGTTTTTAATTCTTCCAGTTACGACAAGTCCGATTGTCTTAGGCCTTCCATGGCTTCAGTGTCACTCTCCCCAGATTGACTGGCGCACCCCTCAAGTTACGTCTTGGGGGTCTGAATGTCACCATCGTTGCCTCTCTCAAGTTATTCCTCTTAAAGTACAGCAATCTTCCATCTCATCTTCCTCCCCGGGACTCCCTCCTCAGTATGCTTCATATGCCGATGTGTTTGATAAAGCTCAGTCTGAACGTCTTCCTCCTCATCGTTCTTGGGATTGTCCGATCGACCTTCTACCTGGCAAGACTCCTCCCAGGGGTCGGGTCTATCCTCTCTCGTTACCTGAAACTCAAGCCACATCTGAGTACATACAGGAGAATCTCCAGCGTGGGTTCATTCGACCTTCCACCTCTCCCGCTGGAGCTGGGTTCTTCTTCGTCAAAAAGAAGGATGGATCATTACGCCCTTGTATAGATTTTCGTGGACTCAACGCCATTACTATCAAGAATCGGTATCCCATTCCGCTGATCACTGAGCTATTTGATCGCATCAAGGGAGCTCGGATATTTACTAAGTTGGATCTTCGTGGTGCCTACAATTTAATTAGAATCCGTTCCGGTGACGAATGGAAGACCGCGTTTAACACCAGAGATGGGCATTACGAATATTTAGTAATGCCCTTCGGGCTGTGTAATGCCCCCGCGGTTTTCCAGGGTTTCATCAATGAGATCTTTCGGGACTTATTATATGTATGTGTCGTTGTCTACCTGGACGACATATTGATCTTCTCACAGGACCTGCCTTCTCATCACCAACAAGTGGCAGAGGTCCTCTCCAGACTACGGAAGAACTCGTTGTTCTGTAAATTGGAGAAATGTTCATTCGAGTTACCCCAGATTCCATTCTTGGGGTATATAGTTTCCGGAGTTGGCCTGAAGATGGATCCAGATAAAGTAAATGCTGTACTACATTGGCCTCAGCCAACTACTCTTCGTGCCATCCAGCGTTTTTTAGGTTTTGCCAATTACTATAGACGCTTCATTCAAGACTTTTCATCCATTGCATCTCCCATTGTGGCCCTAACTCGGAAAGGGGCTAATACTAAGCAATGGTCATCTGAGGCTCTCCAAGCCTTTCAAATCCTCAAAGAGTCCTTCTCGTCTGCTCCCATTCTGCGACAGCCTGATGTGACACTCCCCTTCTTCCTAGAAGTAGATGCCTCTAATGTGGGCTTAGGAGCTATTCTCTCCCAACGCTCGGAGCAACAAAAATTACACCCTTGTGCCTTCTACTCTCGGGGTCTTCTGCCCGCAGAGAAAAATTATACTATCGGGGACAAGGAGTTGCTGGCCATCAAAGCTGCATTAGAGGAATGGAGATACTTGTTGGAAGGAGCTCGCCATCCGGTGACGATCTTCACGGATCATAAGAACTTGTCATATTTGCAATCTGCTCAATGCTTGAACCCTCGTCAAGCAAGATGGTCTCTTTTCTTTTCCCGTTTTGAATTAATTATAACCTTCAAACCAGCCGCTAAGAACAAGAAAGCTGACGCTCTATCTCGAGCTTTTGTGACGTCCTCTGATGTAGAAGAGGTTCCCAACCATGCTATTCTAGACCCCAAATGTATTTCTCTGGCTGCTTCATCCACCAAAATGCTGCCATTTGGGAAGACCCTTGTGCCTCCTACTCTGAGGAGGAAAATCCTTTCGTGGTTCCATGCCTCTCGTTTTTCTGGACACGCCGGTGAACACAAGACCTTTGAGATTCTCTCTCGTAGTTACTGGTGGCCTTCAATGAGGAGAGACGTCAAAGAGTTTGTTGCTTCCTGTGATTTATGTTCTCAGTTCAAATCCTCCCGCAGAACTCCAGCAGGGTTGCTGCGACCACTACCCATTCCGTCCAAGCCTTGGACCCATATTAGTATGGATTTCGTTACTGATTTGCCACCAAGTAAGAATCACAATACTATTTGGGTAGTGGTAGACAGATTTTCGAAGATGGCTCATTTCGTCCCTCTGTCCGGTTTACCTTCCTCGTCTACTCTGGCTGAACATTTCATTAAAGAAATCTTCCGCATCCATGGATGTCCGTCTGAGATTGTGTCGGATAGAGGAGTACAATTCGTTTCCAGATTCTGGCGGGCCCTTTGTAAAACCTTGGGCATACGATTAGCACTCTCATCTTCTTACCATCCGCAATCTAACGGACAAACAGAACGAGTCAATCAAGATCTTGAGACCTTTATTAGGATGTTCTCTTCAGCCAACCAAGACAACTGGGTAGAATTGCTCCCTTGGGCTGAATTCGCCCATAACAACATGTACCATGAGTCATCATCCAAAACTCCATTCTTTGTGGTCTACGGTCACCATCCGTCTTTTCCGGAATTTCCTGCCCTCCCGCCCACCCAAGTTCCTGCTGTGGAGACTGCTTGTCAGACCTTTAAAAATATCTGGTCTCAGGTCAAAACCTGTTTAAAGAAGACATCTAACAAATATAAGTCTTTCGCAGATAAGAAGAGGCGGGCTATTCCACCACTAAAAATTGGAGATCGTGTCTGGTTATCTACCAAAAATATTCGTTTGAAGGTTCCATCTATGAAATTCGCCCCTCGTTTTATTGGTCCATATAGGATCATTCAAGTAATCAATCCAGTGTGTGTTAAACTTCTTCTTCCTAAGAATCTTCGGATTTCCAATGCCTTCCATGTGTCCTTGCTCAAACCTCTCATCATCAACCGTTTCTCGACTCCTCCTTCAGCACCTCAGCCAGTTCAAGTTCATCAGGAGGAAGATTTCGAGATTACTGAGGTATTGGATGCAAAAATTTCACGAGGAGTTCTCCGTTTCCTCGTTCACTGGAAGGGCTTTGGTCCTGAAGAGCGTTCATGGATCAAAGCTGAAGATCTTAATGCTCCAGCTCTTCTGAAGAAGTTTTATTCCAAAAATCCGGACAAGCCCGGTTCCAGGCGTTCTGTGCCCACCTTTAAAAGGGGGGGTACTGTCACTCACCGGACTGTGAGTGCTTCTTCCCGGACATTTAGGAACCGTGGCCGTCCTCCATCCTGAGGGACTGCGCATGCGCAGCCCTTTCCATACCTCCAGTGTATGTTCCTTTAACTAAATTGGCAGATCAGGCAACCTCCCTATATTAAGCACCTGTGGTCAACACCACGTTGCCTGATCTTGGAGTCTCATTCCCCATGAGTCTCTGAAGGTGTTCCTGTGTTTCCTCGTTTATTCAGCCCAGCTGATTCCTGTGGTTTCCAAACCACTTCTACCTCTGTGGTTTCCAAACCACTTCTACTACTGTGGTTCCCATTCCACTTCTACCGTCTACTGTATCATCGTGACTGTGAGCTGATTCCTATCCGCTGCCTCCGTGCACTACAGTCTTCTAATCACTTCAACTCTACCATGTATCATTGGGACTGTTAGTTGATGCCTATCCGCTGCCTCCGTGCACTACAGTCTTTCATTCACATCCACTCACCTGTTCATGATTGTGACTGCCAGCTGATTCCTATCCGCTGCCTCCGTGCACTACAGGCTTCAACCTGCAACTCGTCTGTGTTTCATCATCGTGACTGTTTGGCTGATTCCTATCCGCTGCCTCCGTGCACTACAGTCTTCAACCTGCAACTCGTCTGTGTTTCATCATCGTGACTGCTAGCTGATTCCTATCCGCTGTCTCCGTGCACTACAGTCTTCAACCTGCAACTCGTCTGTGTTTCATCATCGTGACTGCTAGCTGATTCCTATCCGCTGCCTCCGTGCACTACAGTCTTCAACCTGCAACCCGTCTGTGTTTCATCGTGACTGTTTGGCTGATTCCTATCCGCTGCCCCTGTGCGCTTCAGTCTTCAGCCCTTGTCAACTCTCCCGTGTTTCCTTGAGTCTGCTGCCACTATTGCTACCCGCTACTCTCCGTGATCAACTGTTCCAGTTCAACTCTGCTCCGGTGTCCCATCGTTACTGCACCTACTGGTTGCTATTGGCTACCTCCGTGTTCCCGCAGAGACCCGCTGCTGTTACTTCTCAGCGCTACTCATCCATCTACTACTGATCCGCTCTCCACGCCTTCCTGTGTTCCCTGCTGGTCTACCTACTTGTGCGCTGCACCTGCTAGACCACCGCTTCACCCATCCAGGGACTTTGGATCCTGCCGGCCTCCTGCCCTTCAGGTATCTCTGCACTCCTGTCTGACTGCCTTCTCCTGAACCACGGTATGCATACTTCCCATTGACTGTGCTGTGTATTGCATACCTTGCTGGACTGTGTTGGTTCTCCTCTGGAGTGTACTATCCGCTGAGTCTATTGCCATCATTGACTGTGTTATCTCATGCTGGATTACTTCAAGAGACTTTCTACATTGGCAGTGTTGTTCAGTCATTTATACATTTATATTGTGCATATTACTGTGGATCAAAGTCAAGGTGCCCGTGTATATATTGTGTTGCAGTCTCTCCCCGTGCACCTCCTCACATATATATTCAGTGGTACAACTTGCTAGTAGCAGACCACTGACTCCTGTTTACAGTTTCACCCGTTCCAGTATCCTCTCACATAGCAGTGGTACAACTTGCTAACGCAGACCACTGACTCCCCGGATACCTCCACTTGGATTCCATTCCTTCACTCAGACAGCGGTACAACTTGCTATCCGCAGACCGCTGACTCTCATCACCTCCTCGTTTCTGTTGGACATTCCTCCTCACTATAGCAGTGGTACAACTTGCTACCGCAGACCACTGACTACCTTCACGTGTCCTTTGTCCATACAGTTCCTCGTGTATTACTACTTCCATATTGCCAGTGCTGCTAGTCATAGACTTTCCTGAGCATCTCATCATCTGCTATTTCCTGTTCCGTGATCACCCCGCTACCAGAGTACCATATTACCACCTATACTGCTCTGGTAAGCCTACCACCTGGTGATCCCTGGGTAAAGACTCCTAGTGCCCGTGACAGTTTCAATGATTTTTCCTAGCACTGAAACCTGAATTCTGCATAGGACACTTTTCAGCAGGTGTTCATCCTTGTACATACTGCATTCCCATGTGCTGCAGTTACTCTCCTCTTGAAAAACAGTTGTCTTGAAACTGTAGTCTTCAGACAGCCTCCAATTTATCCAACTGCTGCTAGCCAGCTAAAGCTGAAATGGGACAGGCTTACTGTGTTACCTTGGTCCACCGGGGTTTTGCTGGTTGTCAACAACTAGTCATCACTGACTATTACTACTTGTGCTTCTTGGCCAAGCCAACCACTCACTGACTGTGCACTTCACACCAACATGGTAGATAGACAATGCTGACACAGGTTCAACCAGTCTTTAATGTTTTCTGCATACAGGGACTAAAATCTAGTCAATAGCTCTATGACACCCTCTTTGGGGTACTCAGTTTAACAATAGTTACCCCCAGCTGGGTGGCCAGGTGACTGGAATTCAATCAGCATAACCAAGTTCCCAAACTAAAAGGCATGGTACTTGGTCCCTACATTGAAAGGAGTGCCAAACAACCCAGCTTCTGACTGCCCTGAGAACCCAACACAAGCTACTAGACCCACCAGATTGTTTATATCGGGAGTGCAAAGCAGAGAATGCTGCTTCCACCTAGCATGATTCTCTTGGATTGCCCAGTGATGACCTTATCCCTAGTAGGAATTCAATGGAGAGTAATGGAAAGCACAGACATCTCAGTGAATGACCCCACAGATCCTAGTAATCCAGGAGAAACAGAGGCGTTCAGGGAAGCTCACCACTTTGATTTAATACTTAAGGGCCTGAATTGGCAATCTGGCAGTGGCATTTCACAGATGTACAGGTATGTGATGTGACCTGGCTCAAGGAGCTGATTTACACGCTAGTCAAGAATGTAGAAATGAAAAGGCCTAACTGGAGACACGTTAAATGGGTGGTTCCATCTGACTTTCATGGGTAAATATTATTAGTTGCCCACAAAATCCTTCTGTCTGGACACTTTTCTTGGTCCAGAAGGTCTGATGATGTCAGTCCTGTGATGCTGGCCAGAAGTTTGGGTTTCCTAATGCCTGTGTTCTCTTAAAGTCCTTGCCAGTAGTTATGGATGCTTTACAGCTGTGGATATATTAAGTCCGTTGTCTGTTCCTAGTATGTCAGAAAAGGGGAGCATCATCACAATGCTAGATTATGCCAGTCGGTGTCCTGAGGCTGTGGTTTTGCCACATTTACTATATAAAAGGTAGCAGAAGTCTTGTTAGTAGTTTTCAGTAGTGTATGATTCCCCATCCCCAGTGAGATCTCAAAAAATCATGCAAGACAGTTCATGAGTGAAGTGGTGAAATGCTTCTGGGCAAAGTGTGGAGTGAGGCAGCTCTGTCCTGGCCCTTACCACCTACAAACTAATGGATTGTGCAAGAGTTCAATGAAAGTGGATACTTTGGGCACTTTTTACATCAAAGAGGGGGAGACAGGGGATTGGAAACACTATCTTCCATTCCTTTTGTTTGCTTATTGGGAGGTGTTGTAGGAGTCTTACAATTTCTTGCCTTTTCTGTTGCTATGTCTGCAGCATCAGGGGACCCCACAACCTGTTTCAGGAGTTTTGGGAGGCAGTGTTACCTACACATAATACTTCCATGGTGAAGTACATAGTTCAGCTCACAGTCCAGTTAGAGCAATCCATGGAACTAGTGCAGGCAAACCTCCTAGATGCACAGACGAAGCAGAAGATGTGTTGAGAGCACCATGCCCAAGCTAGAGTTTTAGAGGAGGGCATAAAATGTTGACTCTGAAGCCCACTTGTCAGAACAAACTTCAGGTTGCCTGGGGTGGACCGTACATCATCTAAGTGGCACCAACCATGTGGTCTCATTTTATAGAGATAGTAGGTGGAAGAGCACCTCCATATAAACATGCTGAAGGCATGCTATGATAGTGTTGAGACAATAGCAGCGAAAGAACAAGGTGGTTACCCACTACCTGCCCTCCTCATGGGTGTCAAAGGTAAGCATGTTATACTAGATATATGCTGGAGCAAACACTCGGTGCCATTCACAGGGGACAACTGGAAGCCATGCTGCAGTTTTTTGAGGAGCTTTTCAGAAGGAAAACAGGCAGAACTTCCATGGTGTCACATCTTGTAGAAACTGATCATCATCATCACCATTTATTTATATAGCACCACTAATTCCGCAGCGCTGTACAGAGAACTCACTCAAATCAGTCCCTGCCCCATTGGGGATTACAGTCTAAATTCCAAATTCTAAATAACACACACACACACACACACACACACACACACACACACACACACTAAGGTCAATTTGTTAACAACCAATTAACCTACTAGTATGTTTTTGGAGTGTGAGAGGAAACTGAAGCACCCGGAGGAAACCCACACAAACACGAGGAGAACATACAAACTCCTCACAGATAAGGCCATGGTTGGGAATTGAACTCATGGCCCCAGTGCTGTGAGGCAGCAGTGCTAGCCACTAAGCCACCGTGCTGCCCAAACTGATGAGCTTAGGCAGCACTTACTGGGTTCTCACTTGAGGCTTGGGAAATTATATGCTAGGAGGTACAGAGGATGTTGAAGTTAAGTTTAATGCAGGCATGCCACCAGCCATAATAACGGTGTCCCCTTGGCGCATATGTAAAAATCGTGTAGAAGGATTTATTCCAAATGACAATTACATCACATGAAATGACACAAGGTTGCAACTTGTAAACAATAACAAAAGTACAAAATGTGATATAGAGTTACAACTTGTGAATACAGAGGTTGAACTGCATGTACGTATTGCGAGCATAAACAATACAATCACCTAGGCTCAAAACCTCAAACACATATATAAATAGCAAAGTTCTCGCTAGATTGAACACAAAGGTCCCAAAGAGGTAAATGGAGTCCAATAGGTGTTCAGTGATCCAGGTAGTACTTGGAACGCCAGGCTCTGATGAGCAATGGATCAGAAAGTGTCTCGCCTTCAGGAATATTGTATTCAGAGGCAACATGGGTGAAAGATAAAGTTCAGAAAACATGAAAATAGTCTGGTAACCAAACACAAAGTCTTTAGACCTATAGTGTGGATAAACTCCGGTATTCACGTTTGATGTACAGTGTTGCTGCATATACAACATGATAGTCCCATCCAAATAATGCTGATGGTTCGCTGGTGTCAATAGACTTACCCCTATAGGGTTGATATGCTGTGAAACCTCTCGAGATGACTGCCTCTAAACGGTCATGGACAGCCTTTTTCTTTTGTGCAGTCTATTGCCTATCTTCTTTGGCAGTGTCCCCTTTTCAACATTGATGCTCTGCTAGATGAGTAAGCAGGAGCTATGTATATTTTCACTTGAGTAAAGGATTTTAACAGATTCCACCGACCCCGAACGATCAAGAATAGTTGCACTCATCACCCCCATCTTCTTCAGTCATGCATACTTAAAGCTTTTCGACAAGTGAGCGGATGAGCCCAAGTGTGGCCAGCTTTATAATTAACTTTATTTTAAAAATTATTTCTTTATCCTGCAGCCGATTCATTTCTTCTACGGAGCTTTATAAAACGTGTTGTACACATCACTAAAATAGAGGACGCAAATCCTTTACGCAACTGTTGCATATTGTAGATTGCATTTGTTTTATATTGATCATCCTCTTCTTCATGCTACTATTTGCTATTTATAAAGCAGCAGACCTAACCTCTAGTCTAGTTCTACAATTGGGTCATATATTCTCTACCATGTGAGGAATATCATTTAATTACTAAAATAATATTTCACACCCTAAATATAACTTTTATGTGAAATGGACATGTTATAAGGAATTATTCAGAGGGTTTTTCATTAACATTATAGTAGGTCAAACATTAATATCCACTTTACTTTCACCAATAAATCAAATACTTCATTAATTGATGCATTCTACTTTAAGAAATAAAAATCATGGGTAAAAAAAAAAAAACCCTTGGCAATGTACAGCACTATTTTAAACCAACCTTTTCACATGAATTTTCAAATACCATTTAGTGGTCAGTGGTCTCATAAGAACCTACTTTGTTATTATTGTGTATGTGTACATACCTTTTAACCCATAATTACATATATAGAACAACCTGTTAATTTGCTCACATGTGTGCATATATTATTTGAAATAACCCTGACACAGGGTCGCCTTATAAACACTATTAGTAGACTTTTTTATTTTTATAAATATGTATTCTATCATGTTATAACAAAAAGTTGTATTAATAGCATATTCTACCTAATAAAATATATCTTCATGAATCCAAGGTCACATCTATGGATTTCTTTATTGGATTTGTCTAACTTGCATTTTGTTTATACTGACTACAGAAGGCTTATAGCTGGAAACTGTGAGTGATTCCTGGGTAAGTCTTGGATATTCTTATGTTCTTCTTTAACATCCACTAAAAATGTATTGTCTGTGGTTTTGTAAATGTGGTTATATATTCATGTCACTGTTTTGTTTTATACATAGTTGTGTAACCTATTAAAAAGCTTCAGTGTGAACCATAACAGAAAAGAGCTACGTACTAACTGTAACATATTGGTAAGACAATGACATTACCTTGTACCGGAGTAAGCTACGATAATATTCCCTGCATCATTTGTTGGAAAACACTTGAACTTGGATGTTGGCCTTAGATGTTCCTTCCAGAGACAGGGAGACTGTGTATTCCTAGTGTACGTTACATACTGATAGTGCCATGGTGATGTTTTCCCTACAAGGAGAAGGTTTAATGAATGCTGACAGCTGCAGCTTGAACACAACCTGGAAAGTCCTATCACAGCATTCCTAAAAAAGCAGTGAGAATTAATGCTGAAGACATCTTACAGTGACCAGTTCAGAGGAAATGATCATTACTATTAGTTGTTTTGATCTATTTTTTCCACACATAAGTGGATCTCCACTTACATGTTGTGCTAATTACAATCGAGAAGCACTTCTATAAATAAACTTTGATTCGTACATAGTGTCCTGAATGAACTATAAATAAAATTATGTAAACCCATAAATTTTATGAAGAGAACAATTTGCAGTTTGATTGTTAATGATTAATAAATATCAGTACATTAAATGGAGACAACTGCATCATAAGACAAAGCAAAAGAACTGAATACTGTGTTTTAGAAGTACTCAGTGCAGCATAACCAGTAACAAAGATAATCACATGATTTCATGTCCACAGCATCTACTATGTTTTTATACAGCATCAGTACTATGGGGTCCTGAAGATCTGGGGGTTAGTGAAACTGAAAATTGTTCTCTACGTAAATGGGTTTTCACACTTATCATATTTCAATATTGACATCTACTAATGATCTTCATTCAAATCTTACTGTTATTTCTTAAGCCAGCCACACATGGCTCAAACTTGCCCAAGTGCTGAATGTCAGGATAACCCTCCAATATGGAAAGATGACATTTTGGACTAATGCTATGCTCATTTTTAACTTGCACATTACTATTTGTTTGTACTTCACATCCAGGGCCGCAGAGAGGAAGGGGGGGGGGAGCGGGTACTAATTACCCGGGCCCAGGCGTGAGGATTTTTATTTATTTATTTTTTTCAAAACTAAATTTTTCGGGTTGTTTTTATTTTTTTTGCTTTTTTTTTTTGCGGCGGTAGGGCTCAGTTGTTGGTGGGAGGGAGACCTAGATTCTTCACCCACTGCTCAACTTTCCCATGAGGTGAGTAATAACAATCTCTTTTCAAAACAGAACCCCAATATTCCAGGATCCGTCTAAGCAGCAACGAAGCATAAGACACCAGCAGGCAGAAGACATCAGTGATGCTTAACCGCTGAGAGGCAGCATCTAATTTCATAAAGGTACATTGTGGGGAGGGGGGTGGTTGACACCAGTGTTCTGTTTCGCCCAGGTCACTAAAATGTCTAGTTACGGCTCTGCTTGGGATCATCTTCCCAAGCGATTTCCGCCTCTAAAAAATAATTTATCAGTAACTACCTCCTGAAGTGTAACTTCCCTACAATCCCTGGGTCTGTTAAAGAGATGCTGGATTAACCTTTCTCCCCAAAGAAATTAGAAGACATTATCTCTTCCACATCCATGGGTTTACCATTAGTTATTATAAAAACCTTGGGCGAATGTTAAATCCTCTTCTCTTAGGAGCTCTCAACGAAATCTCTAAAGACTCCAACTTCTCTTGGCAGTCGCTTGAAGCCTATATCACTATTCTTCCCAAAGAAGGTAAGGACCGTCCCAGAGCTCCAGCTACAGACTAATCTCTTTTTGAATGTAGACCTGAAACTTTTTGTAAAAATGGTGGCTAATTGCTTGAAATTCTTGTTACCGGATATGATCCATAGCAACTAGGTCGGTTTTATCCCAGTAAGGGAAGCTCGAGACAACGCCACTAAGATCATAAATTTAATGTACTCGGTCCAGGGTAAGCAAATCCCTTCTGTTGACTGATGCAGAAAAGGCCTTTGACATGGTAGATTGGCATTTCCTTTTTGGGGTGCTGGAGCACATGTGTTTGGCAGTGGTAGTCACTACTGCAACTACAGTAAATCTGACAGCAGTTTGAGCGATAGGAGAAGTGTGATTTTCAGGTGTCCGACCTGGAGGGGAGAACGACTGCTTGAAATGACTGTTGCAAACAATTCCGCCGAATGAACATCCCGGCCCCTGCACTTCATGTCAAGTTAAAGAGCGACCTAGACATTCTTGCTATTAAGGTGGTCAGTTAAGGAAGCGCCGCCTCTACAATGTTTAGTCTACATTGAAGTGCCGCCTCTACAATGTTTAGTCTACATTGTAGAGGCGGCGGTTCCTTAACTGACCACCTTAATAGCGAGAATGTCTAGGTCGCACTTTAACCTGACATGATTTGCAGGTGCCGGGATGTTCATTCGGCGGAATTGTTTGTAACAGTCATTTCAAGCAGTCGTTCTCCCCTCCAGGTCGGACACCTGAAAAACGCACTTCTCCTATCGCTCAAACTGCTGTCGTATTTACTGGTAATTGGTACCCAACCTGTGTTTGGGCCCTTCCTATTTACACAGAATTCTTTCCCTTTATAAGAATCCCACAGTTCAAATTAAGGTTAATGTGCCAAGTCTTAGGATCGGGATTTGGGAAAGTCTAACTCTGACTAACATTGGACTAAAATATTCCAATATACTATGGATAGTTCCACTAGTTTTTCTGTGGTGGAGACACAGTTTAAGGGTCTCTCTTGCTGGTATAGGTGTCCATCTCAACTGTGTAAAATGCATCCGAGTGTCTTGGGCTCCTGCAGGACTTGCCGTTCGGGTCCCCTCTACATATTTGGTAGGCCTGAACTTTTAGAACTCCCTTTTGGCGTAAGGTTCAAGACTATGCACATGTTAATAATGGGATGCCCAGTAGCAGTGGGCCCAGATTTCTGGCTGCTAAATCTCTCAAATGTTTCAATCTCCCATTATAAGAAATTGTTTCTGAGACATTTGAATAATGCTGCGATGGCAGTGATCCCAATACACTGGAAATCTCCTGCTCCTCCGAGTATAAAGGAGTGGTTTAGATGGATTGATCTCTGTACACTAATGGATGATTTCACCATGTCTAGCCAAGACAAATTCTCAGAATATACAGCATTATGGCTCTGATGACTTGAATTTAAGGACCATCTTGTAGCTCCTTTCTGGATCTCGACTGACAAATCTCAGTCCCATTCCGGTACCCGGATCACAGTTTTTAGTAAGTGGGTGAGTTCTGTCAAGCTGCTTATGTTCTCTTATTTATGCGTGACTTATTGAGCTGCTCTGAGTACTTCCCTTCCCCTCCTCGTCCCCTATTTTTCTGTCCCTTTCCTCCTCACCTTGATATTTGTATACTATGCTACATCTGTTGCATTTATTCCTCAATAAAATGAGATTATACAAAAAAAAATTCCTATACTCAAAGCAGAACTGCCTAATTATGTGTCAGCAGTTTATCATTTTAAAGCTAATTTTGCGGTTACTAAAGGAATGTGGAGATACCGGAGTGACATACCCGGACATTAACAATTGGTTAGTTCAAACCGTAGGAGTAATAATACATGTTTAGTTAATGGATTGTTCACTTGTAACAATAAGTAAGTAATACAATGTTCTCAGGGCCGCTGTAAGTTTTCTCTGCGCCCTAGGCAAAGCTTCAACCTACTGCCCCTCCAACCACCAATTCACACTTCTTAGCCCCCCATGCACTTGACAGTTGTAAAACAAAAATAGTACATCTTACCTTTTCCTGGCTGGCTGGCAAGGATGCAGTCCAGATTCACTAATGTCCAGACATACTGATGTCTGACACAGAATGCTGTCCAGGCTTCACTGCTACCCAGGAGAAAACGCAGGATTTCTAGAGGGCAGGCTCCAAATGTTAGATTTTCGAACAAAGCAAAAAAGTTGACATCACTCAGCGGTTACATACTGATATGTCCCTCACTGCCCACCAGCGTTTCACACAGATGCCACCCGTACCCATAAGCTTTTGTCACACATACCACATCCAGGTGAATATAGGACTCTAGTACTAACCCAGATTGATGCTGGCAGCCCCAGAGGTGCAGAGTCTAACAAGCTCCCCGGTATTTTCCAATAGCAGCCACAAGTCAGGATGGACTATGCTGCAGGGAACTCACAGGTCACGGTCCACTTGGCTGCCTTAGGATGTAGTACTGCGGACAGAAGAGAACAGCACAACCACAAGCTTACACAGGAGCACTGTGGAGCGGTCAGAAGAGCCGAACTACGTAGGAGCCGAGGATTAGCCCAAACGGTACACGTGCGAGCAAAAGCAGGACACATGCAGTAGGTAAAAGCGGAATCAAGGGAAATCCCGGTTCGGTACATGGTGTAATCAACCAGGAGAATAGTCAGCACAGGCAGTGGTTCGGTACACAGGAATCAAGCAGGAGAATACCCAGAGAAGAGAGATTGGAGCAAGCACAGGGAAAAAAGTCCAGGAGTCAGATGCTCAGCAACAATGTTGTGCTGATGCTGTATTAGTGTCAGAGCGCTGTTTACATACTAAGGCAGTTTTGAAAAACCCACCCCGGCCAGCCATCACGTTTCCAGGCAGCCGCACGAGCTAGACGGCGACGGAACCAGGACAGGAAAGATCATATCACTGCCTTGCACACTAGCTTTTCTTTCATATGTACTCCTGCCATAGACACCCTATCCAGCTGTTTCACACATGTCCCCCTGTCCACTAGCTTTTCTCTCAAATGACCCCCCTGCCAAAGTTTTTTTTCTCACATGGCCTCCTGCCCTCAAGATTTAAATAAATAAACAGCTTAATGCTGCATGTATCATTTATATTACCTTTGCTTATATGCTAATGTATAGTGCAGATGTAAACTTAACTATACTATAATAGATAGCAACAGGGGAGAGCCAAAAGTGTGCATAAACTAATAAAATAAATGGTTGCTCAAACTTGAAGTTCCTTTAAATTTACAGTATGCAATTTGTGGAGATTTCGGAAAATAAACCTCCCCTATCTCCATTTTCTCCAGCCAACTCTAGCCCTTTCTCATACCATTTTTTCCAGCCACCACTCCACATTTTCTGTAGCCCCCCTATTTTTTCCAGCCCCCTCTCTCCACATTTCCTGTAGCACCATCTTCCCCCATTTCCTCTACCCCCCCCCACTCCCTCCGTTTTCTGTGTATTAATGTAATTGCCTTCTCTACTTCTTTTCTTGACTCTTCTTTGTCCTTTCTGGAGCCTCTCGGCTCCTCTCCACTGACAGCATCATGATGTCACAACGCTGCCAGGATTCAGTAGCCGGAGGTATGCAGAGCCTTTATTTAACCTAAGTACTGCATCAAATAACGGGTGGGCAATCACACCGCCTTGGCTGCCTAACTAACAATGTCTCATTCAGAAACATTGTTGGTATGGGTACCCAGATGTGGATAAAGGCCTTAAGGACTTCCTGCTGGAGGGTATTTATTTTATTTTATATAACAATTAATTTTTATTTTAAGTGTGATTACTTTATTTAGAAGACCGGAACAGCAATGGGTACCAGGTTTGCCCCAAGCTATGCCAATTTAGTCATGATATATTGGGAATACCGTCATCTATATGACAAGCTTGGGACAAACCTAGTATCCTGGAAATGTTATATAGATGATGTAATTTTTTTGGGGGGAGAGACAGAACTTCATTAGATCTGTTCTGTTCAAGTTTGAATGACAACAAATGATATTTCAGGTTTATTTTTTACATCAGTCAAACATCAGTACATTTTTTAGATTTAGGGATATATATTAAGGAGATGAAAATTCAGACTAAATGTTACCATAAACCCACTGACACTAACATACATTTTATGTGATGGTCAACATCACAAACATTGGCTAAGAGGAATTCCTTTCGGACAATTTCTCTGTTTGAGAAAAAATTGTACTGATGATTCTGTACTATTAGAACAAATGGAAACCATGCATAATGATTTTCCATTAAACAAAAAGCCTTTATTATAGAGATAAAAAAATGTACTATCTCCCCAAAAAAGTGACAGTGATAAGGAAAAAGAAACATTTTGATTCTGCATTAATTACAGAGTTCAGTAGCTATCATAAACAGATAGAAAGAATTGTGACTAAATATTAGCAGATCTTAAATAAAGGTCAGCACCTATCACAATTGCTTGCCTCCAAACCTCTTTTTATTTACAGACGTTCAACCAATCTAAAGGATAAACTGATCAGGGGTGCTTTGGTTGAGAATTCCATTACAGGAAGAATCACATCTAAAGGATTTCATAGATGTGGTACCTGTTCAACATGTAAAATCATAAAAAAAACAATAAAAATAAAATTCAAGAGGTCAGTCCATAACCAGCTGTACAAAATGAATCACTTTATTTCTTGTAATTCCACTAATGTTATCTATCTGCTCGAATGCAAGTGTGGCATGTTTTATGTAGGCAGGACCACTCAGCCCCTGACAAAATGAATTTATGAAGAACCAAAGAATATTAAAATAGGATATGAATTACATTCCATTTCAGCCCATTTTTAAAGTAAGCACAACTGCTCAGAGAGGGATTTAAACAACTTCATTAGTATAAATACAATTTGTAAAAATTGTAAATATAGAGATATAGATAACCTTCAAACTAGAAAAGAAATGTCTTGGATCTTTAAATTAGACTGTTTAATACCTTAAGGTCTAAGCAAAGATTTTGAGTTGAAATGTTTTCTAGAATAATAATGGATTATATTGATTTTGATGTTGATATTATTAATACCATAATTTCTTCTGTTTCTGTCTGTTTTTATTGCATACTAAAAAATAAGAAGATGATAAGTTGTGAAACCACTACCTCCTAATAACTCTAGGGGCTAGATTTACTACACTGCAGGTTTGAAAAGGTGGACATGTTGCCTATAGCAACCAGATTCTAATTATCATTTATTTAGTACATTCTACAAAATGACAGCTAGAATCTGATTGGTTGCTATAGGCAACAGCTCCACTTTCACAAAACCGCAGTTTAGTAAATATACCCCTGGATGTTAAACACAGATATATGTACAAATGTATTGATTAGTTCATATGTTGAGAACCATGGATTATATTGTTAAACTGTGTTTTATTACTTAATAAATATGTAACACTTAACAGAACAAAAAGTCTGTTATGTATTTGTATATTTATTAAGCAGTTCCAATTGGGAAGGAATAACAATGATCTTTAATTTCACTCCTTTGAAATTTTAACATATATCCCCATCCACAGTGAGCCGGATTACCAATTAGAATGTATAAACTAAAACAAGGCTTGGAAGCCATCTATGAGACCTAAAGTGAGGCTTGGAATTCAAAATTGCTAGTAACTATGGTGATTGGAAGTGAAACTGAGGCTTGACCTCTTATCAGAATGAGTCTTGGCATACAAACATGAGGATTATACACCTTTAAAAATATATTTTAAGACAGACTTGTCTTTTATTCTAGTCGAATGAATGATCACTGTTGTTTATTATGACTAGAATGTAAGTGTTGTTTGGAGTAATTTGATTTCGTTTTACCTTGATATAATTCCATACTTGCCTACTCTCCGGGAATTTCCGAGAGGCTCCTGAATTTGGACGAGTAGGCAAACATCCCAGACCCTGTAAAATGCAGAAATTCACAGGATTGAATAGCGGGGGGCAGGGGCATAATTGCACCATTAAGCTCCGCCACCCGCCATTCAATACCTTGAATTTCTGTATTTTATGGTAGTGGCGGGGCTATAGTGACGCAATGATGTTGTCATGCCCCCTCCTACCCTCTGTCACATGATCTGTACTCCGATCTCCCAGAGTACAGATTTAAAAAGTAGGCAAGTATGTGTAATTCATGTAATTATCCGGAATATATGCCTAAAATATGATATCATCTAAATCTAAATTCTGTATGCTCTGTGAATAGTATATGTCAATAATGTAGGAAATTATATTTTATAAGGTAAATTGTGAATAATTGGAACTGTTGTTCAGCTGACAGTTTTAGACCATGTGAAATATGCATTGGACTATAAATATGTGCCTGAGCACACTGATCTTACACCTACCTTGATAAAGGCCTCTTTTCTGGGTCAAAATGAGTCGGAGGGTAGAAGCTTAATGTGACAGAGATACCTACCTGGAATTACCATCCTGTTGCTGTAGTATATCCTAGGAAAATATTAACATCTTTAATACATAAATACCTCCTTCATTGATCCGGTAGGAGTACCTGTACCCCTTGTCGAAGTTGTATAATTGGATGAACGAAAGTATATTGGTTAATATTGTTTTATTGTGCCATTGCACTCATATGCCACGCTACACGTGGCATACTGCGATCGCATGGTAAAATACGCACGCACACACTCGCACTACAACATTTAGTTATTTATATATTTCATATTTATAATGATTTCAATCCACAGTGATTTATGAGCAGATAGTATTTAGTTTATTATTAGTTTGTAAGAGGGGATATCATGGGAGTTGGTACTTGTGACAGGATGGACCACCTATGCCACCCTGTCTGTTGTTGCTGGGAACCCGCTGGGATTACTTTGCCACTGTTCCCTTTCTTTATCCAAATTGCGCCCGCTAACCATGGTAGGAGGGGCTTAAGCTGCTGCTACCACTGGACTCCTTAATGGCATTCAGAACCACATTCCTTCTGGGTAACTGTCGCTGCTAGTGTACCCCCTTGCTGGTGCACCTGGGCTGGTACCCCTGACCTCTTCCTATAGATCAGGGTTTTTGTGGATGGATCCCCCCTGACCTATCGCACTGGCCAGAGCTGCTGGGTAACGGGCAGAGCGGTGGTACTGGAAAGCTGGGTCCAAACCTCAGAACAGCCGGAAACAGATTAGAATTGGGTCTAATCAGGTCACAGGAAATTACAGCAGGGGAAAAGTTGTTAAGCAGGTCTTAATGCAAGTGATGTTTATTTAGCTCAAGTGTCCTCACAAGGACAGTTCACACTGGTTGAAGGTACCAGTGATGAGAAAGGCAGATGGAACAATAATGATACATTTTAGTACAAACCAGTGCTGTTTTATACAGTTTTGGACACAGCCTTTCAGGGGTTAAGCTAGCCCCCTGAACTCTTGGCTGGCACCATGAAGTCCGAGTTATTTTTAGTATCAGGATGTAGTAAGTTTCCCCAAACATGGATTTAAATGCAATTTATACTTAACAAAATTTATACTTAACTGTGATATCCTACATCACGTGCTGTGTACAATGTTCAGACAGGTTCTAACACTCTGGACAAAAGTCCACTCAGGAACACCAGTAACGACCACCTGTGGTGCATTTAGACTAAAAATGACATGTTGATTACACACATGAATAGACCTAATTAGTCTTAATAAGGACTTCCTCAATAAATGCTTATTGCATTAGACATATAATTCAGAAATTAATGCCTTTTCTATACAAAGTGCAACACGATACAACAAAATCAGTACATTTTCAATTATATAAATAAGCACCCTATGCTATTTCCTTTAAATAAATTTATACAATAAGTTATTTATAAGTGATCCAGCCACAGTACTAAACTAGTTAACTTGTTAATTGCAACTTGCTGGATAGACCCCTCCCCTCTGCAACCCCTTGTAGCTCCTCAGTGTAATTTTTAAAGCCCCAAGGAAGGGGAGTCGAATAACCAAGACCATGCAGCAGAAGTGCAGAAGGGAGGGAAAGCAGTGTCCCTCAGATGGAATTAGAGAAATGGATTTATCGTAAGTATTAAAATCCTATTTTCTCTTTCATCCAATCTGAGGGACACTGCTACCATGAGGACATACAAAAGCAGCCCTCTTAAGGGAGTGACTGATCTGACAACCAAGCACATAGAGCACTAAGACCGAAGCTGGCGTCTGGAGACACAAAAAGTTTGAATTGGTAAAATTTGGTAAATGTATGTGTAAAGAAACGGGCATGGTGTATGGAACCAGTGTTACAACCCCTTATTCTAATCCATACCCCGACTGCACGTGTTGTTATCAGGAAGTATCAGATATAGAACTGTAACATCTCCTTGGAAAAGTACTTCAGGGGTTAAATTCCACCTCCACAGGTAACACTAAGGAGTAGAGTGAATTAAGCTTCCATTGTTATTTCTGTTTGCTCCCTATTGTCCACTAGTGAGCTCTACAGACACCCAGGAGCTGGACACAGCAGGGGTCACCTGAGGAAGGACACCTGGGGAGGTAGGGGAGGGGGCTGGATAGTGTGAGAAGCCCACCAATCAAGACCTTTTGCAACTCCCTTGGACAGACAGTTCCCAATGTGGGATTATGAGGTGATAAAAGAGGCTACCCTGGAAGCTGTACACGGGTGTGACTGACTTTGGCCAAAAGTTGATGCTCTGCCAGAGATGTGCGGTGGAACATATCTTACTGGAATTATTTGAACTGATTTCCTCACTTGTTGGACCTGCTATTGTTAAAGGGGCCGTGCTGTACATATCTCACTGCATTTATTTGAACTGATTTCCTCACTTGTTGGATCTGTTATCGTTAAGGGGGCCGTGCTGTATTTAATCCTGTTCTGCAGAATAAATCATCCTTCTATTTTTCCTTTTATACCGTGTCTGAGTGATTTGGGAACCTATATCTTCACAGTATGGACGGAGGACCAGGTTAGCACTGATATAAGCCTGCTTAATTGTAGAACTAAGCCATATGGCAATTGATTGCTTGGAAGCAGGCTAATCCTGTTTATGAAGATCGACAAAAACAAAAAGGGAGTCTGAATGGCGAATACATATAGTCCTCTCAGGGCCTGATTAAGGGTTCTGGCCGCCCTAGGCTAATACGGCCGCAGCGCCCCACCCCCCCCCCCCTCCTCCTCCGAATATATAGGTGTATAGGAACACTCCTGAATATGAATGTTCAGGTGTATTCTCCAGCAGTCCCCCCCTCCCTATAGATATGCAGGGTAGTTCCCCCCCCTCCCTATAGATATGCAGTGTAGTTCCCCCCCTCCCTATAGATATGCAGGGTAGTTCCCCCCCCTTCCTATAGATATGCAGGGCAGTTCCCCCTCCCTATAGATATGCAGGGCAGTTCTCCCCCTCCCTATAGATATGCAGGGCAGTTCCCCCCCTCCCTATAGATATGCAGGGCAGTTCCCCCCCTCCCTATAGATATGCAGAGCAGTTCCCCCCCTCCCTATAGATATGCAGGGCAGTCCCCCCCTCCCTATAGATATGCAGGGCAGTTCCCCCCTCCCTATAGATATGCAGGGCAGTTCCCCCCCCCTCCCTATAGATATGCAGAGCAGTTCCCCACCCCCTCCCTATAGATATGCAGGGCAGTCCCCCCCCTCCCTATAGATATGCAGAGCAGTTCCCGCCCCCCTGCCTATAGATGTGCAGGGCAGTTCCCCCCCCCCCTCCCTATAGATATGCAGGGCAGTTCCCCCCTTCCTATAGATATGCAGGGCAGTTCCCCCCCCCTCCTTATAGATATGCAGGGCAGTTCCCCCCCTCCCTATAGATATGCAGGGCAGTTCCCCCCCCTTCCTATAGATATGCAGGGCAGTTCCCCCCCTCCCTATAGATATGCAGGGCAGTTCCCCCCCTCCCTATAGATATGCAGCGCAGTCCCCCCCTCCCTATAGATATGCAGGGCAGTCCCCCCCTCCCTTTAGATATGCAGGGCAGTTCCCCCCCCCTCCCTATAGATATGCAGGGCAGTTCCCCCCTCCCTATAGATATGCAGGGCAGTTCCCCCCCTCCCTATAGATATGCAGGGCAGTTCCCCCCCTTCCTATATATATGCAGGGCAGTTCCCCCCCTTCCTATAGATATGCAGGGCAGTTCCCCCCCACTCCCTATAGATATGCAGGGCAGTTCCCCCCTCCCTATAGATATGCAGGGCAGTTCCCCTCCCCCTCCTTATAGATATGCAGGGCAGTTCCCCCCCCTCCTTATAGATATGCAGGGCAGTACCCCCTCCCCCTCCCTATAGATATGCAGGGCAGTTCCCCCCCCTCCCTATAGATATGCAGGGCAGTTCCCCCCCTCCCTATAGATATGCAGGGCAGTTCCCCCCCCTCCTATAGATATGCAGGGCAGTTCCCTCCCCCCTCTCTATAGATATGCAGGGCAGTTCCCCCCTCCCTATAGATATGCAGGGCAGTTCCCCCCTCCTTATAGATATGCAGGGCAGTTCCCCCTTCCCTCCCTATAGATATGCAGGGCAGTTCCCCCCCCTCCCTATAGATATGCAGGGCAGTTCCCCCCCTCCCTATAGATATGCAGGGCAGTTCCCCCCCTCCCTATAGATATGCAGGGCAGTTCCCCCCCCCTCCATATAGATATGCAGGGCAGTTCCCCCCTCCCTATAGATATGCAGGGCAGTTGCCCCCCTCCCTATAGATATGCAGGGCAGTTCCCCCCCTTCCTATATATATGCAGGGCAGTTCCCCCCCTTCCTATAGATATGCAGGGCAGTTCCCCCCCACTCCCTATAGATATGCAGGGCAGTTCCCCCCTCCCTATAGATATGCAGGGCAGTTCCCCCCCCCTCCTTATAGATATGCAGGGCAGTTCCCCCCCCCCTCCTTATAGATATGCAGGGCAGTACCCCCTCCCCCTCCCTATAGATATGCAGGGCAGTTCCCCCCCCTCCCTATAGATATGCAGGGCAGTTCCCCCCCCTCCCTATAGATATGCAGGGCAGTTCCCCCCCCCCTCCTATAGATATGCAGGGCAGTTCCCTCCCCCCTCCCTATAGATATGCAGGGCAGTTCCCCCCTCCCTATAGATATGCAGGGCAGTTCCCCCCTCCTTATAGATATGCAGAGCAGTTCCCCCTTCCCTCCCTATAGATATGCAGGGCAATTCCCCCCCCTCCCTATAGATATGCAGGGCAGTTCCCCCCCTCCCTATAGATATGCAGGGCAGTTCCCCCCCTCCCTATAGATATGCAGGGCAGTTCCCCCCCCCCTCCATATAGATATGCAGGGCAGTTCCCCCCTCCCTATAGATATGCAGGGCAGTTCCCCCCCCCTCCCTATAGATATGCAGGGCAGTTTCCCCCTTCACTTACCTGTAGTTGTGCCAGCGTCGCTCCTCTCCTCAGATCAGCAGATAGGAAGTGAAGACGTCCTGCTTCCTGTCTGCTGCATAGCAACAGGCAGCCTGGTGATTGGCTGTGTGTTGCTAACCACTGACCACCAATGCTTTTGATCGTCGAGCCCTCCACCCCCCTGCGGCGACCCCCCCTCCCCCACCCCGAAAAAAAAATGAATGAAGAAAAAAAAAAAAGAATGAAAAAAATAAATAAATACCCGCAGCGCCGCGCCCCCGGGACCCAGCGCCCCAGGCTGCAGCCTGGTCAGCCTAGTGGTTGATCAGGCCCTGAGTCCTCTTGACATAAATACTTAACACCCTGACCACATCCAGATATTCCAAGGGGTTGAAACCCGAGGATGTAGACGCATGTAGAAACACTGGAACAATTTCTTGATTTCTGTGAAATCCCGATACCACCTTTAGTTCAAGGAGGGCACTGTACAGAGTATCGCCTTATCATCGTGAAAGATAAGGAAAGGTTCTATACAGGAAAAAGTCCCAAGCTCTGAGACCCTCCGAGCTTAAGCAATGGCTAGCGGGAACACAACTTTCCACATCAAGAACCTGACGTCAGCTGACAGTTAAGGTTCAAAGGGGAGATTCTGGAGCATGTTAAGAACCAAATTTAAACACCATGGAGCTGTAGGCAGAACATAAGGAGGCTGAATATGCAGAACCCACTGCAAAAAGTTCCATATGTCTGCCAGACGCAGTTGGAAGTAAACAGAAAGGGCCGAGGCTTGAACCTTTAAATATCTTAAGCCCGGCATCCAGACCATCCTGAAGGAAAGCCAGCAACCAGGGTAGGTGAAAGGCAGCCGTGTGGGGGACCCGACGTTCACACCACTTAACGCAAGTGTGCCAAACCCTGTGATAAATGTGAGCTGGCACTGGCTTCTGAGCACGCAACAGGATATTCACAACCCTGGAGGAGAATCCCTTGACCCGTCAGAGGCTGGCTTTCAACAGCCAAGCCGTTAAAGACAACTGAGGCAGGTCCTGATGTCAAAATGGGGAGGTCATCACGAATGGGCAGATGACTCCCCCGACCCACTGACATGCCTAGAATATCTGCATACCAGACCTGGTGTGGCCAGTCTGGAGCCACCAGTGTACCTGGACCCCCTTCTAGGTTGACCCACTGGAGGACACAGGGAAGCATTAAAATGGGAGGGATAGAGATAGCCCAACCAAAATTCCCAGTGCTTTGTCATGAACGTTCATGGCTACAACCAGCGGATCCCTGGCCCTTGAGCAGAACCTGGGAACTTGCTGGTTGAGCCTGGAGGCCATGAGCTCTAAAACCGGGAGACTCCATTTCCGGACCAGCATCTGAAAAACTTCCGGATGAAGTGATCACTCCCCCACCATCACTCCATGGCGACTCAGACAGTCGGTCTCCCAGTTTTGAACGCCTCGAATGAACACTGCAGAAAGGGAAGCAATGAACAGTTCCGCCCATGACAAGATCTGATTTGTTACTTGCAACTCCCCAGCAATCTTTGTCCCACTTTGCTTTTTTACATATGCCCTGGCCGTCATATTGTCCGAATGGAGACGGGCAGGGGAGCCCCAGATAAGGGTCTGAGCACCCTGCAGGGCTCTCAACATGGCCATCAATTCCAATATGTTTATCGTAATGGAGGCCTCCTGTTCCATCCAAAGGCATTGTAAGCAGAAGTGAAGAACCACTGCCCCCCAGCCTCGAAGGCTGCCATCCGTATGGACAATGATTCAGGACCTGCCCGCACCTAGATGGTCCCGAATCATTCACCACTGAAGGGATAACGAAACCTCGGGAGACAATGTGATTTTCTGGGAGTCCAAACGGAGGGGCGAGCCTGCCTACTTTGTCAGTAGATCCTACTGGAAACAACTGAAGTAAAACCTTCTGTAAGGTATTGTCTTGAAAGTTGCGACTAGTTTTCCTAGGAGCCTCATGCAAAGAAGCATAAAGGGCCTGCATTGGAGTCTGGATCGCTTTGTCCTGTAGACTGAACCCTGTCCTTTGCAAGGAAGTTTTTCTGTATCCCTGTGTCGATGATGACACCTTAGAAAGTCATCTGTTGGCTTGGTATTAATTGCGATTTTTGCAGATTTATAATCCAGTCATGAATCTCTAAGACCCTAATGGTGAGGGCTAGGTGTTGACACAGAATCTGGTTGGAGGAGGCGTTGATGAGCAGGTCGACTAGGTAGGGATCTATCCTCATCCCCATGGAACATGACCGCCATGGTTTTTGTGAATACTCTTGGCGTTGTGGACAGGCCGAAAGGGAGTACCCAGAATTAGAATTGGGCAGCTCTCACCATAAGGCAGAACAGTGGTCAATGTGATTCCCAAATGGGATTGTGAAGGTAGGCATCGCGAATGCCTATAGACGCCAGGAATCTTCCTGCTTCCAACCTATTTATAACTGACCGAAGAGACTCCATGCGAAATCTGTCCACCCTCAGGTGCAGATTTAGAGTCTTTAGGTTTAAAATGGGCCAGAAGGAGCCATCAGGCTTGGGGACCAAGAATATATTTGAGTAGAACCCCTGGCATCTCTGACTTGCTGGGACCGGGCAGTTGATAACCACTGCAAAAAGAGAATCGACACAGTGTAGCATCGCCCATCTTCTTGTGTGGTTGAGGTGCAGGGATATAGAGAAAAACCAACCAGGGGAAGGACCCAAGAAGTCTATCATGTAGCCTCTTGACATGATCCCTTTAATCCAGTGGTCTGGAGAAGACGCTATCCACTGATATCTGAACAGCCTCAGGCATCCACCCACTCCCGCAGCCTCAAGGAGAGGAGGATGGTCGTCATGCTGTAGGGTTTTCCGGGAGCTTGGGTGTTGGCCGTATTGTGGAGGAAGACCTACCTCTAAGGGAATGTCCTCTGGATCCATAAGATCTGCCCCTGCTCGATGACCTCTAGAAGAGGGACCTCCTTGAAAAGGCTGGTGAAAAGAGCTGAACATTTCCACCTTTGGTTTCAGCACATTCACAGAAAGAAATGTACTTTTTCCCGCCTGTGGCCTGGCAAATTATGTTTTCTAGTTCTGGGCTGAAAAGAAAAGAGCCCGAGTAAGGAAGGGTCTCAAGAGATAGTCTGGAGTCAGCATCGGCGCCCCAGGATTTAAGCCAAAGAGTCTTCCTGGCCGTCATCGCTGCGACTGGCGCTTCCGATGACATTGAGGCTGCATTTTGAGCAGCCTCATAGAAATATTCCGAAGCCTCCTTTAGGTGTAGGGCAAGGGCAAGCAGATCAGAGTCCTGTAACCCTGTCGCCAACTGATCCACCCATGCCTCCATTTGCTTTGGCAAACCCTGCTGATGATAGCATGAGTCCAAAGGAAGCTCCTGCTGTCCTGTAGATGGATTTTAAATATCCCTCCACTTTACAGTCAGTGGTATCCTGTAGTTGGCTAAATCTAGTACTGGGAGAGTTGTATGGCGTGCCAGTCGTACCACAGGGGTATCCACTCTTGGCACCTGTTCCCAGCAGGTTAGGTTATCTAGGCAAAGTGGGTATAAAACAGTGAACCTCCTTGATACTACAATCTGCGGTCCAGTTGTTTTCAAGCAGATTCCGCAATTTTCTTCTGTAGAAGGAGGAAAACAAACCAGGGGGTAAATGTATCAAGAGTTTTCTGGCGGGTTTGAAAAACCAATCAGATTCTAGCTATCATTTATTTAGTACATTCTACAAAATGACAGCAAGAATCTGATTGGTTGCTATAGGCAACATCTCCACTTTTCAAACTCGCCAGAAAACGCTCAGCTTGATATATTTACCCCCAGGTGTCTTTTGAACTTTGTAAATAGACCCCGCTGCTGTGGGCTCTTCTATGTCTAGGAGGTCTGAAGCTCACCTTACAGCCAGGACAAGATCCTGGTTTCTAGGAGAGTCATTTGGATCCATAACCTGTGAAGAATCTGAGTCATCAATAAGCTCTCCCTCCTCTTCAGACTCTCTCTCTCTGTCACTGCTGACGGGAACTATAGCAGCAGCATGCCCTCCCCCTGCCACTCCTTCCCTATTAGGGCAAGCCATTTCCTGTGGCTTACCCACCATTACAGGTCTTCAGCATTTGCTTGTCGTGCCCAGGATCTCCTCCAATCAGAAGTATGGTTTGGTTTCCTTTGTTGCTTAGCTGTAGAAGTTCTGAACATGTTCAGAACTTTCTCATTCATACTGAAAGTCTCCTGCTGAGGTTATCAAGAAACGCCTATTGTCACTATAGAAGTGACCCTCTGTCACATAGGCTTTGCTAGGTAACTGTATTAACAGCCAGCCTAAGTACCTTACAGTGACCCCTTGCTTTGGACAAATTGGACCTGCCTTTGTGTTAAGCCTTTGGTATCCTGTTTGCTGACCCGCTATACGATGTATTCACCTGGCTTTAGATTCTGGACTAACCCTTGATTATTCCTTTGGCACCTTGCTTTATAATTTAGTTATTACTGTGTACTGCCCTGGCTAAGACAAGTGGACTTGCTTTTGTTTCATCCTCTGGAACTTGCTTACTGACGTGATTTGCATACAGGCCAGGCTGCAGTTTATTCCCTAGGAGTCTCCTAACTTAACCACCGCTACATATATTTGTACACATATTGCATTGTGTAGCTCTGGACATTGTCTCCTGATATTAACCCTTTAAGGCTATACCTTCTCTAAGTCTTCTCAGTATTGGCCAAACCGGCTGGGACTCTGGACAGGGACTTATTTGTTGTCACATTAAGCCTGCAGTCTTCTTCACGTCTGTTCCTGTGTCTGGAAATTACCTTCCTGGGATCATCATGGGCGACTATTAAAGATTTTCTAAAAAATTGCTATATATGAGAGTCTCAAGAATATTTCTAGTAAGTGTGTTATTCACTGGGGGTGTCCTTTTTGGAAGACACCTTTTAACACTTGAAGTTTGGATGCACAGATACAAATTTATTCTCTGTAAGTTTAACCACCAGAGGAGAATCACAGACTCTATGGAGTTTTGGATCACAATAGATCATATCTAATTGTGGAATTTGATTGATTTGAACATTTTGTATATATACAATGTTGTCTTATTATTTTTTCTGTTTTACTTTTTCTCTTGCGGTTTGATTGGATTACATTGATGAAAGATCACAAAGAATATCCACACACCAGATATCAAATATAAGTATTATTTATTTATTCTTATATGTCTAGATAAGTCTATAAGGGATGAACAGCGCTTAAATATTTCTTGATATTTTGATTGGTAGTGTGGGTACTCGGCCACAGTGCCAGCCCCCAGATCCCGGCGTCCTAGGCAGCTGCCCATTGGTGACACCGGCCCTGAATTTTCTTTCATGTCATGTGTGCTACAATATATGTGCATAATAATTCCCTGTATAACACTGCCTGGAGCCACAAGCTTAGTCTGTTCCCAAAAAAGTTATAATCAACTATATGCCTAGGTTGTGTGACCTGGTCCTGCAGCCCAAGTTATGCAGAAAAGTTGGTTTGCCATCAAGGAGTTAATTAAATTAAATCAATATTTTCCCCAGTGTCTCCCATCTGCCTAATGAGAGCCTTCACATCACCTATATCAGTGGGGAGTCCACAGTTATATAGGGAGGTGTCGTGAACATGGAGAACTTACAGTTACGTATAAGGGTTAACCCATCACATAATTGTGGGGAATAAGGCCTAAATCATAACTGCATTGTAAATATGGTATATTAATTGAATCCATTGATAAGTTGAGCTACTAAAGTGTAAAATGTGAAGTCAAATAGTGTTATTTATGTTTATTCAGGGACTCTGCACATCCCAGTGTGAGAAGATAGCAGTGTCACCTGGGGCCCCTTCAAGGAGCCCCTGCTGTGAGATATATCCTGGCCTGTGTCGAAGTCAGTAAATTGGATAAAGTCATTTCAATTAAAGTCTAGCAAACTTGGTTGTCTTTGTCTGAAAAGATGCGTACGGTACGCTATGACGTACAAAGGCACGCTACGGCGTGAAAGGGCGTACGCATCCACTACACGTGGCAGCAACAGTAATTGGTCTTTTACCATACATTCGCACAAACACGCATACTTATAAAATAGTACACATTATTGGTAGTTGCAACACATAGTCAGTTATGTCAAAATATAGTAGTATTTATATGTTATATCAGAGTTACATGCATATTAGTGAAATACACAGAACGGGTTAAAGGAATAACATCATGAGTGGTATCATAATGAACCTTGTTACATATCCTACTGTTTGGTGCGCTCTGCGAGGGAATCGCAGAGTGCATGCACAAGTTATGAATGATAGGGAATTATGAACTACTTAAGACTAAGGAATTCTGGCGGGAAGAGCAGAGCATACCCCCTGCAGAGATGACCCCCTCCTTTGGATTCCTTAGGATGAACCAGCCAATGATTGACAACCCCTTGGACATTCCTGAGACCCGGACCAATAGATGCAAGCCATACCATCTTCATTGTATTACTGTACTTGATTGTGTATATAAGCAGCAGCTTGTGATCCAGAGTGCAGACATCTTGTCCCCAGACTTCAGGATTGAATGACTGCACTGGATCCAGAGCGCCTGCGATAAGTAACGGCTGTATTTACTATTACATCGCTTGAGCATATTTTTTCCACTTATTGCGAATAAATCTTTGTGCGTTGGAAACACAAATCGAGGTTCGACAATCGTTATTGGTTAGCGACAGTACGCACATTACAATTTGGGGGCTCGTGAGCTTTGGAGGTTTCGTTGCCGATGATACGCAAGACCAACGGATTTCGGTTCCTCAACAAAGGGTGGAGACGCGTCATAAACGGGTAAGAACGCATTGTGTTCAAAACCTGAATTTTACTCTGTGTTGTGAAACCGAATGTCCGTTTTGCATTATCTAGGGCACGCTAACTAGAACCTAGGGACAAAAGAGAAAACTGTTTCTTTTTTCTGTCATTGTGCGTTTTAACTGTATTGCATTGTTTAGCGTATGTGTACTTCCTGCTGTGCGTACGCGAACTTCCGGTAAACTTGCCACGTGGTTAAACAATCGTGTTGATAGTTATTATACATGCATAGTATAATTACTTGTGAAAGCCTCTGAGACATTATTACTATTGTTGGGAACTTTTGATTTTCTGCGCAGAAAAGGTGTATAGTGTGTGATGTTGTAACGTAGATACACTGTTTTATTGTTGAGGTGCTCAGTTGCTGTCTGACGAGGCGGATTGCCCAACTGAAGGACGGTATACAGGGCAGGTATACCGAATGCGAAAACTGGGTTTTCGCAAAGCGCTACCAATAGATCGCAAGGTTTGCTAATAATTAGTATTGGTAGGCAGTGCGATCCGGTCGCACCGTTAGTGCGAATTGGTGAAGCAGCTAGGAGGAATTATACTGGAAAGGCAGGTTGATTGTATCGACTTTGTGCTCCCAGCGATAATAAACTCAGCAGATTTTGTGGTTTAGCCAGGGTATCGAGGAGCTGATAGCCCTTGGGGCCCACAGTGATATTTCTGTATTAGGGATCCTCGCCAGGGGCGAGAAAAGCGAGTGAACGCGGCTAAAGGAAATACGTTCACCGAGGATTATAGATCTCTAGCGGTGAGTATAGCAACAGAGTTGAAATTATTAGGTGGAAAGAACAGAGCATTGCGGTGTGTCTGTATTTCACATTTGGCCGGAAGGAACAGAGCATTGCGGTGTGTCTGTGTTCCGGGTAGAAGGTATATTGTTCAACATGGGTGCTAAGCATACGCTAGAGATGGTCAGTGTACTGCCTAAGGAAGGCCCTATTGGTTCAGCGAGGTTTCTCATGTGTAAGAAGTATGGTGCATATGCAACTGTGTATTGTGACACGTGGGTCGGGATGACCAAAGCTTGTGATAGGCCTTTCCCAACAATAGGGAGTTTTAATGCAGAGGTACTGAATACTGTAAAAGATAAAATATGGTTGATCAAGTCAACGAAAAAGAGAAATAGACATAATGATTGTTTAAAATTGTGGCAAATGGAAGGTAACACGTGGCAGAGCAGCGAATGCAAACCGGAAATAGGCGTGGCGAAAAGCGTGCGCAAGGCGGATGTAACCATTGAGAAGCGTGGCGAACTCAGCGCAAGCGCGCCCCCGCCACCTTATGTGGCGGGAGGGGTAAGTACAGCCGTTGTTAAAACTGAAAATAGAAAAATTACTAAGTTGTACCCTGTTTTAAATCAGTTTCAATCAAGTGTATCTGAAAACGAAGATGAACCCACTGTGATTTCGGCCATTGCCCATGCTGTTAATGTACTAGAGGCTCAGCGCAAGTATGAGAAAATGGCTGAGATAGGTGAGAGTAGCGTGATCACTAGGAGTGAAAGTGTTCTAAATCTAGGGCCTGTAAATCCTGTAGCGTCCCCTGAAGTTAGTGTACCAGAGGGTGTGTTCCCGGTCCGCACAATATCAGTTCCCAATGGGAAACCGGATAAGGATGGTGTAGTTCCTTTAAGAAATGTTACAATGCATTGTCCCTGGACTAGATCAGAATTACGTTCCATTATGACTGAATTCCCAGATCCTAGAAAAGAGTTAGCTAAATGTCAGAAATTTGTTAAAGACTTAGGGAATGCTCATGAACCAACCAGTAAGGATTGGCGGGTAGTGTTGAGGGCGTGTCTTCCTCCCAATACTAACATACAAAAATTTATTGGAGATTGTTTGTTGGAGGAAGATGACACCCTGACTGATGAGATTAACCAACGGAATATAGAACAAATTGTCAAACACTTAGCCATCTGTTTTCCAGTAGTAGTAAATTGGAGTAAGATTTTCACCATTAAACAAAAGGATAGTGAAACTGCCTCAGATTACTTTGCTAGAGCTATAACAGCGATTGCACGATTTACTGGGATATCCAACATAAGTGAGGACCCACATCACAGAGAGGTAGCTGTAGGGGTACTGATGGATGGCCTTAGGGAAAATTTAAAGACGAGAGTACAAACCACATTACCTAATTGGAGAGGCGTCACGGTAGACTCCCTTAGGGAGTCTGCTGTGGAGCATGACAAGAACCTTTTAAAAAAAAGGGAAGAGAAAAGTGATAGGTTAATGACGGTAAGTATACAGGCTCTAGAAGGGGTGCATACACGACCACCAGCATACAACCCATATAACAGGAAACCTAAAGTGATCAGGTGTTTCAACTGTAACGAGGAAGGACATTACGTTAGAGATTGTAATAAAGAAAGACTCAATACACATAAGGGTGGGTCACATAGATATCCTCCAAGAAAGGATTCACATAGACTAGAAGACTCACATCTACCCGCGCATATTACGGCAGCAAATGCTGCGCGGGAAATCACTAGTCAGCGCTAGGGGTCAGGTCATACCTGTAGTCTACAGCCAGTGAGGTTAACTGAGAGTCAGAGTGAAGAACCAACAATGATAGTTGACATAGCTGGCAGGAAACAAACTTTTCTTGTAGATACAGGGGCGGCCCGATCTGTGATAACCTCTCCTTTCAATCTACAGGTGACCAGCAAAACTATTCCAGCTATGGGGGTGACGGGAAAAGTGTTACATTATCCTCTAACTAAACCCGCCGAAGTTACTATCGGGCCTCTGCATACTAAGCATTCGTTTCTCTTGGCTGCAGCGGCTCCTACTAACTTGCTAGGGAGAGACTTGTTATGTAAAATGGGATGTGTCATATACTGTACTTCAGATGGTGTGTTCCTAGATATACCCGAGAAGGTTGCACATGAGGTACAGGACATATTGGACACCCCTCCAAGGTTAATGTTACACTCTCCTGTTATAGAACAAAGTCCATCTCAAGTAAAGGGGATGTTGCTGGAAATACCAGGTTCCCTATGGACCAGAGATGGACAGGACACTGGACTGATGGCAAACGTAGCCCCTGTCATGGTCAATCTAAAAAGTGGTAGGATAGCTCCAAAAATCCCACAGTATCCATTAAAACCGGAGGTGGAACTAGGGGTATATCCTGTTATTGAGAGGCTGTTACAACAAGGGATTTTAATTCGTACAGCCAGTACAGCAAATAGTCCCATTTTCCCTGTGAAGAAGAGTGGGGGGAGGGGCTATAGATTAGTCCAGGACTTAAGGGGAATTAACAAAGTTGTTGAGAGCCAATTCCCCGTAGTGCCGAATCCAGCTGTCATCCTCATGCAGATTCCACCGTCTGCCAGTCATTTTACTGTCATTGATCTATGTTCTGCTTTCTTTTCAGTCCCTCTTCACCCTGACTGCCAATACCTTTTTGCATTCTCCTACAGGGGAGTGCAATACACATGGACCAGACTACCCCAGGGGTTCATTGACAGCCCCAGTATTTTCTCCCAAGCCTTACATGACTGTTTGCAATCCTTTCAACCCCACAATGGGTCTGTTCTAATTCAATATGTGGACGATTTGTTGTTGTGCTCTGATTCTTTTATGTCATGTTTACATGATACTAAATTGTTGTTGCTTCATCTTTCACAAACAGGGCACAAGGTGGCAAAGGATAAATTACAGCCATGTCAGACTAAGGTCAAATACTTAGGACACTGCCTCACTAAGGGGCTAAGACACCTGACAACCGACAGAATTGAGGCCATACAACACATGACCCTGCCGCAGAGCCAGAAGCAGATTCGTACTTTCTTGGGGATGTGTGGATACTGTAGGTCCTGGATCCCAGGTTTTTCTATTCTAGCATTACCATTGCAGGAGCTAGTCTCTTCCTCAAAACCAGAACGTGTCGTACACACAGAAGAGTCAGAGCAAGCGTTCTTTAATCTTAAAGATAGTCTGACAAGAGCACCTGCATTGGGAAAACCTGATTATGAAAAGCCTTTTGAGCTATTTTGTACAGAAGCTGATGGCTGTGCAGCAGGTGTCCTCACACAGAAACATGGTGGCGCTAGCAGACCGGTAGCATACTACAGTGCACAATTAGACAATGTGGCAAGGTCACTCCCAACATGTCTTAGAAGTGTAGCAGCAACGGCCCTTCTAGTAAGTAAGAGTGAGGATGTAGTATTAGGACATAATTCAACCATCTATACACCCCATGCTGTATCAGCTCTGTTAAATTCAGCCCAAACCAGACATGTTTCTTCAGCTAGATTCACAAAGTGGGAACTAGCCCTGATGGCACCCTCAAACATCACCATCAAACGATGTAGCACCCTAAATCCAGCTACATACCTTCCGTATGTGTCTCAAGAGACACAAAGGGTGGGAGGTGAGGAGACCCTGGTTGATGATGAGTTAGGCAAGAATACTGACACGCATGACTGTATGGAACACCTGAATCAGACCTTTACTGCAAGGCCCGACATATGTGACACCCCCTTAGAAAATGTAGATTTTACGTTTTATACAGACGGAAGTTGCCATAGACAGACAGAGACAGGAGAGCTATGTACTGGTTACGCTGTTGTAGACGATCAGGATGTGGTAGAAGCTGAACCCCTTGGTCCACCTCACTCAGCCCAGGTGGCGGAACTAGTAGCACTAAGGAGAGCGTGTGAATTGGCAGAGGGTAAATCAGCCAACATATATACTGACTCTAGGTACGCCTTCGGGGTAGTGCATGATTTTGGGGCCCTTTGGCGTCTTAGAAACTTTACGACAGCAGCAGGTACACCAGTGGCACACTCACAACACATAAAAGGACTTCTGACAGCGATACAGTTACCCAGAACAGTAGCCGTCATAAAGTGCAAAGCCCATACCTTTGAAGAAGACCCAGTGTCATTGGGCAACAACAGGGCAGACGAAGCTGCTAAATGGGCAGCAGGGCAACCTATGACGGTATCGACCGAGACTATGATGGTTTTTCAGACATTAGACACGCAGAAATTAATTGAAATGCAAGATTTGTGTTCCCTGCAGGAGAAGGCGGTCTGGAAGGCGAAGGGATGTGGTCAAGAGTCCTCAGGACTCTGGAGGGATGGACAAGGTAAGCCTGTAGCTCCCCGAACATACTATCCAAGCCTGGCTGAAGCAGCACACGGCCTGACTCACCTGGGTAAAGAAGGTATGTGCAAACTGGTGAGAGCATACTGGTGTGCTCCCGGATTTTCCTCTCAAGCTGGTAAGAAAGCAATGTCATGTCTTACTTGTTTGAGGAAAAATGTTGGGAAAACTATTCCAACTGAGCCATCCCACATCCCTCCTACAGACGGACCTTTTCAGGTAATACAAATTGACTATATCCATCTACCACCGTGCAGGAATCTGAAGTATGTGTTAGTGTGTATTGATGTGTTTTCCGGTTGGGTAGAAGCATATCCGGCAGCCACTAATACTGCTGTGTTCACTGCAAAGAAAATTGTACAAGACTTTGTGTGTAGGTTCGGTATCCCTAGAATCATTGAAAGTGATAGGGGTACCCATTTTACTGGTGATGTCTTCCAAAATATGTGTAAACTCATGGGAATCAGTAGCAGACTTCACACCCCTTACCGACCACAAGCCAGTGGTAAGGTGGAGAGAGTAAACGGTACTATCAAGAACAAACTAGGTAAGATAATGGCTGAAACTGGGTTGGCATGGCCTGAGGCTTTGCCGTTGGTCCTCCACAGCATTCGAACCACTCCTAGACCTCCTCTTAATCTGTCCCCCTTTGAGATACTGTTCGGACGACAACCTCATTTGATCGTGAGTCCACAAGACGACTTAAAGTGTAATAATGAAGTGACTGTACAATATCTTATAAGAATGAGTAGACAGCTGAAACAACAACAACAAAAACTAAAAATGCTGTCACCTGGTATGCCAGAAACGAACTGTCATGATGTTGAACCTGGAGACTATGTTATGATCCGCAATTTCTTACGTTCAGGTTAACAGACCGTTGGGAAGGCCCGTACCAAGTGCTGCTGACCAGTACTACATCACTGAAGGTTGCAGAGAGAGACACTTGGGTCCATTCCACCCACTGCAGGAGAGTCCATAATCCGGAGAAAGTGCAAGACAAGACTCAGACCGACGACATAGAGCTGTCACTTGTGAGCCTGTTCCGGGAGACCTAAAGCCTGCAGTTAAGACACCTGAACCAGAGACGTTGCCTCAGAACTATCTTTCCAGCGATGGAGTGGCGGTTTTTGTTTTTCTTTTGTTCCAGGATTTTCCTTGTTTTTACTTTTTCTAGGACATTCTATTTTTGTGAAGGAGAATGGAGGATGGAGGAGAGTTCTGGGAGTGATACGGATGAAATGGAGGCCGAAGAAAAGTTAATAGGATATCCTGAGCAGCCCATTATCAAACTTGGTCCAGGGGTTATGAAAAGGTCTGCTAGCTCAGGAACTCGGAGGCAGTGTGAGGGGCTATTGTCTGATGAGTATTGTATCTGCAAGTTCTGCAACTCCCTAGTTGACGAGAGATGCATCCAACGATGCCAGTCCCCCAGTACTCTGAATATAGGCGGGCATCCATTGGAGGATTATCACTCCCTGGTGGGTAAGGTGCTAAACCAAACTGAGTGTTGGGTGTGCTCTCACGTGCCTCAAGGGCAGCATAACATAGGACTAGTGCCATTCCCGCTAAACATATCCGAAGTACTCGAATTAAGGGGTGGGAGGCCCATAGAAGGGAGGTACAATAACGCTAGGTCCCCTAGTCTGACGCTTCGACAATACTCCATAGGCAGATCGTTGCTGTGCCTAAACATATCTCATGCAAAGCGCCTGGAGAATTGGGAGGCTGACCTATCAGATCAGACAATGGCTCGCCACACTCATTTTAGAGAGAGACTCACAAGGTCACTACTAGGCAGGAATGCTGATGGAAGTCACAAGTTAGGGCGCATAACCAAACATAAGAAGGTATCTATTGGAAAAGTCTCTACAGATAAATGTGAAAATATCATTAATGCCGACACGTGTATAGAGCAGATGGAGACACTAGGCATGGGTAGTTTTATCAAAACTCTGTGTGATATAATTCATGGGCATACTGTTCCTTATGTTCTCCCTGATGATGTGTATTTTGTTTGTGGGAGAAAAGCTTATTCCTGGGTGACTCCGAGTTCCAAGGGCTTGTGTTTCTTAGCTAAACTGGTTCCTGAAATCATGACTATTACTCATGAAGAAATGGTAGATATTCACAAGACTACATCACCACCATACATACACACACAGTATGAACACCGTGGCAAGAGAAATATGATCCCTGGTGAGGAACCCATAGCTACAAAATTGATTAGTGAAACTGCTGGTTTCCAAGTTATGGTTGCTCTAGATCTCACCAGGACTGCTCGGGGAACATTAAACTTTAAATATATCCAAGACCTAGCTAAATTAATAGATAATATCACCGAGATGTATGATGACACTTTCAGGTATACAGGAAGGGAGCTACAAGCGTACAAAAAGGAGTTGGTGCAACATAGACTGGTACTAAATTATCTCACCTCTATTACTGGTGGGTACTGTGTGACACTGGCCACCCAGTTCGGTGTCAAATGTTGCACATACATTACTAATAATACGGAAGACCCTAAAGAGGTTATAGACCGGAAGATGGATGAAATTTTGCAGCTGAAATGGGAATTTCGAAAGAGCCATAATTCTTCGTTATATGAGGTCGGGGAAAAGGTGGCGGGTTGGTTCTCATGGTTGAACCCAGCAAAATGGTTCTCCGGTCTGGGGGAGTGGGTACAGGAAATGATTGCTAGTGTAGGTAAGCTCCTTCTCCTTATACTGGGTGTCATTTTAGCAATTGGTTTAGTTGTCAAATGTGTTCCTACTGTGTGGAAGTGTGGAAAACGGTCTCATGGGAGTAACACTGAGAAAGAGACTGAAAGGGTGGTACCAGATACCGAGATCATGGTCTGTGAAGAAGTATTGTATAATCCTGAACTTGAAACGGTGATTGGGTGATAGTTTATTACACTATCAAAGGGTGGAACTGTCGAAGTCAGTAAATTGGATAAAGTCATTTCAATTAAAGTCTAGCAAACTTGGTTGTCTTTGTCTGAAAAGATGCGTACGGTACGCTATGACGTACAAAGGCACGCTACGGCGTGAAAGGGCGTACGCATCCACTACACGTGGCAGCAACAGTAATTGGTCTTTTACCATACATTCGCACAAACACGCATACTTATAAAATAGTACACATTATTGGTAGTTGCAACACATAGTCAGTTATGTCGAAATATAGTAGTATTTATATGTTATATCAGAGTTACATGCATATTAGTGAAATACACAGAACGGGTTAAAGGAATAACATCATGAGTGGTATCATAATGAACCTTGTTACATATCCTACTGTTTGGTGCGCTCTGCGAGGGAATCGCAGAGTGCATGCACAAGTTATGAATGATAGGGAATTATGAACTACTTAAGACTAAGGAATTCTGGCGGGAAGAGCAGAGCATACCCCCTGCAGAGATGACCCCCTCCTTTGGATTCCTTAGGATGAACCAGCCAATGATTGACAACCCCTTGGACATTCCTGAGACCCGGACCAATAGATGCAAGCCATACCATCTTCATTGTATTACTGTACTTGATTGTGTATATAAGCAGCAGCTTGTGATCCAGAGTGCAGACATCTTGTCCCCAGACTTCAGGATTGAATGACTGCACTGGATCCAGAGCGCCTGCGATAAGTAACGGCTGTATTTACTATTACATCGCTTGAGCATATTTTTTCCACTTATTGCGAATAAATCTTTGTGCGTTGGAAACACAAATCGAGGTTCGACAATCGTTATTGGTTAGCGACAGTACGCACATTACACCTGAGATGGAGTTTTGACACCTGTATAGACTTTTAGGAACCGCTCTGTATGGTGTATTAAAGTAATTTTAGCGTTTTCAAATAAGCATTGCCCAATCAATTGTATGTGTTTCCAAAGCACAAAGTGATTTATTTTAGCAGATGTAAACAGTTAACAATTCAATACATTATTATATTATGATACAGTACAGTACAGCCAATACCAAAAGATAAATACATACCGATGCTATCGCATGCGCTCGCTGCGCAACCACGGGACCCAATAGACAGTATATCTGCTTAGAATACTGTGTCAGAGTTGACTGAGAGCCATGGGGAGTGGTGCGATGATTATATACAGTACAGTGTTACACAGTGAACAATAGAGATGACGTAGATTGTTTCTATAGGTCCAGACGTTGGGTGGGTCCAGGGTAAACAGGTCATAGGCTGATTCAATCTAAGGAATCCAAAGGTGGGGGTTGTCTCTCCAGGGGGTCTGCTCCTTTCATAGCCAGCATCATACAAAGGATTATTCACCAATATCAATAACTAAAGCATGCAATGTGTGATCTCTTCGCCGACTGCACCGGACAGCTGCTGATGAATAGGGGATCAATATGATATCAGGCATGACACCTTTCCTATAACCTAAACCTTTAATAACACTAAAATGTACATATAATCATATTATATAAACTAATAATAAACCAAATACTATCTGCTCATAAATTACAGTGTAACGGTACCAATATGAATACGAATTATATAGATAACTAAATGTTGTAATGCGAGTGTGTGCGTGCGTATTTTACTGTGCGATCGCACCACGCCACGTGTTACGTGGCGTACGGATCGCAATTACACGGCAAAACGATATTAAACCAATATACTTTCGTTCATCCAATTATACGACTTCAACAGGTGTCTGGTTCAAAAAGCCCATGTGTTGACTTGGCTATATGTGATATAGACAAAAATAATTCAGTTTTAAAATATGCAACATAAAATCAATAAAAGTAGTGATCAACCACATATTCCTCAATAGCATATGAAAGGCAATGCCACGGCTATTGTCATAAGCTTGTAGAACAGGTGGTAGAGGTCATCATCTATAACAGCCGCCTTTCCCATAGAGCTTGTTGCGCTCACAGGTACTCAGATGCCCCCAGGCCTTATGCTATGCATAGTACAAGCTTATGGATACAACCGTAGCGCAGGCAAGGGGATGACGGCAGGAGATAAATAAAGTCAGAGACAAGCCGAGGTCAAAGGTAAGGTCCAGGCAAAGGGTCAGGTCCGGCAGAAA
This sequence comes from Mixophyes fleayi, assembly GCF_038048845.1. Taxonomy (NCBI): domain Eukaryota; kingdom Metazoa; phylum Chordata; class Amphibia; order Anura; family Limnodynastidae; genus Mixophyes; species Mixophyes fleayi. Next base: position 128,782,792 of record NC_134403.1, read on the forward strand.
GACAGGATATCCGAGTCACAGGCAGAAGTCAGGGTCATCAGCAATAAATCACGGTCCAATAAACAAGCCAAGGGCCATACACTGAAGGGTCCATCCAGGAGTACAGGAACAAGTGCAAGAGCAGGAAACTGAATGCTATAGCAGTCAGGGAGGCTAGGCCCTCCCTGCCTTAAATACCCAGACTGCCCAATCAGATTTAAGGAGAGCTAAATGGTTTAAATCAGCCACCTGAGCCTGGGAATACATAGTTAATTTAGTCTGCACCTGCGCCCGGCTGCCAGTAATGTCGGGACGCAGGGCTGTCAAAGAGAGCGCCCCGGCCATCGCCACGGTGTTGGCCGGGAACTCAAGCCTGGAGGTGACGTCCCAGCTGTTGCTATGACAGCCGGGACACAAGCAGGAGAGACGACCCGCAGACCGCCGCTGCTCGGAACAGACAGCTCATATGTCAAATTAAGAATTCTGCCCCACAGAGAAGATAAGGAAATTAATGTAAGCTGTATTTAGGCTTGTTTGGTATTAAAAGATGGACAAATTCATACGGGGATGTATTAATAATAAAATTGGGTCTGTGTGACACTCCACATTAAAGTTAGGTCACATAGTAGAATTGGGTAGTAAATCAGACAACATGCAAATTGCATTGATAAGCTGTCCACCTTCCCATTGCAGATTAACAAATTCATGTAAGAGATACTCTGAATGTAACCCCTTTCATTTAAAACTGCTTTGCTTGCGCATTATATCAGTTGTTTATTGTTTTTCTTTATATCTGAATGCCCTGTACTTTTGTATATTAAATCTATAACTTAACATGTTGCGTCCTTGATACTCTAACAAATCCATTAGCCTGTTAAGAATATAGCTCAACCAAGTTAACCCTTTGAATGCCGGTGTGTGATTTATTGATACATTTTATTAACAAGCTTAGTGTGTGCTTGTATTTACATTTGTGTAACAGTCTAGAGGTGTGAAGAGTCAACCCTTTGTTTGCTTTTGAGGGCCTTGTGTGCCAGTGTGAGACAGTATATTGGGGTCCTGTTGCCCATATTCAGTGGGTGGTGGCAAACCTGAAATGTGTGGGGGTGTGAGCGCTGTTTGGGGGCGATTCAGTAGGTCTATAACCTGTGTGATAGAGAGACTGCGGGCTGGAATCATGTGCAACCTCATACAGCAAACACCCAAAGTCACGGCAGTTGAGAGCGTGTTCGTGACAGGAAGCATCAATATAGGCCAGTTCCACCCCAGGAGATAATGGTTATCAATAGTTAAATAATTAGCTCATCTGATCAGGACCTGGGGTATGAACAAAAACTAGCTTAAAAAGTGTGTAAAGGCAGAAGGAGAGCTGTTGAACTTAGTTGGACAGGGATTAATAATCCCAGTTAAGACGAAGAGTATATATAAAAAAATGGGTCAAAAGTGCTGACAGACTACACTGAATATCAGTTTGCAACAGTGTATGGCAGCCGAAAGCATGCTGGCTTTCCCTCTTTGTTTGGGCCCAAAGCAGCATTATTTTGATAGTTTTGCAGTGCTTCCATGTCTGTCATTCTTCTATTACTAGTGTGACTTATAGCCTATAGTGGATGTTAGACAGATATCCGTGAAATAAATGGGAAGATTTATTGCTAAGTGGAACTTAGATACCCATTAGCATGGTGTGTGTCTATAAGAGCAGGGTAGTCGACTAACCTGTGTGTCTGTGGCTGAAAAGGAGGGTACAGTTGGGCAAGTGTCAACCAACAGAATAACCTAGTATTATTAGACTGAGTTTTTACCATAGTAACATCTACTAGGTGTCTCCTGCCTGCTAGCAGTATTGGATCCATGTAATCAGGATTTGAAGCTTAATTAGATCAAGCCTACACTAAACCCTTATAAGTACTGGCAAAAGGGGTGATAAAAAAACAAATTAGGGGCTCAAAGTGGGGGAACCCCGCCACCCAAAAAACCCTGAATAAAGCAGAAACAGAAATCCTTGTGGATAACATTTCTAAATAAATTAATGAACATTCAGAAGCTATTGCAAAAAAAGAAAAGGGGAAAAAATTATAAATAAATGGCCTGGACATAAAGAATGGTGGGTATGGGGCTCACTCCAGTAATGAGGTGGTTAAATATCTTTTGGAAGTTTCTAACTAAAGAACAAACACACAAAGTGCAGACAACAATATTCATAGTTGGTACAAAATTTCATTATGCAAGATGATGTGAAAATCAAATTAAGAAATGTCAAATTCATATATACAGTACAAAAATAATATAGATCAGTTTTGTTTCATTCCCAATTTTATTTCTTCCTCCCTCTCATAGTTCTTGGCTTTCTTTTGTTGCCCTGAAACACAGGCTTGGCAGTTACCAGCACCACTTTTTCTTCATCCTCACTTGAACTGCTTGTTTCCACTTGTGTTGTAATATTACTATCCTTGCTAAATGTTGTCCCTTTGTAGCTTTCTGTACAAGTGTTTGTGTCTGAGTCATTAAAGGACATTACATTTGTAGGAGACAAAGCTTTGACTTCTATATCAAAAAATCCTCCTTCCACACTCGCAGAGTCAAGACTGTCAAGTTTTGGCTCATTTTTCTTCCTCCCTTTTTGGGATTTTCTACTGGACTTTGCACCCTTTCGATCGCCATGAGCATATTCCTTCTCCAACAGTGCAGTGGCCTCTTCTACCTCCATAGTTTCATTTTCTCTTTCCTTTCTCTTCATGCAAGTCACAGCCCTGCGCAGTCGCTGACTCTTCAGAGAATGAGCATCATGCTGCTCTACCCGAAAGAATGAATCTATTCGGAGCTGGGTCTAAAGAAAGATTTTATAGCAACAAATTCAAAACAAAAATTATTACATTAATTAAAAGAATATTTTATGCGCTTTAAGTTACGGCATCTACTGAACTGATGTATAAAACTATATAGGAGCATGACAAGTGCTGAAAGCACTTACTGTGGTCAAAGTGCGGCAGCATTGGGACACAAAGGTTAAAATTGCTGCCTCACGGCTCTGGGGTCATAATTTGATTACCAACCAGGATCCTATCTTTGTGGAGTTGCATGTTCTCCCTGCATTTACCTGGGTGCTTCAGTTTCCTCCCACACTCCAAAAACCAGACTGGTAGGTTAATTAGTAAAGAGTGAGAGTGAGATAGTGTGTGTGAGTGTGAGTTTGAGTTTAGATTGTAAACTCTAATGGGGCAGGGACAGATGTGAATGGCAAATATTCTCTACACAGCGTTTCATAATTTGGTTGAGTTATATAAATGATATTAAAATATATATATTTTATATATTAAAATATATGTATATTTTATGTATTATGCTACAAATAATGGAAAAAACCCAAAATCACAAACATTCTGTATAGATTAAATACTTCTGTACAAATCACTAGAGGCAAGACATGAACTCTCTTGTACAACCAACTTTTTAAATAATTATAAATGGAAATTTACTATAAGTGAAATAATCAACTTTCATAAAGCCAAAATAAAATTTGAATACATGTATATATTATCTGTTTGGAACTTACTATACAACAGTATACACAAATTAAACCAGTGTATTTCTGGTTATGAAATACAAATATAAACTTACATTTACTTTAAAAGCTGAAAATACTCAAGGATTTGTAAACCTGAATGAGTGTCTTATTTGGGGGCCTGTGTGGCATCTATGAATGTATATTTTTGCAGAGATGGATTGTTTATGTTATTACAATTGTGACAAATTACTGTTTATTCTGCTACTTTCTTAAATAAAAATAAATGCTTAATATATTCAATAATAAACTCCAGTGCAGTGTAATGAAATACAATTTAAAAAAAAACAGGTAAGAATAAGCGAATACACTTCAATATAAAATGTAAGGATTTACCTGTTGTGTGTTTAACTGTTTGAGTACTGGTAGAAACACTTCATCAGTCTTTGAACGATACCACCCAAAGCGGGACTCACAGAATGTATATGTTGTTAAGAAAACACAATCACAATGCAAACTATAGTATTTTGATTACCTGTCCACCTTAAAGAAAAAACATATTGGGCCTGAGTCAGCAAAACCATATTGCATTTGAGGGGGGAGGTAAATTTAAAATGTGGGGACAGATTTATAGTTGGGATAGGGTAAGTCCTAGATCAACTTTAATTTGAGTGTAAAAATAAAGCAATCAAGTACATGAAAAAGCAGCCAGTATTTCTTTATGTACAAAATAATAAACTAGTTTGCACCCCCTGCATTGTAACATGGTTTGTGCAGGAACAAAGTTACTCCTTTTTTTTTTTTTGCTTTGCTCTACTTAATGACTCAGGCCCATTATCTGACCTATGAGCACTGAAGGAGGAAGGAACTGATAAACTGGTAGACACCTGTTTTATTAGATTATAAAGAATTAAATGGTAAGGCCAGGTAAGGACGTTGAGGAAACTTGCTGGGTTTGTAAGTAACACTTTATATTTCATTTTTCATCACCGCAGTGTGAAGGGTCCTCTAACTCAGCAAACTGATAACGCCCCTCCCCCCCCAAGGAATCAGTTGAACTCCGATACAAAAACTAAAATACAAAAATACTTATTGAAAATAAAAAGAAAGAAAATGTACAACCTCCAGTTTAGATTAGCGGACAAAAGTTGGGTCCGTTTACAATATGCCATTTCAAAGCAACCATTTTAATAGAAAATGTAAATACTTTGAAGCTATTCTACTAAAACAAAACAATTCAAAAACAAAATAAAAAATTGTTATACATATAAAAGGATATTCTCTGATTTGTTCTAGATCTGGCCTTCCCCAGGCAAACGCTCCTTTGGAATCATCTGCAACAGGTCGCAGATATGCATCAGCTACTGCCTGGTTAGGAAAGTTAGGATGTAACTCTAGATCCCGTAATTTCTTCTTTACTTTGGTATCATGTGGATTGGGTCTAATTCTCTTATTCTTTTGGGCTTCTAACCACCACTCCCTGGAAAGAGAATAAACAAGCAGTTATGGTCATCCGGATTCAAAAACCTTTCAGAGCTGAAGTCAGAAATTACTACTATGGGACAAGTAAGAATTATGTGCATCAGACTTCCAGCACTGAAAAATGGGTAGAGAGACAGTAACACTGCTATAAAGCAAAGCAAGAAGCCACTCACAGTCAACTATGGAACAGCATAGAAGATAATTATATGTACAAGTAAACTGCAAACGGTTTTCAATCCCATGACATATTTGAAATCGGTGGCGTATGTTTTAGACACTGTAAATGTCGGCACTTAACTGCACTCCTGAAAATGTCGGAAAAATGTACCCTACTAATTCGAAATGGCATGCATTTTTGTAGTTGAAAAAATAAATATCTTACTTCTTTTTCGGCGACTTTGCAGTTAAAATTTAAAGTGATGATGGATTTTAAAGGCACGTTTACCTTTACAATCCATCGCTGCTTAAATTTTTTACTGCAAAGTCGCAATCGCATGATACTTTTACCCCCAGGTGTATAATGGAACCGATTAATTTAGCTCAGAAGAAAAAGCCAACTGTTTATGTTTAGAATTCTCATGCATATGGGTTCCAGAGAATTTTCTAAACAGTGTTTCCACATTATTTCTGCTGCAACTTCTAAGTTGGCAGCAGACTGGAAGTCCCCATCTTCCCCTTCCCACATAGTGGTACTAAACATAATCTGGCATGTTTACTGAATGGACTATATGACATGCTTCCTGAAGAGCTTTTCCCATCCATTTTGTAAGGTGTGGGAGACATAGACCATTCAACTTAAGATTGATTTTCCAAATGTAGTGTTTTAATGCAGGACTGGAATCTACTGAAAGACCATCCCCCTGGGATCAATTATGTCTTTCTTAGCCCTTTATTAACCTGGGCAAGCAGAAACCACTCTCTCTCTCTCTCCATGCATTCGGTTTCCCTCCTTGCTGTTCTTTTATACTGCAACTAACTAGCATAATTTGAAAAGGGAGTTTATATTCCATCTTATTTGCCTACATAATGACCTGTAATGTTATATTCATTTATCGTAACACTTGATTAGCCTGTTGAGCACATCACTTTAACAGTTTGGGAACCCTTGAATAAAAGGTATATTATAAAACACACAAAAATGCAACTGTAGCATTATAAACAATGACAGTGGTGCATGAACAACACCACCAAGTTCAGGCTTGAATTGCTCTGCTAGTATGCTTGTCAGACTGTTTATATGGTGGAAATAAGTTTGCTATGTTGGCATGGTGACTATATACATGGGGAATGTAGTTTATTAGTAATTAATAATATGGAACTAATAGGAATTGTTTTTGTTATCAACAGTATTTTATATTCTTTAATTTCATGCCACAAATGCAAAATATTTACACGGTTACCATACTGCTAAAATAATACTTTAACACCACTAAGTATTTACATTCTGCCATACTTTTAAGATTTTTCCATGGATCATAATGTGAAAAAAAAGATCATTTTTGGATACCTAATTAAATGGCTGAAGTCATTGCACATAAAATTGAAAGCAGCTCCTTGTCATGAAATATATTTATTTTATTAGAAAACTAGTTTATTTAGGTTACTCATGCTTTGTTACATTCAATATCTTAAATCTCCATTATCCTTTGAATTAAATCCTATGGAGGGTTCTCTTGTATAACCTTGTATCTGGAGCAGCAGAATGCCTGGAATTGTAACCCGATAGAGACTATATTTCATACTAGCAAGTAAATTTCTGGTTCATAACCTGTGGTGGATTGTACCACCAAAAATAGAAACTGTGTCTCAAGTGTGCTATAACCGCTCCCTGGGTGCCCTTCACATTCTAAACCAAACAGTCACTACAACCAGGGCCGGATTAACGGAATGGAGGCCCCTGGGCTAAGGGGGCCCCCATTCCCCCGTGAGCCCCCCCCCCCGTTAGCAGACTGGCCCCCCTGTTAGCCGACCGCCACCCCCCCCAAGCACTTACCTTCTCCTGACACTGCAGTCCTCCTTCCGCGGCGCGCTGTAAGCTGCTTACTGAGGAGATCTCGTGACACTCTCGCACGATCTCCTCAGTAAGGAGATTACTGAGCGCCAGAGAAGGAGGACTGCAGTGACAGAGCTCAGCATTGATCGGGCCGGGGGCGCCCCCGCCCGTGTCCCGATCAATAATTCTGCTGAGCTCTGTCAAGGGCCCCCTGGATGCCCGAGGCTCCTGGGCTGTAGCCCAGTTAGACCTCAGGTTAATCCGGCCCTGACTACAACATACTGTGTCAATCTAATGTTACCCAATCTTCATACTGGTTCACCAAGAGGAGGAAGAGGATACTATACCATTTGTCAGTAACTAGAGGCATGTGAGCAACGTAAATATTTCTCTTTTTTAAGAGTTTTTTGGTTTGCATTTTTTTTTAATGGAACATGAATTTGTTATTTCTTTATGAATATAATCTCTTTTTCTGGGCACTAGAGTACTATCCACTATTATCTGCATTACTGGACCTAGTTTGTAATACAATAATTAGAATATATCTAGAATCAAATGGAGTACAAAACACATTTAAATAAAAAAAAAAAAAAAAACACCATACAAAAACACAAATATCTACTTTTTGTGGTACCCAAGGACATACTCATGAGCGTTAAAAACGATGCCTGCTAAAACCAGAGAAAACCTTGTATTTCGCCCTCGCTCTGAACAGAGCATTAGAAGCCAACTCTCAAAAGCATCCTGCAGCATCGTGTAATCTGTATCAAATTAGAAATCCTATTGAACAGCTTTGAACAATGCAACAGCAAGTGTCACAAAGCAAACGTTCATCAGAAAGTGGGTGTATACAGTTCTTTCACTTACATAATCTTTGGACTACTAGTATTAAAGCATGTTCAGTAAGTTTTAAAAATACTTGTTGAAAGCTACCACCAATATGTATGAGAACTTATAAAAATTTAATTTCAGCATCTTAACAAAAGAAAGAAAGAAAAAAAAAAAAAAAGTGAAAGCTTTAAAACTGTATCAATATCTAGACAACTCCACATCTGTTTTATAAAAGTTAAAAGTTGTGAGTAAGGAAGAGGAAGGAAGGAAGGAAAGGTGTTGTGCCTATGAAAACCTACATAGTGTCTTCTGAAACCAACTTGTAATGGTTGGCTGGATTCTTCTGCAGACAATTAGTTGCATTAAACACAACTTTAATCACACACTTCTGTATAACCTGCCACTTCCTCACCACTCATGACATATGTTATATCCAGGTAAAGTAGGTTATATTATTATTATTTGTGATAAAGCACAGCATTCACTGGCGTCTCACACAGCTTGGCGGAACCATTTCACTGTTTATTGGCAGTTGCCAGGATGGCTTAAACAGTTTCAGCGGTGGTTACAGCAGACATTTCAAGTAAAGCATCACAATTCTCCCACAACCCTACATCTGGTTAAACAGTAGTTCCCTCACTACTAGCCGGTCACTAACTGGCATCGGTGGCCCCATCAACAAATACAAACAGTGTTTTTATCCTCCACCCCAGCACTACAAGCCAACAACAAATTAATTACACCCATGTGGAACACGTGTGTGTGTGTGTGTGTGTGTGTGTGTGTGTGTGTGTGTGTGTGTGTGTGTGTGTTGAAAGTGGAGCCCAGGGAAAACTTAACCCTGTCTGCAGCCTGCTGCTGCAGACTATCTGGGTTTTTACCTATTTCCTTATAGGGGAGGTGTGAGAAATAAGCCTCTTTACCAATATAAAAATAATTATTGACAAAGTTGTACAAAATTGAACCATTACTTAAATTTACTTTCTTCTCTACTGAAGGCGGCAGAACATTTAATAATTATGGTTCAATCAATTTACAAAATATTCAGAATAAACATTTAATGGCAAATACTTACTTGAACTTCAATAGAGGTTCTAACCCATGGCCAGGGAATTCATTTAGTATCTCCATGGCGGACACATAGCCAACAGACGATATTCCTTCTGTATAATCACTCCCCATCAAGTAAGCCAAATTAATTAGTTTAGAGCGATCTAGGCCTGCAGATGTCAAATAAAACAAAACAAGCTTCAATTATACATACATAAAAGTCAGTTTACTGCAGGTTACAAATAGGAGTAACAGAACACCGTATGGGCATAGTTTGCCATTTGCAATATTATACATTCACTGTAAAGAACACAGACAATATATATATATATATATATATATATCTATCCTAAAACATCAAACAAACAGGGGCGCTTCCATGGTGTGTTATCCAAGTTAAAAGATTTATTCAAAGGAATAAAATTGCACGTGTGTGTGTGTATATATATATATATATATATATATATATATATATATATATATATCTTAGCTTTTGTGGAGAGAGCGATGTCCGCGAGGTTATAGCACTGTGCAATATTAAGCTGTACTGTGAGCAGAAAAGTTGTACTGGGCACCTTACTTACCAGGTCTTGATTTAGGGAAAAGCCACAGCTCCATCACACATTTATCAGAAGCTTTGAGTCCAAAGTCCCTGGAAACAGTACTAAAAAGAGTGACTGCCCCGTATGCTGGCATCTGTGGTCACCAGTATCCAGTTTCAAATGGAGAATGGGTTACCCCTGTTGAGGGTTTTATATCGACTGGCGCACCCGTGGAGCCAGACGGGGACACCAACTGGAAGGCTGAGACTTGTTCCATTTTGAAATGATTTTGCAGGATTCAACTCTAGAGAGTTCCAGATCAAACTGCAGCGTCTAGAACGTGGAGACCATTTTTCCTAGCTCTTTCATGTAAAAGTGAAGAAATACCAAGTCTGCAAACGAAGAGGGACTTCACAAGTCACTGAACACAGAGTATCTTGTTCTTTGTCAGCAACACACTCTGTTGGTGTGTGTCAAACAGCAGCCCCAAGAAGACCCAACACTGGGAAGGAATCAGATTGGATTTCTTGCAGTTGTTGATCCAACCATGAGATATAAAAGTTTGGGCAGTCTTCTACACAGGTGCCTGAAGAAAGGTCGGAAAGGACACCTTGATCAGCAGATTGGACAGTCACACCCCTTTTCCACCCTCTTGATCTCAGCAGGGCTGCCATAATCTTGGCAACTACCCTTTGCACTGTACACAGGCCGAAAAGTAAGCCAGAAATTGAAAATTCAGGAAATGTAGAGCCAATCTGAGGAGACACTGGTGTCCAGACCAGATTGGAACATATAACTAGGCATCCTTGATGTCTCTGGACACCATGAATTGGTCCTGGTGGTGACAGACCTCAAGAAACTTCATCTTGAACTTGTCCACCATAAGTTGGAAGATTCAGGAACTTGAGGTTGAGGATGGGTTGGAACAACCCATCCGGTTCCCGAACCAAGAAGAGGTTTGAGTAAAACCCCAAACCCCTCTTTCTCAGAGAGTGAGACAAACACTCGTGAGGAAATTAAGGACTGAGTGGCTTTCTTTAGAGGCAGAGATCTTTGCCCCAATGAGCCCTGCATCGATGGCAGCCTCCCCTAGGTATTCAGAGGACTCTCTGATATGCAACTTTAAAGTGAGCAATTCTGTTCTGGGTCTACCAGACTTCAGACCCTATGTCAATTTCTATGACCCTCTCTTCACTGCCTTATTGACCCAAGCCAAAGTGAAGGAGAGTCTAAGAGAGTCCCCCCCTCCCCCCACTGCGAAACTCGATCTAAATGTGGCCTCAATCTTCCCATCCATGCTGTCGCTTAGGGTAGCAGCATTCAGCATCGGAGCAGTGGTGGACTTGGACAGGCGAGCTATGGGAGCACCTTAGGTCGACACTAGGGAGTGGATAAAGGAACTGCACCCTTCGTGAAACATGAAACTTATGATCAGGGCTGATTCACACATTACATCTAACAGAGGGGAAGAGGAAAAGGAAACGGTTTAATTTTTTCTTACTTTTAAACAGAAAATTGTTGACAGTCTGATTCCCTGCTGTGCTGAATATTTAGTGCCTGTTGGATGGTTCGCACTAAAGCCTCTACTCCCTGCATCACTGTCCTCATCAGGGCACAAGGAAATCTCAGTCAGAATTTTGAGCCACTTCACTGTCCTGGGAGTAAAGCTCAGAATTAGTGACTGATGGGCCGCTGGAAGCCTGGAGATGGTGGTGGAATCCACAATCTTTTCCAAGGAAGAGGAAACCTGAACCAGATCCTAACCGACCTAGCCAGGCCTTATGCCCATACAGGCTCAACGGGTGCTGCAGTAGAGAACCACAAAAGTCCTTGTTTCAGAGGGGAGGGCAGAGGCACTCCCCGTGACTCCTGAGGGAGGGGCTGAGGAGGGAGGATCACTGCTCGGCTCCCTAGAAACTGCAACAAGCTGCGCAATGGCCAGGGCCAGAAACTTTTCGTAGGATGACTGCCATATCAGTGGGGCCCCCACAGACGAGCTCAACTGCTGGACCTCTGCCTCACATGTGGTGTATAGGGCATCCAAACTGTATGAAAAGAGCACTGGTTTGCACCGAAATGTATTACTGTTCCATCTGACCTTTTGATCACTGGTACCATAAACCAGTGCGAACTGTCCTCAATAGGACACTTGAGCTAAAAAACATAATTTCAAGAGCCTGTTTGATGACTACTTCCCTGCTGTAACTCCTGTGATCTGCAGAATAGATCCAACTCTAATCCGTTGTCCGTCTGTTCTGAGGATTGGACCAAGCATCTAGCACCACCACTCTGCCCGCTACCCAACAGCTCTGGCCAGTGTGTTAGGCCAAGGGGGAAACAATCCACAGCAACGCTGATCTACAGGAAGAGGTCAGGGGTACTAGCCCAGGTGACCAGTGAGGGGGTACACTAGCAGCGACAGTTAACCAGAAGGAAACGGTTCTGGATGCCTCTGAGTAGTCAAGTGGTGACAGCAGATTAAGCCCCTCCTACTGCAGTTAGAGGGCACATTTGGGAGAAAGTAAGGTGACCGTGGCAAGGCAAGCAACATAACAAACATGGTGGCATAAGCGGTCCATCCTGTCACAGGCGGCCATGCCCGGGAGCCCCAATATGAAAGAAGGGATGTATGCTGTATAATTTTTCAAAATTTTTCAAGCCACTGAAAATGGAGAGGGCAAACCTCGCTATTGCATTCTCCACATAAATAGATGTTTTGGAATGTATTATGTAGATAATATAGAGTGTTTTAAATCATTATTAAAATTATGATGATCTTTTTACCATATATTAAAGGGTGGGTTAATTTATATGGCCACCCAACATTAAATAACAATTTCTCAAATCAACTAACTAAACCAAGTTCAATAAATGCTATATAAAATAAAACCACACAGTACTAGGGAAAGAAAAATAAACACAACATTAATCAGGATTTACACTAGGTACAAAAGAAAAACTTTCTACAACAGCTGTTAGTCTTATCAAGATAAAGTTAAGACTTACTTCCATAAATATGATACCAATGCCCTATTATCTAATTTGCATTATATGCCAATAGACTACATGTTTAAAAAGTGACAATGATGTGACAGGAGAACAGACATCTCACATATATGAAATCAAGATGATCCCTTCAGGGAAAATACCAGTTCTACTTACTAAAATCATTGTCTTCTTATATATTTTAATCTAGATTGAAGTTGAGTTTATTTTTTTCTGTAACTGAAAACAGGGTATTTAATATAATCCCTAAAATTTACTTGTATTACGCTAATATTTGTATAAATTTTTGAGGATTAATTTCCTTTAATAACATTGGTTTCGCCTTTGCTGACTTTAGATCTGTCAGGACGGTTTTCATTAAAGAGGGTGGTAATTTATATACAGAGAGCAAGTAAAACCCTATAGAATTATGTGAAGCGGGGAAAAAGTTTATTCACTGATGCAATCCAGTGATCTGGGAAAAGGGACAGAGCTTCACAGAAATCTGTAAAAGAAATGAAGGCACACATTTTGATTTTATTTTGTTTGTGCTAGATTACAACATTTTAGGATAATAAGCACCCACCACCTGCTAAGAGGGAACAAAGCAAAACCATATAATCATACTGAAAGAGAAATTTGCAGTTCAGACATATTGCTGTATACAATGAAGTCACAGAATTTTAAGACTGTACATATTACATTTCTCTAGATCAAATCAAAAATATATTTTTGTTTTTAGGCTTTCTGCACTTTAACCTTTAACTAAGCAGCAACTCAGAATAAACATCCGACTATATGCATAGGACTATCATCATCATCAATTTATATAGCGCCACTAATTCCGCAGCGCTGTACAGAGAACTCATTCACATTAGTCCCTGCCCCATTGGAGCTTACAGTCTAAATTCCCTAACACACACAGACAGACAGAGACAGACAAGCAGACTAGGGTCAATTTGAAAGCAGCCAATTAACCTACTAGTATGTTTTTGGAGTGTGGGAGGAAACCAGAGCACCCGGAGGAATCCCACGCAAACACGGGGAGAACATACAAACTCCACACAGATAAGGCCATGGTCGGGAATTGAACACATGACCCCAGTGCTGTAAGGCAGAAGTGCTAACCACTGCGCTATACATCCCTTACTGGAATATAAAGATATTATAAGTCAATAAGGAGTTTCATATCAATATAAAAGCATGAGGCTGCATGTGTTATACAGGTCAGAGAACACAGAGGTCAATTCTGGGGAGTGGCACAGATGCTCACCATCCCATACATAGGGGGGATCATTGCGTTGATGTTGAGGATTGAATTCCTGCTCATTTTCCTCGCATCTCTATTGGGTGCGAGAAAAAATGAGCAGAAATTGCTTACTATAATGTCTGGTAATGTGCGCAGCCGGACATTGCATTGATGTCTGGACGCACATCGCTGCCAAATAGCTAAATAAATCCCCCCCAAAAATTACAAGCTGTGGTGGGATAACAAATTGTTATGTATTTGAAGGTCACTCTATTATCGTTACATTTTTTACTTGTACCTAGATTTGTACAGATAGTTTTTCTAATTATTCACAATGTTTCCATAAATAAATATTTGAGCACAAGTGTATTTGTTTAAGGCTTCAAAATAACTTACCCAGCTGATTCTGAATATCTGAAAACTGGTAATACTCCACATATTTATTTTGAGAGAAGAAGTTCTTGTATACATGTCGTGCCCCAAAGAGCCAGATGTCACTGTCGTCTGTGATAGTCCCTGATGTTTGGTCAGTTAGGTCCAAAACAGCACATTGAGCTTCAGCCTCCATGGGGGCTACAATGAAAGGAATGCCAAATAGACGCAAGAGTTCCTAAATGAAAGAACAAACAAACACATTAAATTACACAGCAGTAAAAGAACAGTGCATTTAAAGTAGCAGATCAGTTGCAAGACCATAGCATAACACAAGGATAAAGGCTATGTAATCACAGACTCAAAGGTGAGTTCTAATATGCCATTAATATGCTATGAACTACATGGTTATCTAATACATATACCCCTTCATTAGTGAACTGCTGCTCAAACCCAGGCTCACAGGCGTGACTGTTCAGCTCCTGCCATTGAACACTGTACGTGGCCACAAAGATGAACAATGGAAGGAGGAGAGCTCATGCAGGAATAGCTTGTGTCGGTTATTGCAGCTCTCAGGGTTGAATAGAATAAAGCTCAGTGCAGAGTTGTGTATAATGTAGTGTAGTGTACTACATTAGGTAGTATAGTGCATAAAGCAGGCATAGATGACCATTGGCTCTCCAGCTACGAGTCCCCACATACATGCATTTTTTCAACATATAATTTAAGCATGTGCCAAAATAAATGACATTACAGAATAAAACAATGTTGTCTACTATAGATGATCACTGCCTCCAAACAAACCACACTGATCTGTTCAATTCTTACCAGTTCTGCCAGGAATAAGTATTAAAGAACTGAAGAATTGTATATTCCTTTAACAGGGGATTATCTGCTCTTTAAATGCCAGCACAGGAGTGGGGATGTGTTTATGTACATGTGTGGAAGCAGGATGAAGTGTCAATCATACATTTATATATATACACAACAAGAACAGGAAAATTACATAAAATTCCTACTCAACCAGGCTATATGTTTTTAAATGTACTAAACATTATTATAAAGTTGTTAAGAGAACCAACCTGGCTTTCTAGGCACATCTGTCCTGTAACAGATGCAGCGACACGTTCCTGCTGCTGCCTCTGTGCCTGGAGCGAAGTCTGCTGAACAAATAGATTGTTCTCCAGAGACTCAAGATCTTCCTGTGCAAACGCAATACAAGAAAATAAACAGATCAGAAATAGGATTTTTATTTATCAACATTTATATTGCATACTCAGCAAGCTCTTTACAATTGGGAAAACACAGTGATAAAATAAGACAGGATAGGAACAAACATACATAAATGTAACAGGGTTCTGCTCACAAGCTTAGTCATTAAACCTTTAGGAAAATGTATTATACCCAAGGGCAGCTATCAGAAATACAATTGCTACTTTGGACCATATACTCTGCTTATTGCAAGGTTTCATATGCTGGGCTCGTAAAAGGGATGATGGCACCCTAGGCAGTGCCACTGCCTCCTCTGAATCTGGTGCCCCTCACCCTGTCCTCAGAGACAAATACCCCACACGTATGGTGCTTCTCATCTTAGCAAGCTGGAGGTGGGGGCAACAGCTCTTGCACCCTTCAGTCTAGCAGAATGGTGCTGGGTAGTGACATAAAAGCCCAGCACCCTCTCCCAACCCATCATTGACATGAAGGAGCAGCAGTGGGCAGCTTCACAAGTAAGAAGCTGCTGATTACTTCTCGTCTATCAGTGGCAAGCAATGCGAGTGAGAGTGCCGCAGTGACATTGAAAACACTGAATAAGTGGCATTATGTCAAACAAAAGGTAAAACTGGTCCTGTTTATATCCAATTATGCTATTAAGATATGTTGTTTGTTATGTGTATCATTTGAAGAATAAACAGACAAAGTTACTGATGTTCATTCAAATTGTTATTACACGTGTATTTCTTTACATTTTAAGATTATTTAAGGTCATGTGAGTACTTGTAGTGACGGTAGGTTATCCTAGTGGGGTACCTGGTCCTGCCTTCTAGACAAGTGTTAACACTTGATGGCGGTATTTTTACAGGTGGGATGTGTATATATTCTTGTCTTGCTAAAGGTCCCTATGGGCAGTGAAATGTAGATGAACCTTTTCAATATGCAAACATTTTCAAGTTACTGAAAAATAATGAGTCCTGTGAGGGCCATCACTTTTGGGAATATTATACACACACACACACGTGAAAAAGTACACACTCTAATGCTCACCATGTTCTAAAATTTGATAGGTCTAATCTTATATTAGCACTTTTGACGTCATTATTTA
Organism: Mixophyes fleayi; assembly: GCF_038048845.1. Taxonomy (NCBI): domain Eukaryota; kingdom Metazoa; phylum Chordata; class Amphibia; order Anura; family Limnodynastidae; genus Mixophyes; species Mixophyes fleayi. Next base: position 128,799,097 of record NC_134403.1, read on the forward strand.
TTCAACAAAAAATAAAATATGAAGATGCCATGAATGAAAAAGTAAGTAAAAGGAAAGATTAAGTAGCTTGTAGAACCACCTTTATCAACAATTATCTGAAGTAATTGTTTTCTATATCAGTTTATCAGTCTCTTACATTATACAGATTTGAGGACTGTTGGACCAATCCTAACAACACTGCTTCAGTTTAATTGATGTTTGAAGGCATTGGTTTACGCATAGCTGTCTTAAGATCCTGCCACAGCATTGCTATGGACTTTGACATGGCCATGCTAAAACATTGATTTTTTTTCCCCCCAAGCTTTTAAATGTAGTTTTGCTAGAATACTTAGGACCACTGTCCAGTTGCATGATTCAATTTCAGCAAAGCTTCAGTTTTTAGGCAGATACAAAGAATTCATGGTGGACCCAATGATTTTGAAGAATCTATGGTGTGTGACTGCAGAACAACCAAGTCATCACCACTCCACCACTGTGCTGGATGGTTTCTATGAGGTTCTTGTGGAAATACATTGTGTTTGCTTTTTTGATAGATCTCGCTATATTAGCTACACTACGATATAAAATATTTTTTTAAAAAAATAAATCAGAATAATCTAAATTCCAAAGTATAAAAGGCATGGGTTTAGCTCAGGCTGAGGTTTGGACATTTTATTTAATTATCCATTAGCAGATTAGCGGTTTTGCCTGGGTGGAGGGTTAGAGGTAAGGTACGATTGGCATTCTGGTTTAGCAAGGCTAAACTGGCCGTAAGTGAATCCCTGACTGTATTCCCTACAAAGAAAACAACAAAACAAACATTTTCTTAGAAAATAATAGCCAGCTACACTCGGAGCACACTGCCCAACTCTCTAGTATGTTGTAGGCGATAAATGAAAATTGTAATAGCCTTGTTTCACACTTTTCTTGCAAACAGATTACACTTTGCCTTTAACACATACATGCTGACTACAGATATGACTAGAGTAGTAGTTGATTACCACACTTATATCTTGCCATTCATTGGCTGCAGCTTCCTCTTCTTGCGATTCCTCACTCTGTTGCAAAACGGCATCCCTGGCATCCGCATGGTCATTTTCTTTGAAACAGTTTTCTAAGGGTATGGTAGAACTGAATGCAGTGCCAGTAGAAGCAGAGTCTATTTCATTCAGTCTTAGTACTGCATCCTTTGGAGAGTCACTTGCTTCTGCCGGTTGTGGATTACTATTATCAATATCACTCTCTACTTCAATGAAACTACCTGTGAAAAAAGGACACCTGTATCACTTAAAAAACACAAAAAAAACCCGAGGGAATTCAGCAAAAGAGCCTAAAGAAATTTTACAGAGTTCCTGAGCTGCCGCAGTGGTCCATTTTTGGAGCAAAGCAGAACCATATATATGAATGGTCTCTGCTTTTGGTGCACAGAGGATGGATGGATCAGCACAAGCAATTATTATCATCATTTATTTATTTATTTATATAGTGCCATAATATTCCGCAGCACTTTCCAGAGAATTCTGAACAATTCACATCAGTCCCTGCCCCCAATGGAGCTTACAGTCTTAATTCCTTACCACAAACACACAGGTCCATTGTCAGAACCCAATTAATCTGCCAGAATGTTCCTGAATGTAGGAGGCCACCGGAGCACCCAAAAGAAACTCACTCAAACACGAGCAAAACATATAAACCTCACATAGGTAGGGCCCTGGTTGAAATAGAACCCATGGCCCAGCGTTGTCAGACAGCATTGCTAACCACTATACCACTATGTGTGTGCTGTAGCTCCAGTCCGACTCTTCCTTTGGGCACACGCATGGAGGATGACCGCTCACAGTGAAAGAAGAACATTGGGGTCTATGAACTAAAGCAAATATAGAGTAAAGATTGGACTCCATATTTGCTTTAGTACATACAGCCCTTACTCACTAAGATTGAGATGGATAAAGTAAATTAGCAACACTAATGAATTGTAACATGCATGTCAGCATAAGTTGAGTTTTGATGCAGTGAAAAAAAAAAATCTAAAAGTCGATTGGGTAAGCAATGTCATATATGGTTCTTGAGAATATTAATTGGAATCTTTGCCATAAATTGTTTTCTGTTGAAGATAAGACACATGCATATATGTTTTTTCTGTGTTTGCACTAGGTGCTCTGGTTTCCTCCCACACTTCAAAAACATACTGGTAGGTTAAATGGCTGCTGACAATATTAACACTACAGTGTGTGTTAGGGAATTTAGACTGTAAACTTTAATGGGACAGGAACTGATGAAAATGACAAATATTCTCTGTACAGCGCTGCGGAATTGGTGGCGCTATATAAATAAATGGTAAGGATGATTTATTTTACCCTGTACAACTTGACCCAACATTAAAATGCATACTGTAATAAATGCATATGTAATACGTTTTGATACCTTATAAGAACATAAGATCTTAGACACTGTATTTACAATTAGTTTGTAAGCTATTGTTCTATGTTTTCAGCCATTTCAAATGCAAAAGCCTGGCGATGAAAACTTAGAGAGGGAAATAGTCAGTATAGGAAAGTCTTTGCTCCGATCACAGCTTTATTGCCAATGATTTGAGAAACTATTTTATATAAGAGATATTCCAGGCTGTGTTAGAAGCACACTCATTTGTTACACGTAAAGCAATGTATTGCAAATTTTAGGATAAAGGGTAAGATGTGCCATATACAAATAGACACACTGAAGTAAAAAGTAAAGCAATCACTCAAAACAAGTCACGTGATAGGAAAGAGACTATTTACCATCCGAGTCGGAATCCACATCTTTATCTCTGCCAGATTCAGCTTCACTAACAGAAACATTTTCTGGAGTCAAAGGAACATATGTGATGTCTAGGACATTACTGGAAGATGGTTGTTGACTGTTGGAATTCTCCTCTTTGGGTTCAATTATCTCTTGCTCTAGCAGGGGCTGAGCTGATGAACTGTTATCAGTTGCACCAGCAGACAAGTTGTTTATCAATGGTGACGCACGTACAGAGGCCTCAGATGGGGCAACAGTGTGTGTACCCAAAGATGTTGAAAGCTGAAGGACTGTTTCAGTTTTGCTGGTAGTCAACTCAACATAAGGATTTTCACACGATTCAAGTCCAAAGCTCTCTGTTTCAGTACAATTCAAAATAGTAGCATCTAAATTTTTTGATGCATCTGGTTTGCTGCTTTCCAAGAGCAGTGATGGCATTGTTGTAGTAGCACAACTTGAAATATTTTTCAAAGATGACTTAACAGATGAATCTTGTGGAAGGAAAAGATTTCTCTTAACTACTTGTACATTCAAATCCACTCCCCCTACTTTTGATGTATCCGATTTATGAGGTGGCTCACCCGGCTTTGAAATAGGGATAGAACTTCTATTGAACAATATATCATCGTGGACAGTTGTCAGACAATGAGTGGGACTAGGTGAAAATTCAAAGCTGGCTAGAGATACAATGGGGGCAGTTCTTACTTCATGCACATTGGCCAAGACGTGATCCTCTTCATCTGAACTACTGATAATCAGCACCTTGGATTTAGGTTGTTCTTCATCACTTTTCTCAACTGACCTTTTCTTGCTTACCCCTACTTCATCTTCAGCAAGAGCGAGTTGAATTGCATGCAGGGTTCTAGGTGATACACTTCCATCAATTGCATGGGGGGACTCAGAAGGCAACTGGTAGCCTTGTGTTACTCTGATATCAGGAGTCTCCTCATCTGAGCTGTTCTCCTCCATTGCTTCCTGTATTGCAAAAAGTGTTCTTGGGGAGGGTGGTGCAGCTTCTGGAATACTATCCTTTGCCCTCTTAGATTTATGAGCAGATGCCAGCTTTACATCAAGGTAGGTTTTTGGCATTACATCACTTGAACTCGAGGGCATGGCTTGTTCAGAGATATCTTCTTTTTTATCCTGTGTCTTTGACTGAATTCCTAAAAAGAAAAAAATAAATCACTACAGCTTAATGGACACCACAAAAGTTAATTTTAGTAACTTCCCCACCGTTGAGAAATCTGGAAATAGGTCCTCCCATGGCCAGGTATTACTCCCAGTTAACCAAAGGTAGTAGTAGAGCCAGCATTACCCTCTGGTATAACACCTTACTGGGTATCAATACTACATCTAAGTCTAAACCTCAGATCCAATGGGAATCAGACCTCCAGTTAGAATTGTCAGAAGAAGACTGGGAACATAATTTTGAACACTCCTTTAAAAGGTCTTAACCATACAGAGATGCTGGTAAAATTATTGAACAGAACGTACGCCACCCCAGACAAACTTCATAAAATCTGGCCTTCCATATCCCCACTATGTTGGCGCAACTGTTCTAAACGTGGTGATATTTTTCATATATTCTGGTCATGCTCTGTGGTAAGGCCTCTATGGAACAAGGTCTTTCACTTGATAAGCTCAGTCCTAGGTCACTCGGTCCTCCCCACGCCAGAATTGGCTTTATTGCAATACTATCCCCCTACTCTCCCTCGTTGGGATAGATATGGGACAGGTCAGGTATTGATAGCAACCAGAGCAGCTATAGCTCAGGCATGGAAGCAACCCCTCCCCCTCCCCTGGCCAAAGTGATCTCTAAAATCACTTTCAATTTTGAAATGGAAACCTTAGGCGTCCCATATTCCACGTCAATATCGTCCCCGCTGATTAAGTGGAGAGCCTGGCACAATTATGTGACTGATGGGGAGGGAGCCTCATCACGCTTCCTACCCTCGACCTCTAATGACGCTGGTGAATGATCTTTTGTTTGTTGGTATGTAGTATATTAGTCAAGCCTAATGTATACAGCAAATAGTCAGATACATTTGATTTTGATTCTGTATGCTTTCAGGAGCATTGTGTTCCATCCCCTTTATGTACCCTTCCCCTTTTTTTTCTTCTGTACCCCTTTTGAAAAAAACTTTAAAAATCAATAAATTCAGTTAATTTTAGAATGTGAATTTGTCATACAATCCATAGTAAACATAATACTTTGTTAAGTATTTGCAAAAGATCTATACGCAATGTAAATCAGATTGTGATGGAAGAAGATTGTGGTGATAGAAATCTAAAGTGGAATCTTAAAACTTTAGGTTCACTCTCATATTTAGAACATTTACCTAAATCAGAGAAATTGGTTATTCAATCATATAAGCAGATAAACTATAAGGTCTATGTTTGGCTTTACTATAAATGAGTGCTTAGAAATGCAGAAAAAAAACAAAACATCTCAGGTCATGATATTGTACAACCGGCAGTGTTTATACACACAGTTTTTGCCATGTGTACTTGTACCTTTAATTAGAATATAATGAGAAGAGTCCTCTGAAACCAGGGGGCGAGATTCAACCTCTTTCATAAATCCTCCTTCTGTCTCAAACTGAGCTCTGACCTCCCCCGTGTACTGCTGGGTCATCTCCTTTCGCACATTATCAAGGCACCTGTTCAAGTTGTTTTTTTTCAGCAGTCCTTTCAGCTGATACTGTGAGAAATCATTGGAGTCCTTCAAAGAATAGATTAATGTCATGATTATAAAATGTGTCCCCCAGAATAATTAAACTGACTGCACATTTGAACACTCAGAAGTTGTATTTGAAAGAAAACAAAATAATACTAGAGAAAGTAAAATAAAAGGAAAATTAAAAGAAAAAAAAAAAAAAGTTGAAGGAGCAGTTTATCAGGCAATTCTACCAATCTAATGTAGAAATAGCAGAAAGCTTCTAATGAAGTGTGATTGCAGGACCTCACGACTAACTGAATGGGTCCCCAAGACCAAGCATCCAAATTGTTAAAACATAGAGAGCCCAAATCACATGGATCAAGCTACACTGGCTACCAAGCCTTGCTTTTATTCACCATATTGTCTGGTATTATGCCCCATTATCAAGTGAAATCGGCATATACAATATCTAGTGTGTACCCTTACTTGCAACCACCTGTCCAAAACCAAGGCAGAAATATCAGGATCCACTAAACAAACATTATCCCAAAGCTCTTCAGAAGCAGAGCCCCAGTCCGGATACTTTTTTCCAACTACTTAGATGACAAGTTTATCCCTGTTTATACTGAGCTAGATGGAAAATCATGTACCTACTATTCAAAACAACACTCTCTATTTTGATTTATTTCTTTCACCCATCCACCAACACACACAATATCAGGAGTCTAGTGAAAAAGTATGACTTTAAATACAGACTAGTAATGCCCTGTATTTTTAGGCTACGCTCCTGCATTTGCAAATGCCCGCAGTTATTGTACACATTTATTTATTTTGGTCTGCAACCAACTATCATACTGATAAAATGTGATTTCTCATAAGGACTGAAGGCAAAAATTCAAGCTACATTTGTGAAGTATAAAAGATGGTGCCTAGGATAAAGTGGATAATTGTCCTATTGAAATAAGCTGAATAAGTTTAGGAATGCTTGTGGGCAGGGGGGGGGCATGTGTGTGAAAGCTGGTGGGCATGTGTGAGAAAAGCTAGTGAGCAAGGGGTGACATGAGAGAAAAGCTGGGAAGAGGGTATATGTGTGAGAAAAGTTGGTGGGAAGGGGGTCATGTAAAGGAAAAGCTGGTGGCCAGATGAGCATTTGAGAAAAACTGGTTGGCAGGGAGCGACGCAAGAGAAAAGCTTGTGAACAGGGGACATGTTTTAGAAAAGTTGGTGGACATGGGGTCATGTAAGGGAAATGCTGGTGGGCAGATGGGTATATGTAAAAAAAGCTGGTGGGTAGGGGGCATTCGAGATAAACTCTTGGGGGTGGAGGGCATGTGTAAGAAAAACTGTCGAGAAGGGGGACATGTATGAGAAAAGCTGGTGGGTAGGTGTTTGATATTGGTGTGACCTGTGTACAGTGATCAGTTTGTATGGTTGATTTATAGCAAGTTATTTTTGTTTCAAAATCTGACATTTGCAACCTCCCCTCTAGAAATCTTGCATTTGCTAATGGCCAGTAGTTGAGCCTGCACAGGCTCTATCATGCAACGGTGCATCCGGACTGCAGCCTTGACAGACAGCCAGGAGGAGGTAAGAATTATTATTTAAATTTTACAAAAGTCAAGTGTGTGAGGGGCTGAGAAGTGGATTCTGGGGTGAGGAGGAGCAGTAGACTGAAGAATTGCCTAGGGTGCAGAAAAACCTGTACTGGCTTTGTCCAAATCCCGTTGTCCTCTCCTGCTCAACCTCATTCCTGACAGAGGCTGAAAGCATCCCACGCGGTGTAATGTTGTTATGCATATTGGGGAGTCTCAATGATTTTCAGCCCATTAGTTAGACCTAATAGCTTTAAAAAAATAAAAAGTAAGGACAGGGAAGATACTAACATTTTTAGTACACATCTATTGCTGTATACAAAACTTTTTCAAAATTATGTTACAATGGTGGTGGCACTTGTAATGTTCAGCGTCTGACACTCAAAAAGGAAAATGTTCCCTACCCCTGGTATATAGCATTGTATACCAAGATTATAGTAATTAACTAATTCGTGACCAGACGGTTCCTCGCATTCCTTTAATAATCTGAAATCTTAGTTTTAGCATTTCCTCAAATTTTCTTTCTATATATTTATTTTTATAAAGTTAGTGGCGCATCATCTTCTTATTAACAAAAGCCTAGCAATGCATGTATCATGTTCCAGAGATGAACACAAAATGTGACTAGAATGCTGCTTTCATTACAGATGTCTAAACACATCTGATACAAAACATTTCCCATAATTGCATAATTGAGTGTTAGGCTGGCAAGATGGCTTTATTTTTACACTCAAATTTAAAGCGGATCTAGGACATACAATATCCCAACTATAAATATGTCCCTACATTTTAAATTTACCTCCACCTCCAATGCAACATGGTTTTGCCCAGGTGCAAAGTTACTCCTTTTTATGCTTTGCTCTCCTTAATGACTCAGGCCTTACATATTCAGCCAAATTTGTCATGGTGTTTATAGCAGTAGAGAGAATGAACACAAGTTCAACGGTTTTGTGCAACTGGCCTCACCCAGTTTTATTCAATAAGAAAACAAGAAAAAAACAAAACTCCAAAACACCTTGCCGTCCAGCTCTATCTAAACATAGGTCAAGCCTGACTAAAAATGAAGACAAAACAAAAAAGAGGATTCAGCACAGTAACTTACAGGCAGATATCAGGCTCTCTCTCTAACAAAGAATCGGCAGCCCCTGTCCCCAGGCAGTGAGAGACAGACTAGGGAGAGCCACAGCCTTTTACCAGCACCACTCAGATGTAACTCCTGATTACCAGTAGGATCACTGGTAACCTGGAAAAGCCGTTTAACAAGCCTAATAGCTGGAGCCCCCCCTCTCTCTCTCCATCCACAAACCCCAGGACCCTTTTCCAGCTTTTCAACAAACCTATAGTCCTTCAGCAGCTCACGGACACTAAAGACAAACAAACATTCTCCCAGGGTTTTTAAAAGCAGTAGGTTAGTCACTAGGTGAAATATACCTGTTTTCAAACATCAATCTTGTGGCTTTGTCACATATATTTATACATATTTATTTTTCTTTCTTTCTTTTTCCCAAACTCACAGGTCTTCATGATACAGAATTACATGTTACCAAGTCGTGTGCCGCAACATTTCAGAGAACTATAAAACCTCCTTTCTCAAGCCACATCTGGACACTTCTTAAATAGGTCACTACGTTCCATCCATTACATTAACCACCATCAATGAGAATCTAGCATCCAAGTAATAAGTCTACCAGGTCACAACAAACTGCTACAGTGTGTACCAAATAAATTATAACTATAATAGATATATATATATATATATGAGTGGGACAGAAGCACTGGAAAAGTAGTAAATGGCAGGTATATAAGTCCTGAATTTCAGTCATTTGTGTTTTAAAACCTCAGGGATAAAACTAGATGAAGCTGAAGCCTGGACTGGTGAGACATATTTTGCGGATTGCGTGTTAAGTGTAGCCGTCTACCCCAGGGAACCATACCCCTAACTCAATCTTATGATTAGAGATAGATACACACATACTTAGCATTTGTTTCTTCAGCAGATCTGACATATTGGGCGTGAACAAAAATTCCCACTGATCTTTCACAAGACACAATAAAAAAAAAAAATAAAAAAAAAAAAAAATCAGGAAAAGCTCTTTCTATGGTTGTACATCGACATTGCTCATGCTTAGGACTATACCTCTGGCATAGTTTCAAATAAGGTCCTTCTTCTTTTTGTGAACTCCTTCATGTCGGTCAGCATTTCATGCTTCACCTCAGGAGGTAGGCTAATAAAGTCCTCAGAGTCTATGTCCACTGCATGGGGATCAGCAAAAAATTCTTCCTAGTTATCGAAGACAAACAAAACAAGTGACTGTAAAATGCTGTGTGTGTGTGTGTTTAATAATAATAATAAAAACAATATCTAATATTATAAAGGAACTGGATTGAAAATAAAGAATAATCCATCTGTTTTAAATGGTGAGCGCCCTCTATTTTTTTGAATATGAATATATATATATATATATATATATATATATATATATATATATACACATACATACACACACATATATATACACACACACACTTTTATCTGTTACTTTGCATTATTTATCTTTCGGTTGTGGAAAGATTTTCTGCATTATCAAGAGTTTTCTTTTTTTAAAATCGACCAGACTGGAATGTTCATTAGAAGCAAAATAACGTGTAGGTCATTTCTATTATTATTAATAAACACACATTTCCACTTTAAATTAAAAAGTTTACCAAAACGTGTCCCCTCTATTAATCCAACACAGCAGCTCTAAGGCTTTAATTAGAAGACTGTGTTGGATTTCGTCTACTACATAGAGAGCCAAGTAGTGCTGTAGTTGATTGTCAGAGGTCTCAGCTAAATGTACAAGTGCTGGAACCCTGCTAAATGGCGATGTGGCTCCTACCGACATACTGGAAGGGGTAGTGAATTTAAATTTCTTAAATAAAAAGGGGGAAAACACCTTTAAACCATTACTTAAATTTAGCATTAATATGGAATACTACACTTTTTGCATATGCAGTTGTGCCTAAAAATATTGGCACACTTGCTGTTTTTTCTAATAATGCACCATTTCTTAACAAATGTTGAAATGCAAAAAAAAATTTTGTACCCACATATCCATTTCTTTGGTTTGCAGTGGACTAAAACACAAAAAAAAAAAAAAAATATACTAAGCTGTAGCTTATTCCACTGAGAAATCCTTAAATGGGCCGGACAAAATTAATGGCGCCTTTTAGAAATAGTTAGAAATAATTAGATTTCAAGCCAAGTGATTTTTCTTCACCTGCTACTCAGTTGTGGTGAGTAACAGGTGCTTGCATTATAAAAATCACTAATTAAAACAAGCTTGTATAGAGGAAAGGGGATGTTGTCGAAATGACAACAATGAAAAAGTAGCCATTCAAAATGTTGACACTACCCAGGAAAAGGAAATACATAATCGTCATTCATTCTATAGCACATATTTGCGATTAACGATTTATTGTAATATAATGGATACTGTTGAACTACTGCAAATTTGTGGTCTTTTGCTACTCGCTATGGCAAGAAGACTGCAAGCACAGACCCGGAGGGAAAAAAGGAGAATCGGTCTTGTTGGCCCAAAGAGTGGTTCAAGACGAGAGACTCATTTTCTTATATGTCCCTGCTACATGAGAAACGGGACAACAACCCTGATGACTTCAGGAATTTCCTGAGGATGAATGAACCCACATTGCGGGAACTGCTCCAACTTGTCACCCTCCTTATCCAGTTCCGAAACTCTGCGTGACATAGAAATGGCCAAAAGGAAACTATTTTCCAGGTTAGAAATTTGAATTCCACTGTATTCAAAGGTTCAAAAGGCAGATGATGTAAAGCATTCAACACCAAATTCAAATCCCATGGTGCCAACGGAGGAACATATGGAGGTTGTACATGGAGTACTCCCTGAATGAAAGTTTGCACATCAGGTATGACAGTAAGTTTTCTTTGAAAGAAGACCGAAAGACCCGACACCTGACCCTTAAGAGAACTAAGACGCAAACCTGCGTCCAACCGGTCCTGCAAGAACCTCAGTAACCTGGCTAAGCGAAAAGAAGAAGAAGGATATCCCTTCTCTTCACACGAGCCAATATATGTCTTCCAGACTCGATGATAGATTTTTGCAGAAGCTGGTTTCCGAGCACGAAGCATGGTTTGCACCACACATTCGGAAAATCCTTAGCTGTTAATCTGGCGCTACTAGAAGAACTGGAACACCCTCTCTACCTTTTTTAACACCCGTGGGAGCATGGCTACCAGTGGAAAAAGGTACACTAAGCGGTACCTCCAAGGGACAGACATGGCGTCTACCGCAACAGCCATAGGATCTCTTGCGCGAGAGCAGAAGAGGGGGACCTTGTGGTTCAACCAGGATGCCATCATGTCAACATCTGGCTGACCCCCCCCACCGTTCCACCAACTGACAAAACACCTCTGAATGGAGGAATGAGTCGGCCGGATGCTGAGTCTGCCTGCTTAGGAAATCTGCTTGCCAATTTTCTATTCCGGGAATAAAGATGGTCATGAGCGCCGGAACTTGAACCTCGGCCCAATGAAATATCTTGTGAGTCTCCCGCATGGCCAAGGGAATCTTGGTGCCACCCTCATGATTGAGGTATGCCACTGCTGTGGCATTGTCTGACTGAATCTTCACTGGCCTTCCCTGCAGCAAGTGTTGCTCGCTCATAAGAGCATGAAACACTGCTCGCAGTTCGAAGACATTGATTGGAAGCTTGGATTCCTTCTGAGTCCAAAGACCCTGAAGCCGAGCGTGAAGACAGACGGCCCGCCAACCTCGGAGGCTGGCATCCGTTGTGATCAAAGTCCAATTCCAAATTGAGAATTTGCGTCCCCTGGTGAGATTCTGTTTGTGTAACCACCAAAAAAAGCGTCTGACGCGTCTGTGGAGACAGGCGGTATACCTGGCCCGCCAGATTCAGATTGGATTTGTACCATTGCGACAGAAGTTCCAACTGGAACTGGCATGCATGAAACTGAGCAAACTGGATCGCCTTGAAAGTCGATACCATCTTGCCCAGAACTCTCATGCTGAAATGTATTGAAGGCCTCTTCTTTGCCACCAACAGAGATTTCACCATCTTCTGCAAGGCTAGAATCTTGTCCTGGGGTAAGAACACTCATCGTTGTCGGGTGTCAAGTAACAGACCCAAAAACATCATCCGCTGGGATGGGAGCAACTTGGACTTACTGAAGTTGAGAATCCAACCGTGAGACTCTAGAGTCTGGATTACTACTTGGATATGTGACTGAAGCACCTCTGGAGAATCTGCCTTTAAAAGAAGATCATCCAGGTAAGGGATGATTGTAATCCCCATAGGACCTGAGCAGAGCAGCCATGACCGCCATGATCTTGGAGATACATGGGGCCGTGGCCAGACCAAAATGAAGAGCCTGAAATTGGAAGTGCTCTGATCGAACCGCAAACCTCAAAAAGGGACCGATGACCCTTCCAGATAGACATCAAGGATGCCTATAGCCACCATAAATTCTCCTTGTTCAATGCCATGAATGACAGAGCGCAAAGACTCCATCTTGAACCTGGGCACTCTGAGATTTCAGATTCAGAATTGGTCTGAATAAGCCGTCTGGTTTTGGCATGAGAAAAAGGTTGGAATAAATACCCAAACCTCTTTGAGAATCTGGCACCGGAATAATCACTCCGGTAGAAAGGAGGGATTGAATTTCTTCTCGTAAAGCCAGTCGTTTCCGTGGACAAGCGGGGAGACCTGTGCCAAAGAACCGTCTGGGAGGAAGATTGAGCAGATCGATCTTGTATCCTCGATCCGCCACACCCCGAGCCCAGACATCGGTGGTAGACTGAAACCCCTGATCCCTGAACAAAAGAAGACAGCCTCCCACCACTGGCGACAGCGGAGGAGTAAAATGCCCGTCATGCGGACTGCTTGACTGCCGGTTTCACTGCTGGATGTCGAGCAGACCAGGCCTGTCGCCCACACTGCAAACCACCCCCTGGGGGTGGATGACTGGCCTCTAGAAGATTGGCCTGAGGAATATTGACCCTAAAACCTTCCGGAGGACAGAAAGGACCGGAATCTGGACATTCTTTGTTTGGAGCATTGGAGGAAAGTGCTCTTTCCTCCTGTTGCTTGACTGATAATGGAGTCAAGCTGAGGTCCAAACAAAACACACCCAGAAAAAGGTATGGTCTCCAGAGCCTTTTTACACTCCACATCAGCCTCCCAGGACTTAAGCCAGAGAGTGCGACGAGCCGAAACTGCAGAGACAGAAATACATGCCACAATCAGTCCCGCGTCTAAATAATCTGTCGCCCTCTGAATTTGCTCCACTAATGGAAGCAGTTCAGAGGACAGCCTGCCTGCCAACAAACCTTCAGACAGCTGTTCTGACCAGCGTTCTACAGCTTTGTTAACCTACACAGATGCCAAGGCAAGCCTCAAAGAGGCACATACTGCCACAAAAATTGACTTAAGGATGGCCTCATCCTTATGGTCTGTACCATCATTAAGAGTGGCTGCGTTAGGAAGAGGAATAGTAGTTACCTTGGCTAACCTTGCAACAGCAGCATCCACATGTGGAGGCGTCTCCCATTTAGCAAGAACTTCAGGAGGAAAAGGATAACACGACTGCAGTCGCCGAGATACTTGGAACTACCTATCTGGGGAAGCCCAGGGCTCTGACAACAAATCTTCCAATTGGGAAGAAGCCGGGAAAGAGAAAGATTTATTTTTGAGGAGCTAGGGCTTAGTTAAAACAAAGTTTAAAGTGCCAGTTCACCCTGTCCTACCCTATACCCCAATGTCCCCGGTGTCCCCCAAAGGATGACAGAGAAAGAAGTGATTATGCAGAAACTCCTAAGTGGGGAGCAAAGAAGGCTTATGAGAATCCGAAAGAACTTTAAAAAAAAGTGAGTATTAAAATTGGTTATTAAAAATGTTTAAAACTAATTAATAATTTACGGTAACAATAATGATTAGAATGATTAATAAAAGCTTTACATCTATTTACATAAAGAATAATGCTTCATGAAGTGTGCTGCGTAGCTACTGAAAAAATGAAAATGGCAAATGCTGTAGTGTCTATAAAACCTGAAATAACAGTTAGAAATTGGAGAAATAAAAGTGGAATGTAAAGAAGGCAATTATAAACCCTTGTAAAACTTTAATAAAAACATAAGGAGCACCCTGTTCCATTATACTAAAAAAAGGGCGCCTAATTTACAGATACTATGAACCTGCACGCCAGCATGGAGGACAAGACCCAAGCGGGACATCAACATAAAGTGATTTCAAGCTGTGTGCAAGGTGAGCAAATGATTGTTTAGTAGAAACAAAATTGTGTTCCGTTTCTTCATTAAAGCCAATTAAAATACTTTTCATTTCCTCATATTGATACCATCGTCATATCTGATGAAAGTTCAGAAGGAGAAAGGGAATATTTGTAGTGCTTGCGGTGATGGGAAAGGTGTGGTCAAGAAGAATATTTTACAGAATTAAGGGCAAACATCAATTGTGTTAAGAAAAAGTTCAAGAAACTGGAGAAAAATTTCCTGGAATCAAGTATAAAAGAAAGTAATGTCAGAATGCAGTAGCCAGGTTAAACTTTAAATATGTTCGTGAATTAAGAAGTTATGCTATTTCTTTTTCTCTACATCCATTTGAATGAATATTGGTTAAAAATAAATAGTAGTAATAACTGCATGGTTTATTTGGTGCACATGCAAGAAAGATAGACTTCAAATAAAAAGTAAAACCAATTAACATGTACAATTCGCATCTATGGTATTTGGTAGGTGTAAAATTATTCAAGGTGACATAACGCAAAACACAGCTCTGTGCTTTTGTTCTACACAGGTGTATAATTAAACAAGGAGACATATGCCAGACACACCTATATATAAATAAATATATATATATATATATATATATATTATACTAATAAATATATATATATATATAATATACTAATAAATATATAATATATATTATATATATATATATATATATACACACACACACACACACACTTACATAGCGGTTTTAATTTACTGTGTGCAATATGTAAAATCAATAAAATAAATACACCTAAATATAAGAATATTATGTTGTTGTGTTTCAAAAATAATTACATATAATAATAAGTAATCAAATATAAGGTCACATGTCACTTCAGGAAATACATGATACTGTAATGAGAATAAGCATACACTTGCATACAGCAACACATAAATGTCATATAGAGCGTGTAATACAGGTTTACTATTGCTTCTCCATTAAAAGCACATTGTTCCCATTTGACTGGCATCCCGACAACACACCACGTGGGAGAGGTAGAGATATCTTAAAATTACATACACACACCCAGAAATGAGTCACTGTTTGAGGATTTATCAGCAGTTGGTCGAGCAAATGGTTATTTCCTACACACTGTAGGATGGAAAGATGGTCGGAACGGAAATTTTAGTTCTACTGACCAGTCAAATGAAAAGACCGGTCAGTACTTTGAAACTTCCATCAATCATCGTGTAATTATACACACTAATGCGATATATGCCCGAATGGTCGCTCACCGGGTGATAATTGGATGAATACACTGTAGTGTTTACCTAGCCTAATACTTGCTGGAACAGAGACCCTGAGCAACAGTTACAAATAGTATCAGAGAGTGTGGGGAAATACTCACTCAAGCACCAGCTGACAGTCTGGCATCAGGAGCTCCTGATATGTAGGCCCTCCTTGATGCTCCCCACAGCCAAGCTGGATATTCCTCTGCAGCAGCTTGTATCAAAGTCCTCAGCACCAAGCCATGTGCCGGGCCGTGCAGGACCTGAACTTCCACTCTACCAGAGCCTGCACTCCACATCACAATGTAAGTTTGAAAGCAATCAATGCCCCAACTGCTATATGAACATCCTACAAATTGGGGGTGGCAATCACTTTCAGGTATGGAGTGGAGCAGAATGTGATTAATATGTGAATTGAACAGGGTGGGACTGGTGTCGTAACTGGTTCACCCAGGAATCAGATTTCTGGCTTTTTTCTTCAGTTTTAACCGAAAATGTCAGGAAAGTCACTGTGGGGTTTATTCAGTTAAAAAAGAAAACCAGTACCCACATTTAAATAAAGGTACACATTCTCCTATAGATTATTATTACTAATAATATTACACATTGGGGACTTTTATGACACTTAATCCACAGCTAACTTAAAAAAAAAAGGCACTGAAACCCAAAGCAACAAGAGATTTCACAATCTAAATTGCAGTTAGAAACTTATTGGATGCTATAGGCAGAACATTTTTCTGGACACTCTATAAAAATTACATACAGTATTTAAACAACCATCAACTTTCATCTCAGAACCTTTATAGCACTGTGAGATAAAGATGAATAGTATCTATCACACACTTCAGACTTGTATTTCTATCAATAGTACTCCAGTACCTGAAGAATCCGTTTTTCATTCATTCGCTCTTCCCATTCCCTATCCTCTTCCTCTTCAGAGCTAGAAAATCAAAGCAAGCAAATTAAACAGATTTATCAGATGGGTAGAAAAAAAAAGCAGAGGTAAAAAGTATATAGCGGAGAAAGACATCTGAAACTGGGAATGCGAGGCAGGCAATAATTACACGTTCAACACAACTTTACAGCAGTTAAACCATCTCACATCTTCTTTAAGTCCCTCGATTGGGCTCGTCACTAAACTCATTACTAATTTCTACCCCAAAATTATTTGATATATGCCAGGTGAGACTATATCCCTTCCCCCTGACTTCTCCACCCCTTGCCCAGAAATCCGCTGCCATGTATTATTCACTTGTTATCATTTTGTATATCATTGTCCAGTTTCCAGGGCTCAGCAAGTATTTGGGAGTTTCCAGACAGCCTTGAACTTACAGCTTACCTTCACGGCCCTAGGGAACTTGCCTGGGCTTGGAAGACTGACCCCAGGGGATATATTTACTAAACTGTAGGTTTGAAAAAGTGGAGATGTTGCCTATAGCAACCAATCAGATTCTAGCTGTCTTTTTGCACTAAAAAAATGATAACTAGAATCTGACTAGTTGCTATAGGCAACATCTCCACCTTTTCAAACCCGCAGTTTAGTAAATATACCCCCAGGACTGTTTTCTGCCTGGAGGGTCAAATTAACTTTTGCGCTGCTCATTGGGACATTTTGTAACAGGAAGGTAGGGACTTCTCCCCAAGAGTGGTATGCTTCATAATATTCAATACGGAAGAGGTCCTTACACAAGAAGGGAAAGGCAGATAAAGACTTTATTGAGGCATTGTCAGCTGACCTGGACTTCAGTCAGAACATGCAAATTTTGTATTGTTTATGGCAAGATAATGCACCATGCAACAGGAATCAGACTGAAATCCACTTAATTCATTGGTCTAGCCAATTGCCAGATCTTCAGTTGAGCAGCTTTAAAATGAGATGCGAATAGAGATCCATTACTAGCGAATTGGCAATAAATATGGGATGCATTCAAATAAACATGGACCAGAGTCTCTGTACCACACTTTTGATACACTTTGTTGAGTGCATGCCTTGACAAATTCATTATGTTTTGAAAGAAAGAGGAGAGCAACTCCCTTTTAGGTAGATGTACGTAATAAAGTAGCCACTCAGTGTACATTTTACATATTAAAGTAGAATTGTAATGTATTACAATTTACCTATTTTTCTCTTTCTCCTCCAAGGGGGGCAACGCATAAATATCCTCATCTTCCTTTCTCTTTACATAAGAAGGACTTGGAACTTCCGCATTGCTTAAAAAAAAAAAAAAAAAAAAAAAAAAAAAAAAAAGAAAGAACAGTGAACAATTATACATTTATATTCACATTATCAAAGCACAATGAGACATGGCAGTACTAATATGATATATATATATATATATATATATATACACACACACCTTGGTTTGCTTCCCGACAATGCAGCTTTAATAGCTTGTCTTTTCAAGAAGGTTCTCAGCAACTTCTCATTTGTTTTCTTGGCTTCAATGGCCGCTACATCCTTTTTCTGTCTTCTTTTTGACTAAACATACAAAACGTAAAAAAACACATGACTATCTGTTTCAGGTACAGTCATAAATAAAACATATGTGTTTATATCTCAAAGAATAGCTACACCTCTTTTTAACTTTTGTGCATTGGAATGCAAATGACAATAAGAGAGTGGTTGCTAAAGAACATGTATCAAATTCTCTCTCTTTTGCAAGCAAACAGGTTCACACAGCAACCCTGTTTTTGTTTGTTTGTTTTTTTAAAAAAAAACTATGTAATGAGCAAACAGGCCACTGTAGAAACTAGTAACAGGCTCTCTTAGTAAATGTTCTAAAACAAAAACATCCTTTTGACCATCAGTTTGATGGGTTGCGTAAGCACAACAGAAAGGATGAGCTTTGGTTCTCCTTTGGCAGCTGTAAATATGAAGTACTTACTAGAGTCTGTTTCTTCAGTAGAGGGGCTTCACCATCAAACACAAATATAGGGCGTATCCTGAAGAATAACAGCTTGCAAAGACGATGGAATAAGGTCAGCAGATGAGCATTCTGAATAGCATTACCATGACGATCTCTTGCCCCTTTCACTGCTTGATTTAGCCAAATACTGATATCTTATAAATGGTTAATAAAACAATGATATAATTTTTGTACAAGATTGTAACTATCAATAATCATTCTGATACAACATAGGAAAACTGGCAAGATGACATCATACAAACAATTGACTGCATAAAAACATACATATCAGAGACAAAAGAATACATAGTAAATGTTAGTGTATACTCTTCTCTAGTTTCTTTATCTTAATTTGTTACTCTTAACAGATAGTAAAATTCACTAAAGTTCTCTCCCAGATACTGTTACTGTTTTACCAATTACACAGAAGACATCACACAATTCCCAATATCTTATCCTATTCTGAGTGCTGCAAAAGTAAAGATTTCTTGAGGGTGAAAACAGTATAATCATGAACACCATTTGTGTTTAGTGGAGGTTATTGAGGCATTCATGTCAGAGTGGAGGATTTTTTTAAATGTGTTGTAGTACATTTTAGGCATGGTGCTCTAAATTATGGAAAAAAAACAACAACAACTTCTCTCCCAAAGATCCATGCTTTGTGGATAATAGATCCCATATACGTAGTGCATCTAATTACAACATCTAACTTTGCTAACAGCAGATGGGCTAACAGTGCAGACAAGGCATAGACGTTTTTGTGAACAGGCACTTTGTGTCACTCCTAAAGGATACCAACAGCAAGGATTTTTCCTTCCAGTGTCTCTGGACTTATGGGTCTTCCAGAACATTCAAGTAGTTTCCACAGTCCTTGAACTCCCATGCTGTTATCACTTCTAGTGTACTCCCAGATTCACCTAGAAATAAAAAAAAACATTAAAAACTATTTTGTACGTAACATTAAATCAATTACTTGGATTCCATCTGGAGAACACTATTACTTTAGGGTATTGTGGGCCCATGCAGGAGTAGACATTTAGTTTGAAATGTTAT
Organism: Mixophyes fleayi; assembly: GCF_038048845.1. NCBI lineage: Eukaryota > Metazoa > Chordata > Amphibia > Anura > Limnodynastidae > Mixophyes > Mixophyes fleayi. Next base: position 128,818,628 of record NC_134403.1, read on the forward strand.
AAAGCTGTCTTCTATACCCCCTGCACCAACAGAGACTCGTTTTTAATTTAAGGGAGCCGATTTGAGAGCTCATAATAATCAAAATAAGCAACCATCCTCACTCAAAAAACACACTCAACATTAAAACAGAGCGTAAAAAGGAGTGAGAACAGTGTCCCCCAGATGGAATCAGGAAAATGGATTTAAGTACAAAAACCCTCTTTCATCCATGCTGGGGGACACTGCCACCAAAGCAGCAATTAGGGGAGGGTATGCTCAGACAATGCTGTGCATAAGACCTTTCTTCCAAAGTTTGCTTCTTTGGAACCAAAAATATTTAATAAGAAAAATCGAGTAAATGTATGGACAGATAACCAGCTTGCCACCCTTCACAACGACTCGGCCTACGCCCCATGTCCTGCTGTCCAGGAAGCACTGGCTGAACTTGCAGAATGAGCCCTGATGTTTACAGGAACTGGTTTTCCTGCAAAAACACAGACCTGGTGGATCGTTGCCTTAATTCTCTTGGATATACCGTAGACTTAGTCACTGGCCAGACCCTCTTCTGTGCACCATAAAGAAAATAGTCAGTTCTGCGCAAAGATGAAGTTCTGATGACATCAATCCTCAAGGCTCTGACTACCTCTAACAATTGTGGAGACTTTTCAATTTCCAAGAATGAACTCCAAAGGCAGAATCAACAATATTCTGGTTCAGGTGAAATTGAAAAACCACCTTGAGCAGGAAGGATCGTTTTGTGCGCATTACAGCACTGTGGAAATATGAAAAATAAGAAATGGCAACTGAAAGATAGGGCAGACAACTCTGATACTCTTCTTGCTGACGCAATGTCCAAATGGAAAACCATTTTCCAAGTAAGGAATTTGATAGCCAGTATCTCTAAATCCTTTAATAAAGTAAGGACCAAATTAAGACCCTACAAGGCATTTGAAAGAACATAAAGTGGTTGGATGTGTAGAACATCTTATAGGAAAGTCTGAATTTCAGGTATGAAAGCCAATCTTTTGGAAAGAAGACCAACAGAGCAGAGGCCTGGACCTTCAAAGAAGACAGTCTCAGACCACCTTCCAGATCATTCTGTAAGAATGACAAAATCTGTGCCAAATTAAAAGAGGAAGTGTATACCTCTTTATTTTTACACCATGAAATATAAGCCTTCCAAACTTTAATTATGGTATGCATAACTTTCTCATTCAGACCTTTTGACCAAAGATTTTGGCCTCAGTAGTCATGTCGCTAAAGCCAGCCATTCTAAATCTTGGTGGTAAAACAGACTTTGGCTGAACAGATCTTTTCTGAGAAGAAGACCCCACAATGGATCTTCAGCCATTCCTAAAATATCTGCATACAAAGATCTTCTCAGATAATTTAGAGGTACAAGGGTCACTGGAAACCCCTCTCATGATGTAGCATGATTATCAGGGAAAGACATAAATCAGTTGAATGTCCCACAGGACAACGATGGCGCCTACCAAGAACCCTTTCGGTTCCCTGGTCCTCGCACAACATCTTGTGATTCAGGCATGAGGCCAGTATGGGTGAAAGAGAAAATGTATTTAAAGCTGTTACATCTTGTACAAATATCACTGAGGAATTAGTGAACAAAGACACGCTTTCCTATTTGGAATAAGGAGACATAGATAAAACAAAATAGATGTGCCCCCCTCCACTGGAATGACCTCCCATGCTCCATCCGTTTGTCCCCTAACCTGTGCTCCTTCAAACGGGCATTCAAAACTCATCTCTTCCGCAAAGCCTACCAGCCTTCCACCTAACCCTCTCTCCATGCTCACTCTCTTCACTTCGCTCCTCCTCAGTAGTGGGGAGCGCTTGCTCCCCTCCTCAGACTTCCTTTGTGCCTGCCGTCTGTCTACCCTCCCTATAGGATGTACGCTCGTATGAGCAGGGCCCTCCTCCCTCCTGTCTCTCTACCTTCTCTTCTGCTCCAACTTCAATATATTTGCCTTGCCTGGAGCCTCTGAAGTCTTGGTACTACTCGTTTATTGTTTTGTACTGTTATTCTCTGTACTGTCCATTGTTTGTACTGTGTACGGCGCTGCGGAAACCTTGTGGCGCCTTATAAATAAACGATAATAATAATAGATTAACAAAAGTGAAAACAAAAATGCCCTGAGTCACGCTATACTCTACTCAGTGCTGAGGTGGACAATATAAAATCTAGGAGCCAGATGGGTTTTTAAGGAGCCAGGGAAGATGTGCATCCATTACTATAAATAGAAATGACTCTCAAAAGTTTGGTAAAGCAGTTATTTTAGTTGCATTATTTATGTGGCTCCTGGGATGTGTCCCGCCCTGTGATAGAACGTATGTGAGTGTAACACATCTGAGTCAACTCTGTGCCATGCATGTGCTAAGTGACTAGCATTGTGTCCTTTCTTTGAATTAAACGTGTTCCCATCTGTATCAATACAATCATTTATGTGCTGATTTCTCTACTCAGCTGGCAACATTATTTTCCTATTTTTGCACTGGACTTAAAAAGATTTTTCTTTTTTTACTTTCCTCCACAGTGCCAATCCCTAAATCTTCTGCATGTAGCCTGCTAAATCAAATACAAAGGCCTCTCTTTTACTTATAAAACCCTCTATCACTACACTCCTACATTTACTAGCCTGTTCTCCAAATACCGTTGCACATCCACTACTCTCTTACAATTGATCTTCTTCAATCATTTATTTTCTCATCAACACATACAAGATTTACTTCTGCCATTGCTATGGAATTTTCGACCTCACACAATTTTTTATCCTACAACAGTTTCATCAAGTGCTAACTCTTTAAGGAGGCCTATTGTCTCAGTCTGACTCCTTATCAAACCTCTCTTCAGTGCTGGGGGTCTTTCACATTTAACAGAGTAAAGAAACATCCCCAAAAGTGGACATATCCTTTATTTACCATTAGTGTGTATTAACAGGCAATAGATTAGGCCAAGTTGTCAGTGACATCTAGGCTTATGTCCTCCTTTGTAAACACAGGTTTTACAGTGATGTGATCTGAGTGTGAAGCAGCCACTGCTGTGAAACATATAGCATTGCAATTAGAGCCCTGCAGTTGCAAAATGACATTCACAGAAGTGATGGCTCCAGCATTATGTTTTTTTAATATATAAGTGGGAGCTTAAACATCTCCCTAACACTTTAAAGCTAAAACACAATATACTAGAACATTTGTGACCTGTCTTTCTAATCACAAAGTTTAGAGTCTTAAATTATTCTGACAGCCTGGAAAATCCATATTATCATTGGTGTCAACGAGATCCTTAAGGGTGAAATAAATTACGAATTATCTCTGAAATAATAGTACAATGTGACAAGTGTGTGGTATATAGAAAAAGTTCATAAACTAATGAGTAGGCAAACAAAAACTGAGATAACACATTCCCCATATACACAGTCTTACCTTCTGTGACTGGCAGCACGAACTGTATCCCAGGATAGTTATTCACTGATCCAAGCCTGATATGTGCAGGATAATAGCTGGAGATCCCTTTCATCTAAAGGACCTTCTGACATCACCAGGTCATGTGACTGCTGTGGTCACATGATACACAGGGGGAGGAGGCTGCTGCAAATGTACTTGTTCCTGTGTAGCTACTGACAGTGATGGAGAATCAGGTAGTGCAGTGTTCTAGCAACAAGGATTGTAATATGTCTCCTGAATTCAGATGGAAACATTGTTTTCCCTGTCAGGCTTGGTCACGTGTGAGGCGCCTTTCAGACATTAATCTCTGACAAGAGTCTTAACAACAGGACACATTTCAATGTATTAGCTAGTTTACATGTCAGCAATGTGGATATGACAACATTGTGAGTGAGTATTCTCAAAGTATTCTCATTGCATTGCATGTCCTATGTTTTTAGTGTTAACACTAAATGAGATATACTTAATAATGGACAGTGATTGATCCGAATTGTGATTTGGCATTGCTGTAGTCCTCTTATGAATCCCATAGTAATTTCCACAGTGGGTCCTGTCAAAACAATGGAAGGAGTTGAATTTACTGAACGATTTAAAATTAGATTGCAGTACTTCAAAAGCAATACAATGTAACAAGTGCTTTCTCATAGCTTTGAGGAGTTTTTAAAAGATGGTTATATGTGAATAATAGTTATGTTTCATATTGACCAAAGAGTATACATAAGCCTTGTATAGTTCTCTTTGGTAACAGAAGCTTTATATTTCTTTGACAGGTAACATGACAGGTAAAGACCAATAGCAAAAAAAATATATATTGTGGAAAAATAACTGCTATGGGGTAAATTCATATTGTTAAAATGTGTGAATGGAGGTTTCAAATGTAAAAGGTGTGAAAGTCAATACATGCATTGCAGTTAATGACGAGTAATATTAAATATCTACAGAAAAAATCTATCCCATGCTTTGATTACAGCCATGGAGGTTTGTAACAGGATAACTCATTAGAGAAAAGAAGTAAAAGAAATCTTCATGGATAATGCAATGCCCTCCACTGCATTTCATTCGATTCAAGGGGATGCAGATAGACAAAGTTTTTTGGGGTGTATATATATATATATATATATATATATATATATATATATATATATATATATATATATATATATATATATATATTATTAAAACTGTTTAATGAAAGTACTGGGAGCGCAACAGATAACTGAAATAGTGAGAAATATGTAGCCACTATGGACAAGAAACGTTAACAGCATTGAGCATAACATAAGTGACTATAACTGTATAGATAAAATAGAGACTAAGAACTACAGTGAGGGCTAGAGATGCCAACTATTTTTTTTTGGAGGTAGGATAAAAGGGGAGGGAATAAAGAATGGTTAGGGCGGATCAGTAACTTAGTAAAACATTGAGGTGTGCTTCTGCGTATTCTGCAGCCACTGCAGAAAAGTTTACATCAATAAATTCAACAGGTCTTATTTTGAAAGCATTACTGGATAATCTGGACTTTTGCCAGCAGGGGTCTTACAGTTTTGGCATCTCAGGGGTTCAATCTTTTGCAGGTATCCAAGCTAAATGGGATTTACCCAACTCTGAAGAGATGTACAGCTGAAACATGTCCTTAGAAATGTGTAAAATGGCAGGTAGGGAGAGCACTCTGTTCTAAGCCATGTGCACAGCGACCCAAGACATAATCTCGCATGATTAGCTATTTATATAGCACCACTAATTCCACAGCGCTGTACAGAGAACTCACATCAGTCCCTGTCCCATTGGAGATTATAGTATGAATTCCCTAGAATATACGAAGGTCAATTTAATAGCAGTCAAATAACCTACTAGAATGTTTTTGGAGTGCGGGAGGAAACCCACGCAAACACGGGGAGTACATACAAACTTCACACACATAAGGCCATGGTCAGGAATCAAACTCCTAACCAGTGCTCTGAAGCAGAAGTGCTAACCATTAAACCATTGTGCTCTCTCATTCATATACAAACTTTTGATAAAACACACCTTTAGTTCGTTGCCTAAATACACCAGAGATTGGGAGAGATCTGGGAGATATTATTTCGGAGCCAAACTGATATAACATTTTTCAAACAACACATGTCAGTTCAGTCAACGTTCAAAAAAAAATTCTGAAAAAAAGTACAACTAATTGCCTCTGCAAGATCCAAAGGCCTAAAGAAGTAATGGTAGAGTGTAATCTCTGTAGAAATTGTCATCATTTCACTTGGCTTAAATTTTTTTATAAATGTGTCAAAATGAATAAAAAAAAATTTGCCCTTGATGTACAGACATGAAACTGAAATGCATTCACTGCATGGCATCAGAGGCGATTATCACCTCTGGTATCAGTGAAGGTTACCATGTACACCTCTATGATTTCTGACTGGTTTGTTGAATCATGGGCTTGTACTGTGTCAAAATGTTAAAATGATACATCTGTGACATGCATTCATCTTACATGATAATGTGAGATGTGAAATATATGGTACCTATAATGTTATTTGATTCTATGGTTAAATCTGTAATTCAATTGAATATTACTGTGACCGGGGGGGTTTACTTTGCCATCCGGTCTTTGGGTGTGGTCCTTGGATGAGGGACCCTACGCAGTTTATCTAGATTCCTTTCTCACAGTCAGTAACTGACTGTTAAAGACCACTCGTACTGGTGTCACCTGCATTGGAAACTCACCGACTGGAAAGGTCAACTGCGAATAGTTCTAAGAGGATAGTGCTGCCACCACCAGGCTCCTTCACTGGCACCTGGAACCATGGGTTCGGGTATCGGGTATCGCTGCTCTAGCGCCTCTTTGCTGTGGGCTGGCTGGTACCTCCTGACTGCTTACTATGGTTTAGGACTGCTAGGTCACTCTCCCAAGAGCATTGACACAGAGATGCTGGGTTCAACACAGAATAGCCAGGAAACGAATTAGAGTGTAAGCTCTTATCTGTTGGTCACAAGATACAGCAGGTAATAGGCATCAGGCAGAATCTTGAAGCAGTTATGTTTATAGCTCAACGGCCCATGAGGACCATTACACACTTGTTAAAGATGTGTGTGTCATGTAACTGTAGATAAAGTTACAAATGGTGATGTCATCACATTCAAATATTTTTCTTTATATAACTTTAAGTAAATGTTGGAATGGTTTTCCTTTCCACTGAATAATATAGGATGCATTTGTTTCACTATCTATTGTTAGACATTGTGCTGATATTCTCTTGGATTCAACTCAAATATTAGATACATTGAAAATATCCTATAGTTTTGAAGAAGAGTTATTGATTAGTATGGACATTGTATCGCTGAGACAACCATTCAAATTGAGCTGCAACTGTTTCTAATCAGTGGAAGCACTTGACTATTGTGTTTTTTTTTACCTGCGATCTCACCGTACAACTTCTGGTAATGTTAACTTTGTGGTGAATCAGTGTGTCTTTGACTACATCTTTGCTTAATTACCTGTGTACTGGCTTTGGCTTGTTTAATTGTATTCCACGTCTGCTTGAACGTCTGACTTGTTAGTGATTTATTTCACTCTGGCAATTGGACTCCCTCTCTGATACCAGATTTGTTGCCTGATTATCAGGACTCAACCATAGAGTCCACTGGAGCAGATTCTCCTCTGACCCAGTAAGTGCTTTATTAACTCAATCTTTCAGACTAAGGTTATTTTTTATTATGGTCAGGAGCAAATACAGAAATTCCAGAAGGGGGGTTTTCATTCCACACCCTCATGTTGAGCATGACCAGCATGCAAGGGGTGTGGTTATCATTTTAAATAGTGCTATGATGCTCTCCATCCACTTAAAATACACAGGCAATGCTGCATGCACTACTGTTTGCTCACAGCTCACCCTTCACAAGCAGATCAGTGTAAAGAGGGACATGCCTCCTAATTGACTTTGCAGTGAACAAGATGGTCACTCAAAATTGGGATTTCCCACCAGAATCAGGACAGGTGACAGACTGTCCTGCTCTCTCCTTCCTATTCTTTCAGCTTTCACTACCTGCTGCCTGTTCTGTCTTAAGCTCAGTTGATGGTTGTCTGGATGCTGGACTGCTGGGTCCCTGTTTGGAAAAAGGGATAGGTAAATGAAATGTAAAGGCATAGTAATGAGTGAACATTCTAGGCCTTCCTCCCCCAAACCAGCCTCAATGATAAATCAGAGAGCACCCACATTTAATAAATAGGCCACCCTACCTACATCCAACCCCAACATTAATTTAATGGCATTCACATTTAATAAATAGATATATTTGCCCTGACATTAAGTTAATAGTATTCACATTTAATAATAGCCTTCCTTCTCCCCGAACTCAATTATTTATCCCCCAAATTATACCAGTTTTAAATAAATAGATTCCTCATCCCACCTTAAATTAATATTATTATTATAAATTTTTATTTATAGGGCGCCACAAAGTATCCGTAGCGCCGTACAAGGACAATCAATGGCACAGTACAAGGTGAAACAGCACAGTACAAGTAACAGTAAGCACTATAACTCTGGGGGCTCAGGCACAGCAAGAAAGAGAAGGAGGGAGGGGAAAAGTGAGTACAGGCAGGTAACTATGGCCCAAGAGGGTGGGCACGGATGACGGGTTAAGAGTCACTGAGGGGAGCGGAGAGAAGCGAGAGGAGACAGAGGGCAGAGGGACCGAGAGGAGGTGAGCAGAGTAGCTGGAGAGCGCAGTTAAAAGTGATGGAAACAGGAGGTAGGAGAGCACAACCATGAGAGTAATAGGCGCATGAGAGTAATAGGCGCATGAGAGTAATAGGCACAACCATGATACCCATATTAAATTAAATAACCCCCACTATCAAATAAACTGCCCCCGACATCACCACACAAATAAATTAATATCTCTCACCCACTGCTAAATTCACTCTCACTCTGACTCTAAATTACTAGCCCACACACCCTCAGCCACATTACATGAAGAAAGAAAATAAATTACCTTGGGTGCCAATTAACTATTAATGATACAATCAATATTTTAAAAACAATAAATGTAGCTACTGTCAGAAAAGGAAAAGGGAGAAAATTGGCTGCACTTATAATTGTAGTAAAAAAATATATAAGATAAACATATAGAAAGATGTATAAAAAAACATTTGTCTATCAACCTTCTTACAAAAAATAACATTAGCATAAAAAATGGATTCAAATAAGCATATTCCCATACAGACAACAATGATAACATAAAAATTAAGTGTACTGTAAGGGGCCACATAGGTAGATAAATGCAGTACTATCAGACTAAAATATTTTAATATCTTGGGACATGGAACCTGCCCTCTGGTAGTACTATGTATTTGTTGCTGTTAGTTATTTGTGTAATTTGTGGTGGTTCTTCATTACCCCCATTGTATGGTGCTGCAGACCCTTTGTGCCGCCTTGTAAATAAATGATAGTAATACTATGCATACTGCTGGCATGACAGGGACAATACTGTATGATGCTGGTACAGTTACAATACTATGTGTTCTGCTAGCATCACAGAGATAATACTGTGTATACTAATGGTGTGAAAGGGGAAAATACTGTTTATACTGAAGGAGAACAGCAGAAATACAAAATGCAAAAGAGGTTATAAAAGGAACCGTGAAACTGACCTGCATCCTATAATTAATGTGCACAACCCAGGAATTGTAGTGGCAAAAAGCAGTGATAATTGTATTGTAAATGGTATACCTACAATATGAAGAAACATTTGTGCTGTTTATCTTCTGGGACTATGAAATATGTGAGAAAAGTCTGGTAAGTGTGGTGGGCAACTGGACAAAGCACAGACGCAGCTGCCAATCATTTGGCTCAATGTTCTACACATGTATCTTCTCTATCAGTCTCACACCAAAATAAAACGGGAAACTGACTGTAGTGCTCAGGATCACAGATGTGATCTAAGCAGGTGGTGACCAGCGCGAGTGCGAGGAGCAGACTGCTTTTGGGGTCCCATTCTCCTACGGTAGCAAGAGGTGCTCAGGTAGATTTCGCCAGTCTGACCCTGTATGCAGGTTTCAAAATCAGAGACTAACATGATTACTTTCATTCCTAAACCAGTGCAGAATACATTTTCAACTACAATTTTTCCTGTTCTGCTTCAAAGGAGATAAAAGGTAGACTCTTAATTTTACTGTTCATAAATGAGGCTATGGTTTGAGCATCAATCTTACTTGAACAATTTACTTTTCATTCATCCAATTGACTGGATGTGGTCCTGTTGCACCACATCTATAGCCATTTTGACAAATCTCTGCCAAGGATACTTTACAGATGTAGGCTATGCTGCTAAATTAAACCAATGGGTTGTTGCTACAATTTGGATTGCCTATACACAGGTGCATCATCTTCATAGAGTTTAATCATAGCAAATAAATTCTTAAAACGTCAAATAATTTGGATTCATTTGTTATGTATTCATATTGAGAAGAATGGAGAGACAAGGGTCATCTGCGCCATTTCTTCAATGTAAAAGTTATACATGTATTCAAAACTCTACATCTCTGGAAGATAAATTAAGTTGACTATAACTGACCCTCTTTTATTGCTACTGTCCATAATAATCAAAGACATGTACAACTTCTGTTATTGCAATGATTGATTCTGGCGCTGAAGCAACTTTCTGGACATTAACTTTGCAAGAGACACCCACACCATACCCAAGTGATCACATATGATAATGGAAATGGCAGATGGTTCATCACTGAACTGTGGATCTGTTACTCATGAGAGAGAACCACTGGAGCCGTCAATAGAGCAGTGTTACTATGAAATAATCTGTTTTTGTCTGATCTCATTCTTATACTTCCCTGATATCCTTGGGCTATGACTCACAATCCCTCTATTAATTGGAAGACAAGGGCTTTGACTTTTAACTGTCATACTAAGACACCCTCTGATGTCTCTGTCAGTATCGGGGTCTCACAATTGCAGAGATTGAAATGCTGCCTAATAAGTGTCATGAATTTCAAGATGACTACAATAAAATAATTTGAATAATGCTAATCAACTGCCTCCCCATTAACTTTATGATTATCCCATTGAACTTTTGTCAGGTGCTTTGAAACATTTCATTCATATTTAGTGTCTCTCTTTTTTGTTTACATAAAAAGCAAATTTATCCGGTTACTGCAAGTGCAAAATATTTCACTGTAAAAAGGAACCAAGTTTACTTATATGCCAACAAATAAAGTTGATGGCTGTGTCTGGGCACATTATACATTCCGGTTTGAGCTTCCCACTAAAGATGCCTAGCAGGTAATATGTTCATAAATGCTTGTGTAACAAGAATAAGGTCCTTTGCCATTTTTTGTGATGTTCAACTGTAGAGTTGTTATTTTGAGCATTTGTTCATCTTGTGCCCTGTAACTTCAAATCTCTTAAATCCCATTTACACAACCTTGCAGTTTTTTCAATAAGTTTATTAATAGCATCAAATTTGTACAAACATGGCAGAAAAAAGACAAAAAAAACATTGGCTTTCTTACACAAAGAAAACAAAATAATAGTACAAAGTGCAAGAGACAGTGGCAATAACTAACTGCAAGTGCATGAAGAACAGAGTGGCATGGTTTTGATGCCTGTTTTTCGTTTTAGATAAAAATAAAAGGGGTGGAGAGAAAGTGTTGGGAGACCTAGGCAACAAGAGATCAGTTAAAAGTGAAATATGTAAATATATATATTTCAGTAAGGAGTGGGGGAGAGCTAAGAGTGAGTCGGGTGGGGCATTGTTAAACAGACACTGATGAATTTCTCAGGATAGTAATCTTTTATTCCATTTAGTAGAACCTTTCATTTTTTTATTTATTTAGTTCAAGCCCTTCTTATATAATTAAGTAAAAACTGGTTTGGGGTGTTTTTGAAAATTGTAACCTCTGCTCGACCCTCTAGAAACCACATCATCTCTCTCCCCATCCCCCTTTATAAATTAGTGCATTATGCATTGTATGATTAGCAATAACAGATAATGTATAATAAATACTAACAGTCCAGATAAACCAGTATTTATTAACTTTTCACTACCATTAAACAGGAAGAAAATGAAGGCCGTGAAATTAGGTGGCAATGAGATAACTATAGTCATTAACTACTCAAGTATAATTGCAACGGATGTGAATTAAGCAGTGAAAGCGTTAAACGGTGAGGTCTTCCGTACAGTAGGTGGCGATCACTATACGTGGAATAACACCGGGTGTCATTGCTGCTGCTAGGGGAGTGGTAAAAAGAGGAGAGGGGATGCGAGGTGCTTGATCTGTTCTGCAATCCCATCTGACCTCGCACGAAATTCGCATTGAGTCCTATAGTGCACCTGACACTGCTGTGCCGGACCCATCCTCAGGGGTGTTGAGGGGGAGGTAAGGAGCTGGATTTAATCTTTCTGATTAGTAATGGGTTAACCCTGTAGTTTTATACAGTCAGTAAGATAAATCCCTGGAATTAACATCATCAGACTGCCCTCTGCAATGTGCTTCATGATCCCTTCTAGCCATAACTGTATGTATGGGTGGCTGAATCAGCCATCTGCTCATGCTTTGTTGTGGTTAGGTTGCCTTGGAGCTGCTCACACAGGCCTGGGTCCTTCATCACTGTTTTGTTTTTTGCTTAAATATTTGTAGCGATATTGCTATAATGTCGGCATCATTGTCAATAGTTTTATTTAATGGAAACTTCAAAGAAACGTGAACACTGAATACAATGTAATGTATTCAAATATGTTAGCAATACTCATAAGATAAATATATATTACATGGTTAAAAAAAAAGTTGTAGAGTTTAGGCTGTATTTTACAATTTACTAAATGGGGATGGCATATGAAATATTTTTTATTTCAGTTTATGTTTCAGAGTAAATATTGATAATTTACCTCTAGAATGTAAATGAAAAACAATCTGTGGAAATCAGTATGGGGGCTAAATTGGTTTTGTGTGTGTGTGTGTGTGTGTGTGTGTGTGTTGGAACAAAATCTAAATTGAGCAGCTTTTATTGTTGCAATGCCTGAAATTTTACCTCTATGTTTACACACTGCAAAACATTTCACCTCCGAGGGCTAGATTTACTAAGCTGCGGGTTTGAAAAAGTGGGGATGTTGCCTATAGCAACCAATCAGATTCGAGCTGTCATTTTGTAGAAAGTACTAAATAAATGAAAGCTAGAATCTGATTGGTTGCTATAGGTAACATCCCCACTTTTTCAAACCTGCAGCTTAGTAAATCTAGCCCCAAATGTTGACTTGGTGTAGCTGACATAGATGTGTAATACATAGCAGTCAGACATTTGCTTTCTTCTATTTTCTTGCTCTAGAGCAATTCATCATCATCATCATCATTTATTTATATAGCGCCACTAATTCCGCAGCGCTGTACAGAGAACTCATTCACATCAGTCCCTGCCCCATTGGAGCTTACAGTCTAAATTCCCTAATATAGACACACACAGGCAGTGCCGTAACTAGCCATTTTAGTGCCCTGGGCGAGACAGGGCACCGGCGCCCCCCATCTAAGTGGGAGTGTCAATAGTTGAGTGGGCGTGGTCAACCTACTGTGGGGGCGTGGCTAGCGCTTTACAAAACCGCACTGAAACCCCTCCCTCCCCATTCTTCACGGTCTGGCTTTGTAAGGATCTTTATGTAATAAGCCTCCATAGAATCAAAGTACTTTAAATGCAGCTATCACATGCTAGCTGTATAAAAAATGAATTGGTTATTGAAATAAAACTCACTGAAACAAATTAAAACCTAAATGTAACGGTACCATCTGTATCACACTGCCCCTTCATCCCACTGTGCCCTCCATCACAGTTTCTCCTTTATCACACCGTGCCATGGAGCCATCTTTATCACATTGTGCCCCCTTATCACCATCACACGAAATTAATAATTATATAATTATATAATTACATAATGGCAGCTTACATCCCCCCCCTACTTCCATAATGGCAGCTTACATCCCCCCCTCCTTCCATAATGGCAGCTTACATCCTCCCTCCCTCCATAATAACAACACACACCCCCCCTTCCCCTGCTTTGAAGCTTACATTCTTTATTCCTGACCAGCCGTCGCTGCCTGGCTCCTCTCTGCTTCTCTGCTCCTCTGCTGCTGAGGCAGAGGGCAGAGTTCAGAAGGGGGTGGAGCCGGGTGCCGGACGCCATTTTGGATGCGCCAGGCGGACGGCAGTCTGAATCTGAGGTCTGTTTAATTTTTAATTTTTTTTCCCACTCCTCACTCAGAGGCCTCGTTACGGCTCTGCACACAGGGACACAGACAGACAGACAGACAGAGAGGGAGAGACTAGGGTCAATTTTGATAGCAGCCAATTAACCTACCAGTATGTTTTTTGTAGTGTGGGAGGAACCCGGAGCACCCGGAGGAAACCCACGCAAACACAGGGAGAACATACAAACTCCACACAGATAAGGCCATAGTCGGGAATCGAACTCATGACCCCAGTGCTGTGAGGCAGAAGTGCTAACCACTAGGCCACTGTGCTGCCACTGAGCAATTCCAAACTGGTGTTTTAGAAGTTTGTGACCTGGACACTGCATCATTTTAAAGTTATGGTAGCTCAGTCTTTCGTGAAAGTGAAAAGGAAACGCTGTCCCACCGTAGCGATTCCTCTGTCAAACCGCTGCACGCAGCACATTCCTATAGTGTGCCAGTGTAATGTGTGTCACTGCTGTAGAACGCTACATTTTCATGGCCAGAAAATTGCTATTTTAGAATTTGTCTATCTGACATTGCCCCTACAGCCTAGACTATTCAATGATATCATTTTTTCTTTTGGGAAATGTAACATTTTGGTTGTTTTCACCATGTTATTAATTTATTTTTTTAAGTATGTTACTGCAACAAATGGTTTCAAAAAGTGAACATGGTACATATACAATTCAAAGATTACCATAATATCAGGTCCTAACTGAGCCAAAAATGTGATAGTTTACAGTTTAATATATAGATGTTTTTGCGTAAATTATTATCCTTTCTAATTCTAGTATGTCACAGAATATATACATACCTGCAAACCTGACTTCCTTTTTTTAGCATGATAATAATGATAATAGTCTGCTTCTGCTATTTTTAATTACATTGCAATGACGTGAGCTAAAGTTAAAAATTACTTTAGCTGAAGTTAGTTAATTCAGCTAAGGTCATTGCAATTGAAAAATAAATAGGAAAACCAGAAACAGGGGAGGTTTCATACAAAGCACAGCTGATGTGAACTGCAAAACACATTGATTTAGAACTGGTGCACATGGATGATCCATCCAGTGCAATCTCTGGTACATGCCTGCCCCGTGGTCTTAGGGCACCCCTTCACAACCTAGAAGTGCTCCTAGTTGTGAGGAGAGGTGGAAAAATCGTCAAAGGCACACTGTGCAAAAGTGTAAGAGTCCAACCTCCTATCACTTTCAGTATAATAAACTTTGCTGGCTTTTACAATAATCTTACTCAGTAAAATCAAATCTAATTTATGCACAACGTCGCACACCAGTGAATCTACTGTATGCTTAAGTAGGAAGGCTTGTATATTAGAACAATTCTTGCAGTATATTATTATTATTTATAGGCTCTGCAAGAGTTCCGCAGCGCCGTAGACACAGCACAAACAGTAGACTAAACAGGGTGAAACATTACAAACAGTAAACAAAAAATACCAAAACTTCAGAAACTCCAGGCAGGCTAATGCAGTAAAGACGGAGCAGAAGAACAGGTATGTGGACAAGAGGGAAGAGGGCCCTGCTCAAATGAGCTTACATTCTAAGGGAGGGTAAATAGAAAACAGAACTCGCACACAAAGGTAGCAAGTTGAAGTAAGTGGGGAGAGAACAGAGGGGCTGGGAGGAGAGAGTTGAGAACGGGCAGAGGAGATGAGGGGGTTAGGTGGAAGGTTGGTAGGCTTTGAGGAACAGGTGAGTTTTAAGTGCCCGTTTAAAGGTGCACAGATTAGGAGAAAGACGGATGGAGTGAGGGAGGTCATTTCAGTGAAGGGGGGGCTGCACAGAAGAAGTCTTGGATTCTGGAGTGGGAAGAGGTGATCAGAGTGGAGGACAGGCGACGGTCATTGGCCGAGCGCATGGAGCGGTCAGAAGTGTGAATGGAGAGGAGGTTAGAGATATAGGGGGCAGTAGACTGGAAGAGAGCCTTGTAAGTGATGGTCAGAAGTTTGAAAAGGATTCTGTAGGTGATGGGGAGGCAGAGGAGGAGCAGCTAGAAAGGAAGATGAGTCTTGAAGCCGCATTGAGTATAGAGCGGAGGGGGCAAGATGGGAGTGGGGGATGCCGGTAAGGAGGAGGTTGCAATAATCGAGGCTGTAGATGAGTGCTTAAATGATATGATGATGTTTTGGTGGCATTTTGAGAGAGGAAGGGCCGGATGCAGGCAATGTTGCAAACTGAATGCGACAGGCTTGGGCAAGGGATTGAATGTGGGGGGCGAAGGAGAGAGAAGAGTCGAGGGTAACGCCCAGGCAGCGGAGTAGGGTGACAGAGGAGATTTTGGTGTTGTTAACAGTGATAGAGAGGTCATGGTGGGAGGGGAGTCTAGGGGGAGGAAAGACAATGAGTTCCGTTTTAGAGATGTTAATTTTGAGAAAGCAAGAGGACATCAGGAAGGAGATGGCAGAGAGGCAGTCAGATACATGAGAGAGGAGGGTGGAGGAAAGATCGGGCGAGGAGATGTAGGTTGAATGTCGTCAGCATAAAGGTGATACTGAAGACCGAAGGAGGAGATGAGAGCACCAAGGGAGGAGGCATAGAGCAAAGAGAGTAGAGGGCTGAGAACAGAGCCCTGAGGGACTCCAAGAGGGAGAGGGTGGATTAAGAACCAGACGTGGATACAGAGAAGGAGCGGTTAGCGAGGTATGAGGTGAACCAGGCGAGGACAGATTCAGAGAGGCCAAGAGAGAGAAATGTTTGTAGCAGGAGGGGTGGTCCACGGTGTCGAAGGCCGCATAGAGGTCGAGGAGGATGAGCAGGGAGAAGTGACCCCTGGATTTGGCTAATAGTAGATTATTAGTAACTTTGGCCAGGGCAGTTTCGTTGGAGTGGAGGGGGCGGTAACCTGATAGGGTCGAGGAGGGAATTGTCCGAGAGTTGTCTGGTCAGGCGGCTACAGACAATCCTCTCAAGTAATTTGGAGACGAAGGGGATAAGTGAGAGAGGGTGATAATTAGCAAGAGAGGTGGGGCCAAGATTAGTTTTTTTGAGGATGGGAGCGATAAGAGCGTGTTTAAATGAGGAGGGGACTACTCCAGAGGAGAGTGATAAGTTGAAAAGGTGTGCAAGGTAAGAGCAGGCAGTGGAAGAGAGAGAACAAAGGAGGTGAGAGCAAATGGGATCGAGAGGACAGGTAGAGGGTGGAGAGGATAGAATAAGGGAGTGAACTTCTTCACCCGATGTAGGGTAGAAGGAGCACCAGAGTTGATTGTTGGAGGGAGAAGAAGGGATGAGGGAGGCGGGAGAGGGATGGGAGGAGGAGATGTTCAGTCTGATGGCCTCAATTTTGGAAGAGCAGAGGGTGGCGAAGTCCAAAGCGGAGAGGTAAGGCGGGACAGGAGGGGGGGGGAGAGAGAGAGGAGGGAGTTGAAGGTTACAAAAAGGCGGCAGGGATTGGAGGACTGAGAAGAAATCAGGGACTTATAGAAGGATTGTTTAGCCAGGGAGAGGGCGGAGCAGAATGGAGATTTTCTCCAGAGGCATTCAGCAGTGTGAAAACACTTTTGGATGAAGCGGGTGAGTTTGGTTACATGTGTAATGTGCTTTGTTATGCACATTACAAAGCATGATCATTGCACACATAGCTGGCTGTCATTAAGGGTAGCAATAGGTAATACATATTTATCCTGCACTACATTTATGTATTTTCACCATTATTATTGTTTGTAAATGGGCCACAAGGCTACAACCAGACTAAGGAGCAGTGAGAGAAAGGGAGGAGCAACTTAAGCAGTTTTATAAGGGCATCAAATCAGTGGTCACATATCAATATACGACTCCAGAAATTGCATCAAGTCCTGATGTAAGCCATGTGTATATATTGACCACGGTTGTCAGATATGTTCTATTATTTCCCTAATATCTTCCAAAACAGACATAATTTGTCCACTGTGCCTGATGGTAGTAATATTTTATTTAATAAATACTAATCCATTTTTTTTCCACATAAGAGTAATCTAGAGCTTTATAGTATATTCATAAACTATATGAGGCTATTGTTGACATTGTGGCTCCTGGGAGCTTATCACCCATGTGCATAACCATAAGGAAGGTAGTTGTAGATTGTCCCAGGATTACTGAAAACCGTTAAGCCGCCATGCTCCAAATTGTGGATAAATTGAACAAATACACCATATATAACAAATAAATACTCTCTGGGCACCCAAGTATAAATTTTTAGGGGCTCAATGGACCAATTCTCTAAAGCAAATAAATTATATCTACAGCAGGTGAAAAGAAAGGGGAAAACAAAATCGATGGTATAACCTGACAATATCATGTGACACAAGGCCTCCTAAAACATGGAAAGTACCATATACTACAATACAGGGGTACCAGAGAACAGATTGCATGGTAAAGTGTAGTCAAGGGAGGGACATGATGCAAGTAAGAACAAGAGGGCGGGACATTATCGGGGCACATGTATTGGAGGAGATGGGCACAGGAAGAAGTTGATATCTGGTCATGAGAACTACTCTAATAGACGGGGTTGAAAAAGAGGGTGACACAGAGAGGGAGGTATTTGTGGAATGCAGAACGAGTTAGTTGGTAGGATTTGTAGTCACCATGTTTGAACGTCGATCAACTATACCTTAACAGCATTATAGTCCAAATATAGAAAAAATTATAATACAGGTTTATCCAATAGCACTGGATTGTTTTGGGGTTTTATTTTTTTTCCCACCAGAAAACAACTGTTGCTTAAAGATAGATGTATATTCTTTTATTTTTATTTTTTACAATGTTAGTTATAATTTATGTAGAATTATTTACAGTGGTTATAAAAATATACACACCTTATCTGAAATTATATGTGTTTAGGATATAAATCAAGATGAATCATGTCAGACCTTTTCCCACATTTATTGTGACCTTGCCACCAACAAAATTCAAATGAAGACAAATACACATTTTTTAGGATAAGTAAGTGAAATAAAAACCTACAATACTCTGGTTGCACAAGTGTGCACAACATTTCATAATGGGGCTATAGCTGTGTTTAGAGCTAACCTATAGCATCCAAATTTATGTTCAAATGTAAATGGTATGTAAATGGCATGCACCTGCATGCTGATTGTGATTAAACCCAAATAAAGATCAGCTGTTCCTGTAGATTTCTTTGCTTCTTGTTTGCATCCATCTTGGATAACCATTTTCCACAGGGAGCCTTCAAAACAGCTACAGGATCTTATTGTTAAAAGGTACCAACCAATAGCGGGGTAGAAAATAATTTCAAAGACATTACATGGAACACTGTGAAGACTATCATCCATGGGTGGAGATAATGTGGCACAACACGGACATTGCCCAGATCAGGAAATCCATCCAAAGGGCCTGGGTACTAAATGCCGACACAGGAAATGTCGGCAGGCTAAATGCAGACACTTCCATTCTGGGGACAGGTGCAAAACGTTGACAGTGTGATTGTCGACATTAAGAGACCTATTCCGTCAGCCACTGGACCCGCTAGTATTGGTCTTTTGTGAATGTCGACAATCACACTGTCAACATTTTCCACCTGTCCCCAGAATGGGACTGTTGGCATTTAGCCTGCCATAATTTTCATGTCGACGGGTTAATGCCGACATTTCCTGTATCAGAAATGTGACTGCAACCGCTCCAAAGTTGATGACAGGACAAGGAGAAAAGTCATCAGACCTACTACCAGGAGGCCTGCAGCAAAATTAAAGGAGATGGAGGAATTTCTGGCAGGAACTGGTCACTACTGTATTCTGCACATGCGTGGACAATGTGGATGGGTGACAAATCTGAAGCCATTTTTGACAAAAAAAAACACCCAAACCTGTCTGAATGTATTTTCTTTTTTTTTTTGTGCATAATTTAATCACCCCAAAGCATGTGGGAAAATGTATTCAATGTCCTTAGATTCAAAGCACACATCTAAGTCAACCAAGAGTGACTTCAGTAAAGGAATAGCTCAGCCAGAGGCCAGAACTCAATCCCATTGAAATTCCTAGAATAACTTAAAGGGCTGTGCAGAGGAGATTTCCACACAACTTAATGGGCCTTGGTTGCTATGGGCAAAAGCTCAATCAGATTCTAGCTATCATTTCCTGGAATGTATTACATAAATAATAGTTAAAATCTGATTTGTTGCTATGAGCAACACCTTTGCTTTACCTTTTTAAGAAGGTTAATGCATCTACCCCCAGCTGTGTGAAGTTGATCCAGGTACTTATTCAAAAGAACTCACTGATAAAAGCAAAATTTGTTTCCAACAAAGTATTTAGGAGTGTGCACATGTGTAGGTTTTTATTTTCCGTTTGTTTTCCTAAAAATTTTGTTTTTCACTTGAATGTTGCTGGTTGCAAGGCCACATTAAAGGTGGAAAACGCTGGTTTATTTTTATTTACATCATAAACACTTACAATTTCAATAAGTGTGTCTAGATTCTTTATATCCACTGTACTCTTTTTGTTCCTATGCATCAAAGCAAGTAAAGCAACATGTTATGTTTTGACAAACTAACTGTTTAAGTTCTCTGCAAGTTGT
The DNA here is from genome assembly GCF_038048845.1 of Mixophyes fleayi. NCBI lineage: Eukaryota > Metazoa > Chordata > Amphibia > Anura > Limnodynastidae > Mixophyes > Mixophyes fleayi. The sequence goes on from NC_134403.1 coordinate 128,838,824, forward strand.
TATACATAATTAATGTTATATATTTCCAATTCAGGTACTGTGTTCATTATGAAGCTCATCAGATGAAATAAATAACTCTTACTGAAGGAAAAGCTTTTGACTTAAAGGTTTTGGTAAATTCCATCTTTCCTCTTCATTCAATGCCTAACGTGGAGGCTGACAGAGAAGCTAATGGTTCTGGCAGCAACGACCACAAGTCCAGAGAGAAATCTCAGAGAAACAATTTACAAGAAAATGTGAAATCATTCAATGTGGGAGATGCTTCTTCTGCAAACCTAGAGCCTGGAGGTGATCGTCATTATCCCTGGGGATGCCTGGTGACTCACACAAGGGAAAAGTTCTATACTATCTGTTCAGACTATGCTTTCTTGAACAAAGCAACATCTTTGTACAAAGCTCCCAGCAGTGTGAGCAGTTTAAGCTCGCAAGAGAAACCCTCCTTAAACAATGCATTAAATTACATTGATCTTCAGGCTAGTGGCTCTGACATAATTTATGATGAAGATTCAAGCTTGGATTCGTTATCTAATGATCTTGGAACACTTCCTCTTGCCTGGGAAATTGATACATCTGACTTTAACACAATGACTACAAAGATAAAAACCAAATCAGGTAAAACATTTCTTTCAACTCCCATTGGGACATGGCAGAAAAGCTAGCTCTCAAAAAAAATAGTTAAATCATTAAAACTGAAAGAATGGGAATATAAACCCTATGTCTCTTCCTTTGTCAGTAGGCAGAAAGAATATTGAGGCACTTTTTCCTAGATCCCTGTTGCACAGCATTTAATGCCACTGTATTGGACGAGCGTGCAATCCCCCATTACGGTCCCTTTCTTGCCGGGATAAGAGCTGACCTAATGCTGGCTTAAGAGTTGATTCAGGATCAACACCTTGGCGTTCTGTAACTGCAATGAAATTTGTAATTGTGATATTCTGCCAACAAGTCCCTGAAAACTGTGTACAAATATTTGTAATAGCAAGATGGGTACAGAGCCCATCAGTGTACCTACCAGTAGAGTGTAAAATCTATATATGAACACTCTTAAGCTGGGTACACACTACAGAAATTTCCACCCAACTTTTTATGTAGAGTGATTTTACATGCGATCGATGATCCGATCGCTCGGTCCATGGACTGCATACACACTAGCCTTGTTTAGGACGATAAAGGGAAGAGCGGACGTCCCTATAGCGACTTTTTACAGCCATGTTGTGGTGAGCAATGACTGTAATTTCATACTCGCTGTTGTGGATCGGTCGGAAGTTTATACACACTACACAGCGGAAACGAGATTGGACCGAAAATATTAAACGGTACGACCAACCAAATGAGGCGATAATCGTCCATTTGGGCAGACTTTCGACCATCGTGTCACTGCACACACTGACCCGACTTTTAAACGAGCGGTCGTATGTCGGCTGTTTGAGCCGATTATTGGATGAAAACAGTGTAGTGTGTACCCAGCTTTACACAGCTTTACACACACACACACACATACTTATTGTTTTTACAGTAGATTGCTTAATTTTCTTTAATCTGATAATTAGAATTGTGAGCTAAATCCTAATAGGTTATTTCATAGACCTCTTTAAAGAAAAGTTTATGAATCTATTAGACGAATATGATTTAGTTCTTCAATTTGCATATGTTCTCTTTCTGCAGGTGTGGTTAATAAACAAGTTCCAAAGAAGAAAACTGAGAGAAAGGTGAAGCCATTGAGAGAATGTACCCAACACTTCATTGTGGATGATATCAAGCAACGGAAAGTTCTAGATCTCCGGAGATGGTAATTTGGCGTTCAGTCTTCTACTACTTGAAAACTAAAAGATTAATGTAATGTTATAACATATAGGAGAATATACCTTACGGGATATCATAAATACATTATGTAAAGCAAAACAAAAGCAGAGAGTCCCTTCTCATTTCTCTGAGTGACATAAGTGTCCCATCACATAATCCAATTTTCTTATATCCCTTTCTCAACATCTGAATTATGAGAAAAGTTAATCTCCCAGTACTAGAACCCCACCCTTTCCACTGGTTATTGAATTCTTCATGCCTCCGGTAAAAGACCAGTAGAGCTGATCTTATGGCTTTCAGGGGTCATGTTGTAATGTATGACTGATCATGAAATAACAGAATTGGTGACCAAATTGGACAAGACCCACCCTTCAGTGCACCAGCTGTATACATTATTGTCTTCCAGATTCTGTGGGGCCTATTAGTGAGGTCAGAAGATGACCTCACATGCTGGCTATTTGTAGTCCTCTTCTGACTGCATTTACCAAAATGCTTGATAATAATCAGCTCAATTTTGTTTTATTTGGCTTGTTTTGGGGCCACACGTGCTGCATTATTGAGCCAATTGTTTAATCTAGGAGAGTGTGTGTGGCAAGCGTAACTAATGTTACAACAAATTTACCTTATTTTGATGGTCCTTCATTGATAATTTTGCTCCATTGTCTGCTAAATACAATGAAGGTCATACACAACCCACAAAATATGCAGGTATACAGCGTTTTTTAGATTTGCTTAGTTGCGCCTACTTGTCTACCTCACGCATGACTGGGAGCACACTCACATTCCAGATGTTGGAACTCGCCCCATAGAAATGCTCAGAGTATCATTTTGCTGGGTTGCAGGTCCAATTGCAAATGCACATTGTGGTAAGTGAAATATGGAAATACTGCTCGGTTTAGCCTTACTTATATCTTATATGAATCATGACTGTAATGGGACTTTGACACAGATTATCCCATTAGTAAAGGCAAAGTTTTTCACTTCTGCTGATGCGATTGTCTTGATTTACAAATACACAATTTTGGGCAAAAGGAGCGTGACATCACATTATTTGTTCTTTAGGCCAAATGTTTATGAATTACTTTTATTGTACTTTTTACTCTACTCTCCACAGCCATTTGTTTCTTCCAAGTAATTTTGATTCTGATATGAAATGTGTTATATAACTTGTTAATAACACACATGGGGAATTCAATTAGCCGCAAAGTCTTGCAGATGTTCCGGAGACACTTTGTGGAGAAGATTTTGACAGAAATCTCAGCTCATTTTAGCCATAATTGCTGTCAGTGTGCGCTGTGCGCGCCACATCGCCGGCAATTGAATCCCCCTCCCATCGTCATTTTATTTTGTGTTCAAAATTCTAGATTGTATTATATCTATTTATAACCTGTAATCTGTCACAGAGCTTTCATAAGCAAGGTAAAATAAACATACATCACAGACTCCAGTATAATAGTGTATTGGAGGCAATATTATTAAAAGAAATCTGGTATTGTGCTTTTCCCGTGTAACAGCCTGTGAAATATTTTATACACATTGGGGGGTATTCAATTGTTAGCGTTAACGGAAAAAAACGAGTGCTCAAAAAATATTACCGTTTATACGGTAATATTGCGCGAGAAAAGCGTTAATACGGTAGTTTACTCGCGGAATTTCAGCTCGCTGCTCAGGGAGCTGCGAGCTGAAATTCCGCGAGTAATTACCGTATTAATGCTAAGATTTTTTTGAGCGCTCGTTTTTTTCCGTTAACGCTAACAATTGAATACCCCCCATTGTGTTTAAATTTGCTCAGAATGAAAACCTCTGTGAACACTAAAAATCATCATCCGTTATTTATATAGCACCACTAATTCCGCAGCGCTGTACAGAGAACTCATTCACATCAGTCCCTGCCCTATTGGGGCTTACAGTCTAAATTCCCTAACTCGCGCACTCACACTAAGGTCAATTTTGATAGCAACCAATTAACCTACTAAAATGATCCTGTTCCTCTTACTAATCAATCTAATGCTGTCATTTTCCTTGTACAGTTTGGGAAATGCAAGCAAACCTATTTCTCACTAACGTCCAATCACTTTATTTTCACTACTTGTCTTCACAGGTATTGTATTAGCCGGCCACAGTATAAGACCTCATGCGGGATTTCCTCCCTAGTGTCCTGCTGGAACTTCCTATTTAGCACTCTGGGATCAGGAAGGTAAAGTACAACACAAATGTGGACTATTATTTTGAAAATAAATGCAGCCATATTCTAGTGTTCAGTCTGGTAAATTCACCTTCATTGTTTAAAGAAATAATTTGTTGACAAAGTTGCAACAGACTCTCCTAAATCTTTGCATGTTCAGTGATTTTTGTATGCTGATCTTGCCTGGAATGCAAGTGGTTATACAAGAAGTTTCTTGAATTAATTTAATTTTATTTCCCTTTTTTATTCAAAGATTCATACATATTCACAGAAAAACATATAATCGAATAACATCATCAATGATATAGAAGTCAAGAGAAATTAGAATTAAATGTCATTATGTATAAGAAAGAAAAATTAAGGTAGAACCCAATTTCTAGTTATGAACTTGATAAAGAAGGGGGAAGAGTAAGTTTTAAAGGACAATAAAAAGTAGTATAGGAATGGGAAAGAACAAGGGGACAGAGCACAATATACCTAGATGTCCTAGGTTAATTAGTAGCCAGTCATGATATAGACTTCTAGCCCATGTAGATGCTCCTTACAGTGCAGCTTAGTCACATGTTAAAGAATTGCTGTTGAAATGTACAGCCCGTGACCAGGGCCAGTGCTGGGCTATTCTCCACCCCCCTGCAATCTACAAATTAGTACCTTCCTCTTTTATAAAGTAACATTTGTTTACCCCTACAACCTGGGGGCACTGTGCATGCCCAGCTTCCCTTATCCCCAATACAGGGACAGATTCCATTTCTCTGGAACATAGAAATCTGTATATAGTTCCCCAAGTAAACACAAATGGTAGTCATGTAGTCAGAATCGCTTTTTTTTGTAGTTTTATGGTGCAGTGAAAATTAAATCCACAACCTGTGTCACTAGGTAATCCAAATGGTCTGCACAGATTGGTGGCCTTAAATACAGTGCTGTTTTCTCTTTTTGATTTGTGAACAGTGATTTTAATTAATTTCTCCATGATCTGGCATTTGTTTATCTACTATTATGAAAGGGGATAAACTGCTTCTGGAGGAGAGGCAGCAGAGTAGGGTTGCTTGATTTATTTATTTTCTTTATTTATTTTTTAAAGGGTTTTTGAATGGATTGCAATTAACAAGTAAAATCACAACTACATTTGCTCTTGACCATGTCTAGCGCTACCTAGATGTGGTTCTTTAGTAATCCCCCTATCTCTCGATGGAAAAAGCAGGGAGTCTCATTGCATTGTGCAGGATATTCATCCCCATTGGCATTTTGTTAGCGCTATTCTCTACATAAGAGCAGGGGTCACAACTTACTAATTATGGAGGTGGGCTTTCTATTAAAAAAATTGAGTCTGGAGTACTTCTTTACTACAAATTTGAATGCATCAGAAATGACTGTGTTCTAAAGTGCTTCATTCTGATACAACTACATGCTTTTTTCTTTCCCAAAGTCTTCCACCAATAACTCAAGAGGAAGCTCTACATATTTTAGGTTTCCAGCCACCATTTGAAGAGATTCGTTTTGGTCCTTTTACTGGGAATACAACTTTGATGAGGTAAGTTCTGCCAGTAATGTTATGTCCAGTATGATAGATTACAAGTGGCAGAGTTTTCAAAATTTTTAATTGCAAGTGAAACTTTGTATTCTGTTTAAAACACCCCCTGACAGGCTGGAGGGTAACTTCCTGCTGCAATGCCGTCACTGCATCCTCGGTCTGGTGTCAGTGGCTTTAAACTGACTTCTGTATCTAGAAAATGACTACAAATAAGATAAGTGTTACATCCTTAGAAGGGAATGTGATTTTTTTTTTTCCCCTGTCTCCAGACTGTTTTACACTGAACCACTCATTATACAATTAAATGGGAAATTCTCTAATTCAGACGAAGTTGTTAATGACTATATTCATAGGTGGCAGCTTTGTGGGTGCTTGGCTCCCCTATTGTTTTGTGCACTAAAAAAGTGTTTGCAAGGCATTTTTCAGTCGTATGGGGGGTGTAATGTGAGCACCACCAATCATTGTGAAAAGTTGACTCCTATGACTAGATTTTCCTGCATAGTGACTAAGTTTTACCTTTGACAGTCATCTGCAACATGCTGTTGCTATGATTTTTTTATTTATTTTTATTTATTTTTTATAATTATTATTTTTTTCCTCCAATGAAAAAATTGGACCACTTGGAATCTTATCTTCTTTATCCTGTTAATTTAGGTTTTATGTAACATAAGCATTGTGAATTAAAGATTTCATGTGTGGGGGGTAGGGATTGTCCTGAAAACTGCAAGCACTTAGTGATTAGCAACAATAACAATCCCACAAATCCATGAAATATGTGTGAAGCAGGAAGCAAAACACTTTAGTGGTATCTGTCAAACTACAGTAATCTTGAGAACATTGATCCACTTGCACAGTTGTAACATGGACAAAATAATGTAGATTTAGGAACTAAACAGGCAATCAAAGTAGCCAGTAATGTAAATAAGTGTTTAAACAGATATAAAATAACTAGAAATACTAGGTTTCTGGAGCAAAACTTTGTAGCTGCAGGAATTATACCATCACAGCGCATAGTGTGGGTGAACCGCTTAATCAAATCTACAAGCAAACCACAGAAAAGATTATACTAATATAACAATAACAAGAATCGTAATAACAGACCTCCGTATACTATATATACAACATAAATCAGTATCACTGATGCATGCAACAAAAACGTTGTAATTTTCATCATATCTACAATATAGAATTATTGTTATTGTACTAATATTCTCCATAAATATCATTTACTTTACTTCTCGGTACATTTATGGCACAAAAACAATGGTGGTGAACTAGTGAGTATATATACTAAAAAAAAAAAAAAAGTGGTAGTTTGGGAGGAAACTGAAACACCTGCAGAAAACATACAAAATCCCCTAGTCAGAATAGAATCTATGGCCCCAGTGCTATGAGGGCCAACATACCTTTTCCAGTCATGTCCCCTCTGTCTAAATACTAATGCATTGCAACATGATTTACACATCATGATAATTGGCATGCTTGTAAACACTCCCATATAACATTAATTTAGCTTTTAATGGGACAGAGCTTCCTAACACAATGTCATTAGACAGCTGTATTGTCATAACATTTATAATACATATTATCTCTAGTATTTTGGATCTAAATCTGCATTTAAACTTTTAATTACCTAATTCTTTTTTTACTAGATGGTTCAGACAAATCAGTGATCACTTTCATGTGAAAGGGTGTTCATATGTGCTGTACAAACCACATGGGAAGAACAAGACTGCAGGAGAGTCTGGTGAGTGCACACACAGTAATGTGGGTGCAAATTACAGAGGAGTCATTTACTCTGGGCCTATACATCTCTGAGGGAACAAGAATTCATGTTTATTATTAAATGTGCTTGTCTTGTGTGATGTGTATCAACCCAGGTTTTTGAGTTTTTGTTGTTCGCAACTGCCCTCCATGTTTCTATCTCCGCTATGGGATCATGGCTTATGTGGAAAAAATATATAGCCTATATTGTATTTTTAGTTATTTTTTATTTTATTGTTAAAACAAAGGATGCAAGCTATCTTGATTTGGATCTTGGTAAACTTTAGGTGAATCCTTTTTTCTCTGCAATGTATTGCTTCATTTTGTTACTTGGCTTCTTCTGCTTTATTTTAATAGATAAACTACATTTGTTCTATAACTGGTATTATCTAGTCATAAGTGCTTTCTTTGATTTAAAACATTCTGTAAAACTATACTTTATTAGAAGTTTAGAAACTCCACATGTTTACAGTTTTCGTGTACATTTTAAAATTGTTTATGATGCGGGAAGCTAGTTTGGGGCAGAAAGTAACTTGCCTCTGTGTTGTAACCACTTATACCCCATTCTCACTGCCTCAAAAACCCAGCTTATTGCCAGGGCAAGCCCAGATGACCCAGGTCGAGGCTCACTGGGAACGGGTCCTTTGCTAATTCCCAGGTCAGCTGACCCGCGAATTAGACCTGGGTCTTTTGGAGGGTTATTCCCAGGTCTGAACCGGGTAGCCTCCAGTCTGAATGGTGAGACCCGGGGTTTTCATCCCCGGGTCTCACCATTCAGTGCATATAAGAAGACCTCACCTTGAGCAGTGTGTTCAATCCTTGTGGCCCAATATCCAAAAAGACATGGAAAACTAAAAATCATAGTAGGACTACTAAACTAGTGCATGGACTTATCAGGACAGATTTCAGCTGAACATATACAGTTTAGAGAGAAGGAACAGATGTTTTTTAGTACATTGATTTAATATTGATATATGGAAATGTTTCTATAACAGTTTTTGAAAATAATAGTTTCTAAAACAAGCGGGACACACATTGAAATTGAAGGGAGAAAGACTTAACCTTTACAAAATGAAGAACAATAGATATAAAAAGAAATTAAAAAACAAAACTCCCCAAATGCAAACATCCTCTGTCAAAAAGTAAAAAAATTCAAGAGAACAGGCAGACTAGATGGGGCTCTAGGATCTTTTCTGCTGTAAAAGTATTTTGTACATTTGCATAACCATACTGTATTAACCTTGACTGTATTAAGTTTGTGCTTAATGCGCTTAAATAATTCAAGGATGCTGTTTTGACCTGGTTACCCATATGTGCTTTTCAGCTGCTGGAGCTTTGTCAAAGTTAACTCAGGGTTTGAAAGATGATTCCATGGCCTACATTTATCATTGCCAGAACCATTATTTTTGCCCAATTGGATTTGAAGCTACTCCAGTAAAGGCCTGTAAAGCATACAGGTGAGCACAATTTACAAAATAAGTTTATGGGATATGTGTATATATATATATATATATATATATATATATATATACTAAACTGCTGCTTTGAAAAAGTTGAGATATTGCCTACAGAACCAATCAGATTCTAGCTTTCATTTTGTAGAATGTACTAAATAAATGATAACTAGAACCTGATTGGTTGCTATAGGCAACATCTCCACTTTTTCAAACCCATAGTTTAGTAAATATACCCCCTAGAGTTAATTATTTGTACACTCTGCTAGCCATGGGTTGAGGTTGTTTATAATTTGTTTAAATGGGAAAAACGTCCCATAGAACAATGTGAATAACATTTTACTATTTTATCTGTCAACTTTTGAAATGTAAAGAGAAAAGCATTGCATCTTGTATTTTCTGCTTTTATGTTTGCATTCCAGGGGTCCGTTGTTCCAACATGAAGTTGAATATTGGATATTAATTGGCGAACCAAGCAGAAAACATCCAACAATTCATTGTAAAAAGTATGTTAAACACTCCATGGTAAAGCACTGACCATTTTATACAAAACTCATTTTCAAAGGACTCAAAAAAACTATTAAAACTATGTAACTGTGGAACTCGAAGACCACAGAGAACTGTACTTTAAGACAGAAAAAAATGTTAGCTGAAAACAAGAAATCCATAATATTATAAAGTCATAGCTAGTGTGACTACTTGGCGCCTGTAAGAAACCGCTAGTGAGGTAGCTAGTAGTGGTCATACTCTTAACAGATTGTCTTTTAATTCTGCAGTAGCACTAAAAACTTTGTGTTGTAACACATCCACCAACACCGATGTCACATTGGCCATTTATAAATGACAAACAAAACTAGTGTTAAAATATTTTAATAAGTATAAAACAGAATCCTGTTTAATGCGAATGTCTGTTTGATAACAAAAAAATGGAATAATCACAAATTTGTTTTTTAACAACCTAGTATCATGATACACAATTATGTCCCCATGACGCATTGATTGAGCATTACTGTACTAGAAAATAGTTGTCCTTATTATGTAAACATTTTAATAAATGTTTTTCTTGCAGATGGACAGACATTGTTACTGATTTGAACACACAGAATCCTGAATTCTTTGATATTCGACACACAGAAAGGGGTCTACAATACAGGAAAACTAAAAAGGTGAGTTTTATTGTAAGGTCTATAGACATATCTACTACAGATTACTAATTATACTTTTTAAAGTATAATTAATAAAACGTGGCAGATGCGAAGTGCCATAAATCCAATTTTGCAAATTGCCCTAAAGATTATTTTTATTTTTATTTGGCTGGCTTTTATGGTTGACTTTAGTGCTTGAAATGTGGTCTTCCATGATAAATAGCTGATTGCAATGCAGCTAGATGACTACTTTTACAGACGTTCAGCGAGAGCAGGCAAGTATGAGTTCAGTGGCAAATATGACTGTACTGAAACTTTGTCACAGTACACTCTGTCATGCAGCACATGAGCATGTGCAACAAAGTGCTGGTTTAAAAGCAATACACTTCTAAGAGGCCGCCATAGGGTAGGAGAGAACAGTGAGGGACAGGGTGAGCGAATGCAGCTTCTCCAACTGGACTGGGACAAGGACTTCTAGGCCAGAAAATAGTCCGTGGACATTCTGCTAGGCAGTTATTGGGCACATATATTTCACCTATTGGTGATTTAATACCCCATTCATACTGCACCAAAATCCTGGGTTTTTGCCGGGGCGAGCTCAAACGACCCGGGTCTTGGTGCAGTATGAATGGTACAAGTCAAAAATCCCGGGTCTAAAAACCCGGGTCTTATCGAGGGGTAATTCCCGGGTCGGACCCGGGTTGCCTGTACTATGAATGGTGCAACCCGGGTTTTTCAACCCGGGTTGCACAGAAAACAAGCTGATTAGCTGTGTATATATATATATATATATATATTTTTTTTTTTTTTACATGCAAGTAAGGACTTTTGTATTGTGTCATTTTATATTTTTGTGAAGAGACATATGAGGAAGTATGTACAAAACAAAATACAATATGTGAAAAAAATTGGCAGTGAGGGTGGTCCTAATAAGTTTAGCAGAGGTATTGGTGCGCTCTCCTTCAAAAGTACTGGAGTCCACTGACAGCACTGGCATTTCAGATTTCTGCACATTCCACTCAGGTAGAAATTGCTCTTTTTGTATTTCGCAAATGTTATGTAAAATACAGCAAGCAGCAACCACGTGGGGCACAAGCTTGGTGTCAATGTCATTGCGCTTCAATAGACAGCGCCAACGTCCTTTCAAGAGCCCAAAAGCATTTTCCACCACCATCCGAGCTGAGGGTATGTGTAAACCGGATCTGTTCCTGAGACAGGTGATGTTGCTGAGTGAACCCCTTCATCAGCCAGCGCCTCAAAGTGTAAGCAGCATCCCCAATGATGTGTACCGGTATCTCCACACCATCAACAAACGTAGATTTCTGTAAATAAAAACATGCAGTTTCACGTCACCATGTTAAAAATATTGGTCACATAACGCAGTACACTTGGTACTATATGGTGAAAATGCATTTTGCAAGTGGTACATCTATATATAAAAAGGGGCAGTAAATACATACAATATTGATAGCAAACAATAGTATATAAGCTTCAATTACAAAAACATCATACATCATTACAACTATATTTACCTCTCTAGGGAACAGCCAGCAATCTTATCTTTCCTCAGCAATTTGGTAAAGGTCTGAATTTGCTAGAACTCTGGCGTCATGGGAACGTCCAGGCCAGCCGATGAAAACATCTGTGAAACTGACATAAAAAAATACATATAGCAATGTTTTACAATACGCATTACACATGGCACAGTCACATAAAAAAACCCATAAAAAATGCTTACCAATAGTTGTGGTCAACCACAGCCTGCAGAATGATGGAATGCCAGCCTTTGCGGTTGTAGTAATCCGCATGGTTGTCTGTGGGGGCAATAATGGGGATGTGTGTCCCGTCTATGGCTCCAGCACACTGTGGAAACCCACGCTTCAGGAATCCTGCAATTGTATCATCCAGGCGCTGACCTTGCGGTAAGGAGATAAAGCGATTATACAGGGCTTCCAGCAATGCCGTGGTGACTTCATGCACTAGAGTGCACACAGTGGATATCCCCACTCCAAACAAGCAGGAGATTGTCCGGTATTCTCCAGGGGTAGCATACCACCACAACACAATAGAAAGGCGCCTACATGGTGGAATAGGTTTCCCACAGTGTCAGCACCTGCAGCAAACTCTCATTTGCTGCATAAAACAGCAAAAACACACTAGTAAACATGAACTCTGGGCTACACAAAAGTGAGTCGTCGGCCATGATGAAAAGTAATGTGGTAAACAATCACCACCCACTTTTGCATCATCCTTATGCGTCAAAAAAACAGTCACCTTTCAATGACATCACCGTTTTTCAGCCAATGAAAACTGCTCTGGTGATGACTCCCACAAATTGCCAGGGCACAGACTTGTGCAGTATGAATGGGGTCAACCCGGGAAATTCCCGGGTCCGAGGTGCAGTATGAATGGTGTTTCTGAGCTGGGACGCTCCGAGCCCCGGCAAAAACCCGGCTTGAAAAACCTGGGATATTGCCGGGGCGGCAGTATGAAAGCGGTATAACTGAGCATATAAAATCTTGCTTTCCTTCTCCAGGGTATGCTACATGTTGCTGGACAATGAGCGGAGGGTGTAGTTGAATTAGAATGGCCCATCTAATTGCTGTCCATGGTATTCTTTAACTGCTGCTGTGTAGAATTATTGTTAGTCCTTCAGTTTTTCTGCATAATGCACAACATCCAGCTTTAAAACCGTTTTTTAAATCTGAAATTGGAGGTAATTCAGTAACTACCTCAGTGAAGAATAAGTCCCCATCTGTGTAATTTAGAAAGAATAGACCCATATTGTCTTTTTTGTAAACACAAGTTCCTGTCTGTCTTTTACCCTTCGTTAGATACTTTCTCTAGCAGATTTTATTTTCACATAGATGTGTTACGAGCCACAGCGGCTCGAGGTGGGGTTTGAGGCCGTGTCCAGGCCAAATTTTGTGGGGATTCCTTAATAAACACCCGTGATACTTCAAATAAACTGGATAAAGAAGCTGTGGTTAGTAAATTATTTAATAAATTGAAAAATCAATATTTAATCAACTAATTGTCAGACAGTTGAGATATTTGGCAGAAATAGTTGTTTTGACATCCTCTCTTAACTAAAAAAAATTCAAACAAATCTGAGATGGGTGGTGGACAGACACCCTTGGTTGAACTGACATGGAATGACCCTGGTCATTGTTTTTCCCTTTGACTACCTGCATTGCTACATTCTGTTCCTGTGAAATCCTTGTTCTCGCCTGTACCTGCTATTCAGTAAGCACTTGCTACTCACCTGTACCCAGTCACCAGGATGTTAACATGATATTTGTCTTATGCTTCGACATACTGCAAGTTTACAGTTCAGGTGAATTCTTGGCTTTCACTGTTAATCTTTGTTCAGCTGAATTACCTGTACCTGCTGTGTTTTCATTATCATTTACTTGTTATCCTGCCACATACTGATGTTTGTTATTGTTTATTTACCAAGTCTGACCTTGTCAGTGTTTACTATGCATTACCTGGATGGTGTTCTTGCTGCAATAAATAGTTTTTTATGCTTTCATCATACTTCTGGCTTCATGGCTGTCACGATAAACATATTAAAAAGCACTTGTCCAAGTATGGATCCCTGGTGTACTCCACTGGTCATCTTTTCCTCATGTGAATGCACTCCATTTACTACAGCTCTGTTTTCTATCCTGTAACCAAGATTTTATCCATTCAACAATCTTTTTACCCCCTTTTACCTATTGACTGGACCATTTTCTATTCAGCTTGTGCCATTGCACATCTGATTTCCTTCTTTGTCTCCTGTCTAACAAGATGCACCTCTTTGTCTTCATTATTCTGAGACTGCTTGTATTTCCTAAAGGCGATCTTTTTTGCTTTCACAATACTTGCTGCTACTTTTGCAAACCACAGAGGCTTCCTTTTCCTTGTGCTTTTCCTAACCCCTTTGATACAAAGATATATTGCTTTTAGTATTGCACTTTTTACTATTTCCCCTCTCCTGCACTCTGCCAAAGAGTCATCCATACAGTATGTTGGTCCTCTCGGTGTTTGTGTGTCTGTATGTTGAGAGAAGAGCATGTATGTGAGAGAGTGTGCACAAGATTGAGGACACACTGCATGGTGAAGGACAATGACAAAACAATAACACGTGGCTATCTTGTCTATTGTCTGCACATATCGCTCAATCCTAACTGCCTCTGTCATACCACTCAAGGTACGTGCATTTAGTACAGTGTTTTATTTTGATAGTAATCAATAAAATAAGTATAGTACAACTTAATTAGAGATGCTCAGGCTTGGTTCCCCGAGAACCGAACACACCCGAACCCACACCCTCGGAATTGAAAACGAGGCAAAACTTCATTGTTACGTTTTTGGATCTCGAGAGCTTTGGATTCTATAAGTACCGCCCTCCACGGCGATTCAGCGCCATTTCACAGAGGGACACAGAAGGGGTAGCACAGTTCTTGGCAGTCTCTAGAGCAGTTGGGCAGCGTCATAGGTAGAATAGAAAGAGGAGGGGTAGTAGTGTTCTTCAAAGCTTCCAGTGACATTCAGGAGAGCTCCATTGCTAATTGTCATTGCTGAAATAGAAATAATAGGTCTGGCAGGCTTGGTCGTCTAAATCTGCAGTCACATTGTACTGTGTTATATAGGTAACGTACAAAGAGGAGAGCGCCATTGCTAATTGCACCACTTTACTGACACTGCTGTCTGGCAATGTTTCCTAGATGTGCTAGGAACTGCCGTGTGTTTGAGTCATTGCTCTATCGGTTGGCATCCAGTCAGGTCGCTGCAGTCTTTGTTTGAAAGTGTATGAAAATAATATTGTGACCTGTGAGGTGGTCAAAATTGACTGCAAATGACTTGAAATTAGTGTTCTTGAGATTAATAATAATAATGTAGGGGGGGAAGCAAATATATGTGATTTTAGCAAAACAAAAAAATAGGGATTTTAGAAAAAAAATCCGGAACCAAAACACCAAGGGCGGTTTTGCCAAAACCAAAACACGAAATTAATCCAGATCCAAAACCAGAACATGGGGGTCAGTGAACATCTCGAAACTTAATCCTAATATACACAAAACCATGTAACAAGCGTATTGTAAAATACAGTCTGTATTAAACTATACAACCAATATTAGTGATAAATCTCCAACAGTAACAGTAGGGTACTTTCATGTCCACCGCAATTATCTTCGTCTAGCAGTCATTATTATACACATATATTAATTATCTCACACAGGAACTTTTTTGTCCAATCTTGGTCATAATATGTCCTCCCATGATCTCCGTTTCTCCAGAATTAAACTGTATTACTTCAATCTAGCCATCTTTAAACTAAAAACACATATTCTAAGCAGCCTTTACAAGTACCATGTAACCAAACAATATCACTTACACTATTCACATAATATCATTTAAAATCTTTTCCAAGACTATTTCACTTTCTAATTACATTTTAAGTACACTTACAATTCAACATTTCTTAAACAACCATGTCCTAAGCATTCAAGTCACTAGCAATATTCCATACAAAACAAACTAACACAACACAATTACCTGTTTTCCATGTTAAACAATATATCTTCGCTCATACTCGGTCTTATTTTGAAGCCAGGATTCTTTGTGTAGTTCCATATGATGAAGCTGTAAGGAGGTGGAGTCCTAGTAAAGGATGTCAACCAGGTCTATTCGATCTTAAAAGATGTTAATTACAAAAGGCCTCTGTAGGAGAAATCAAAGGCCTGTGCAGGTCATATTTCTACACCAGAAATACTGGTTTGCTAAACAGAATTAAATGAAATGGGGCAGATCTTTTCCTCAGTTTCAGAATAGCTATCTTAATATTCCAACAAGCTGCAGGATTTTCAGGGTATATGTGTTCTGTTCCGCAAACCCAACAACCGTAAAAACAATCTTGCCAATACAGCTTCACCCAGTATTAAAATGATATAACAAGAGGCTTGGCAGATACAAACAATTCCACAACAGGGAAGTACTGGCAATGATGTATGAATGATTTTTTTTTATAATGGAATTAACCCTGTTCTAAGGCAAAGCCTATTAATAGTGAGCTATGCTGCACCTGTCTTGACAAAATCACAGAATCTTACATTAGCTGTGCGCTATATATGGAGAGAATAATTTTCCAAGTGGCAGTAAAATAAGCTAGAGTGAATAGTTCAATTAGAAACCAATGTCCAATGTAAACCATGTATACTGTAGTAATAATCAGATGACAAAGACCTGAGTCCCGGAATAATTAGCATCAATAACTTTGCAAAGTTCTGATGGAAAAGGCCTCCTTTTAAAGGATAGCAATCAAACCGAATCTGGGACAGCTGAGACCAGGGAGGAGTACACTACACAGTGAGCGTGCTCATGGACTTCGTCTCTGCAAGCTTTAATTGTAATATAAATTGAACATCCAGAAGCACTGAAAGCTTCATTTTTTTTTAGTCTTACGAGCGCGAGATCGTGATACTAGGTCGATGACCTTCCATGTCATCTAAGGTGTGACGTCTATGGCTTAAGTCTTAAGTCATCCTGGTCAGAGTGGTCTAATGTCAGAAGATAAAATGAGTGTGTTCACTAAAATGTTTATCCATGTTTATCAGGGAGATTGGGCGATAGCTTTCACAAATCGGGGAGTTTTTTTTATCTGCTTATCAATGCTATCAAAGCTCTTTTCATATAAGGTGGAGCTAAGGGGACTCTGGCAGTTGTATAGACCTCGTAGATGTGGGGCCAAGATATTTGCAAAGAATTGCAAAGAATTTGTAATATGTCTGGGCTTGTTGTCCTACCAACTTTCAGACCATTGATGACCAATTGACCCTCAGTGTTGGAATTTAACATTTTTATATATCAATCTAGCCATTCCCTATTCCCTTTTCTATTAGAGCTAGCCAAGAACAGGAACCTTGGGTAAGAAGACATGGAAAGTCTGTCTCCTGGAGTAAATGTCTGCTTTCTGTCGGAAGCTATTCTCCTTTTCTGAGGGGAATTCAATTAGCCACGAAGGTCTGTGAGACTCTTCGCAACAGAGATTTGAAAGATATCTCCACCCATTTTTCCTTGCAGCCAATAGAGATGCGAGGGAAAAATGAGCTGAGATTTCTACTGTAATTGCGAGCAAAGTTTGTGGTGCAATGTCCGCACGCCACATCGACAATTTTATTCTGACCCTCCTAATGTGTCTATTGTCTGGTTTAAAAGTAATTGTGTAACAATCCATCAGAGGTGACTCTGTAATGTTATTAGCTCTGTCTATTTCTGTGTGTCTTTAAGCTTTTGTCTCCATACTTTAAAAAGTAATGACAGAAACCCTAGATAATGAACATCTACCCAAGGTAAACGCATATCCTAAACTAGGATGCTCAGACAAAGCATTCCAGCTCTCAAAAAGTAATCTCAAGATAGTTAGCTAAGTAACCGTGATTACACACTATACAGAATTTCTCCTGATGCGATATCCTTATCGATTTTACCAATGATTAAGAAAATAAAAGTTCTGATCAGCATGCCATTTCATGTGTACACACTATACACGTTTTACACAATTTACCTTCAGATCTGTGCTCTTCATCTGACATAACCATCGGCTGAAAGATGGTGACTCCTCACCGACTGTCTACAGATCTCTATGGACTGTGCAGAGTGCATACACACTGCAGAATTGGAACGACTTTGTTTCACCATTGAATGAGATCTTTAGTCCAGTTTAAAAATCTAATGAAAAATCTGCTTTAGAACGATAATCGTTCATTATTACAGCATACCCACTAATGCAATATCGGGCCAAACTGTCGTTTATCGTTTGATTTGCCTGAAAATCACTGTACTTTTTACCCAGCCTTATTCTCCTATCCTTAAAACCCATCTATAATGTTCAACACTCAATGCTATGTTTGCTCTTGGATTTGCTTCATTTTTAAACTTTGGACACACAAAGTGCTAGCAGTAACAGCAGAGTAGTCAGAAAGTGGTAAATAATAGGAATAGGAACTCTGGCATATTATATTTAACTGACATTGAACAATAATGAATGTTTTGGAATTACTTGGTTTCATATGAAAATAGGCAGGGCCTAGGAGTGATTTAGGTCTATAGTCTGAGCTTGGTGCTCTCTGGTTAAAGTTCTGATACAGGCCTGAAAAAAAAATTTTGTTGACCTTATTTGTAAGGTCTTCCTTTTTTCTTTTTTTTTTTTTCTCCCCAGCTATTTAAAATCTCGGCAAATCACAGGTGATAACCAGCAATTTTAGTCCCCCAAGTTGCCAGATGTATTAAGCTGCAATATTTTTTTTTTTTTTTTACTCTGATCTTCAAAATCGCTGGTCATCTCTGATGATTTGCTGCGATTTCAAACACTCCCATGTTTAGCTAACTTTTCTGTGTTTAGGTTAAAAATCCCAGAGACAACACGCTGCTTCCTAGCTGCGTGATTAGTAAACACATCATTGTTACACTGCCCCTGTCTATAGAGCTGCAGGCTCCCGTAGCTGTGAAAAGTTTTAAAAATAGATAAATGTTCCGAAAAAAAGCGTGGGGTCCCCCTGTCCGACCAATATTAACCCTAGCGCTGCCAGCCTACGTGAAAATCGTGGGGAAAATTTGTGTGGGGTCCCCCCGATTTTCATGCAAACCTGCCCGGGGTGGGAGGCGCTATATCAGGGGGACATGCCATAATGACAACCAACCCCAGGCTGTTCAGCACTGGCCTGGATTCCGTAGGGAGTGGGGTCCGCTGAAAAAAAAAAAATGATCGGGCCCCCCTTCTAGGAATAACCAGCCCAGTGCTGAAAGCACTAGGGCTCTTCCTACCCCCGTGGGCTGTGGACAGTATGGTAATATTGGCATTTAATAAAAGAAAAAAACAAACTGACGCCATTTTGTTTTGTGGAACTACAAGTCCCAGTCATACCGTGCTGCCCTAAATAGTGTGGGCTTGCTGATGCTTGTATAACTACAAGCAGCAGAATACCCATGGCAGCCAGGGCATGCTGGCACTCGGAGAACCACAAGTGTCAACATGCCCTGACACTCATGCCTACCTAAGCCCTTTTAGTACCACAAAACAAAATGTTAAATAAGCCTGTGAAATGTAACCGATTCAGGCAGTTTGTAAGCAAGACGGGATCTGTCAAGACACAAATAGTCTGAACAGAATACATAAGGTGCAATTTCCTATAAGCATAGACTAGAGCGTGGTTAATGCTGCATGTTTCCAAGCTGAGGTTTCCCATGTATAATATTATAGAGGTTCAGAGAAGGGTTAGTGTGTAATGCAGTGTAGCAGAGAGGATTTATCCTGTGGGAGAATTAGTCTGTGAACGATGCGCAGCAATAAGGGTTTTTCCTATCCCTTTATTTAGCAGGGATTATATCACAGTCATAATGTGTGCAGTGAAGTTCCAAATCCCTCACATCACACAGAGATACAGCATGGCAGAGAACTAGAATCTGACAGTATTTTGCAGTTGGGCAGCTAAAGGAGTCACTAGTCACTGTGCTTAGCAGACTCTGTCATGTAAACTAGTGCTCAAGATTGTCTGGCAGCAGGGGAGGGAAGGTGGATTACTGGTAGTGATAGCTGGAGAGTCTGGTATGGCAGCACTCCCTGCTTAGGAGGCCATCTTCCACATTCAAACTGCATACCCTAATCTGTCATCAAAATGTGCCATGTTAGTGAAGGTTTTTTTTAATTATCATTTTTTGACTCCTAGGAGTAACAACAACAAATTTGCTCTAGTGGATAAGTATAGGGCAGGCTATGTACAACAGTACATAAAAGGATAACTACCAGTAGATGTCACTCTGCTACAGTAGCAAATCATCCTTTAATGCTTGTTTGTTTTCATTAGTAATCTATTGCAATCTCATTTTGTGTTTTCTAGACAGGTGGAAACCTTCATTGTCTCATGGCTTTTCAGAGACTTAGTTGGCAGAGATTTGGTCCCTGGACCTTGCAGCTTGGGAACATGAGACCTGAACCCCAACCTCAACCTCCGATTCATGCTAGAAGAATCCCCAAATCTGAGAGTGAAGATAATGTCTCCAAGAAACCACATGGACGTTTGGGGAGGTCATTCAGTGCAGGCTTTCATCAAGAGCTTGCATGGAAGAGGATATGTAATATTAATGAGAGGCGAAGCAGTGGCTCTCCCGAGAGTGACACAGACTGTGAAGGAACTGACTAATCTGATACCTGACATACAAAGTTAAAATGCTAGCAACATTTGTAATTTTTTAATTGTACGTAGCAATAGTTGGATTGAGGAATATTTGTTTCAGAGGTACGAAGTACATGCATAGGTCTCTTTATTGCAAATTATTGTTTTGTTCATTTATGATATTCAGACAGGAATGCAACACAATGTATTTTGTTAGAGTACATTCTGATGTCATACACTACAAAATAAATTTCATAGATCTTTGCAGGACAGAACCACAGCATTTCCCCATAACAGTATAGGTTTCATCATGGGAGATCTTGTAAGCTTTGCACTATGTGGCAAGTCAATAGCCATTGCTGTAATGTGTGTAATTCAGAACTTATGGGTGAAACTGACTTTAGAAGAAGCTCATACATATAAATACAAACCCACTGGAAGGAAGGCAGCAGGTGCCAAACTCTTACAGCCTATGTCCACCTGGATTTAAGATCTATGATGGTTTTAAGGGAGCTTTGGTGCCATTGTGCGCACAAATCCTAACCAAATATTTGGTGCGCTATTAGCTGAAGTAAATTGACTACTTATGTCTGATGTCACAGGCTTATATCATAATAATCTGTACCTGGAAAGATTCAAATTTGAGAGTAGGCTATTGTTGTGTGGCTGGAAAGAAAGTAATGTATGCCCAAAGTACAGTATATATTGAACAGCTAGGGATACAGAGAAGAGCTGGGGTAGGTAGCAACACAGTCTGACTTACACAGAAGTGAAAGGTTTGAAAATTAGGAGAATGGTTTTCAGGAGCAGGTATTTATGTCTTTGCATGAGATAAGATAATGCTCTGATTATCTTATTAGAGCCTTGTAATATGTGTGTATATACAGCGAGACGCCTGTGCATCTAAATGAAAAGATCTAAATATAAAGATACATTAGGAGTTACGTTTAGTAAGTAAAAGTGCTGCAGATTTGCAGAAAACTACTGCAATATTTTCAAAATGCAACTTTGATAAATCTATGCTCATATACGAACAAGATGACAACTACATTTTAAATCAAACTGTTACTCCTGTAACAAGTTGTTTGTATATGTTACTTCGGGAGGCAACCATTCCACATTCAGTCATTCACTGTGATTCATTAGATAGCACATCTTTGTACAGTAGTTTAGTATATGATTTTTAGCAGGGACTGAACAGTGCATTACCAAGCCCCTTAGCCAAATTTGGGTTAGGGCCCAACGAAGCCATTCTCTTTGCCTGCCTCTGCTCTGCTCTCAATAGAGCCAAGCAGGAGGCCTGGTCCGAGCATGTGCAGTCCAATTTGAGTGCAGACTGGGAGCCCTGGAGAGATCTGTAGCCACACTCCCTGAACCCCGCTGTTATATCCCTGATTTTTAGTAATGCATTTGATATTGACATTGCTGTGTAAAGAACATAATCTATATGAAGAAATTGTTAGATGGCATGGTATTGTATCTAGTATGATTATTGGCATTGACTTGCATGGTTTCCTGGCAGAGATTAGAGGTCTCTACATTTTGTCACCCCCACATCTGGTGAGGACTGGGAGTGAAAATAGTCTACACATGGAAGAGTTATTTTTCCGTTCACTGATTTGTATTGGGGATTTTATAAATATTTCTGCAAGGAAATTGAATATATCTAATGTAACATACCATACTGTACAGGTATGATGATATTTATGCTGGACATTCTTATTTATCTTCAAAACTTTACTTACTAGTAAAAACTTATTTTCTACTTTTATAGTTGTACTTCATTAAGCTTCTGTTTTCTTTAATATTGTATCATTCTTTTCTTATCATACACCACAGATCTACAATTGTTTCTTTTAAAATGCAAATAATAAATGTAAAGTTTGACATGTTACTTTCATTCACAAATAATATGACTAGTAAGTACCACTTTTGTTATAGCTAGTGTTTTATTTATATTTAATTCTAGTTTGCAGTGCATTCTTAGCATAGTTTCCAAGTAGAAATAAAAGAAAAACTTTATAAAATTTTATATATTTATGTAAAATGAAAAAAAAAAAATCTGGCATAGGAAAGGAGGAGATGTTATATACAAAGGTAGAGTTTATAGCGTGAATGGTGACTCTGAATGTTTTGCAATTAAATCTAATATAGTTATTCACAGTTGAATTAATCCATGTTGTGCCTGAATTCTCAATTAAAAGTATAACTTAACCAAAAATAAAACTTAACTTGATTAAAGTCACTAACAAAATTCAGAAATATATATTAAAATGATTTGGAGCTTATTACAACTCATTTGAGATACAGTTGTGATTGTGGGGGAGTTATTGTCCTTCTCATAGCAGACAGTGCTATCACAGAAGCAATCAGCAACTTTTGATCACCTTTGGCTGATAAAGGTGATCAGAACAATACATATAGTACCTGTCTACATAGCAGATTTAAATAGAATATACACATGCTATTGGTAGCTCTTTTATAAAAAGCCACACCTATTTTATTGTTTATCGTTTAATTGTGCTGTTCACTGCAATGAACTCAATTCCATTTCTATGCTATCAGAATAGACATGGTAACATTATAAAAGACAAATATCAAATAGGAATGACAGAGACATTATTTTAGTTGGCAAACTCAAGAATAGAGACATTACATTGATCTTACTCTATGCACTGAATACTAGACAAGTCCCTTTTTTCAAAAAGTTCTGTGCTGAAATCCAAACAAAAAGAAAAGGTTCACTTTTGTTATTAGACTTCAATATTGTTCCTAATCTTAAAATGGATAAATCGGAGACTTCAGATAAATTAAATACTCACCAGCCTACATAAACAGAAATAAACCTCACACCCACAAATCCTCCTCGCATGTCCTCTTTCTCACGCTGCTACTTCTCATGGCTGCTTATGATATCTCACCTAAACTTGGACCCCATACAATCCCTATTGTCGACTCTCGCTCCTCACCCCAGCCCAAACCTTTCCTTCCATCCTGTACTTCCAATCCCGCCAACCTTATCCACATATCTCCACAACCCTCTCTTCCCTTCTCCTGTGCACTATGGGACGCCAGTTTTGTTTGCAACAAACTTACATCCATCCATGATCTATTCATTTCTAAATCCTTCGACCTCCCTGCCATTACAGAAACTTGTCTCACCTCCTCTAACACTACATCCCCTACAGCTCTCTCCTATGGGGGACTCCCCCTCAACCACAATCCCAGACCTGGAAACAGGCAAGGTGGTGGAGTAGGCATTCTACTCTCTCCAAGCTGCACCTTCCAAGTCATACCCTCTGAACCCTCACTTCATTCTCTTCCTTTGAAGTCCACACTATCCGTCTATTTTATCCTCTCCACCTACTTGTTGCTCTCAATTTTCGCCCCCCATGTCCAGTTTCCCAATTCCTTGACAGCTTTGCATCTTGGCTCACTTATTTCCTATCCTTTGACCTGCCTACACTCATATTAGGTGATTTCAACATTCCCATTGATAATCCCTCTGTCTCTTCTGCCACGAAACTTCTTTCACTTACTTCCTCCTTTGTTCTCTCCCAAAGGACCTGATTTCCCACCTACTGTGATGGGCACTGCCTTGACCTTGTCTTCTCCCACTACAGCTCCATCTCTAATTTCTCCAATTTAGCCTTCCCACTCTCCTACCACAACCTCTTTCTTCTTCCTCACCTTACCTCATGCCCTTCCACCTGCACCCAAATACACATGTACACAACGAAACCTAAGTGCTCTTAACCCAATCCACTTCTCATTTTCACTAAAACCACTATTTTCTCCAATGACTGCATTGTCCTGTCCTAATCAGGCTGCCTCTTTCTATAAGAAAACACTCCACGGCCTGTGGAAGTTGAATAATTGGATGGAGTCAATTCAATTAATAACCATCAATTTTATTTTACTTCAAGTGAAAATATGCGAATAGTACACTATGGCGTATTTAGCAATAACACGTGTGAACACTTCTGCATACACTTACACTTCCACATTTACATGTAAATAGTTCACCTCAATAAAAGGTTTCAACACACAGTCTTTTATAATCGAATGTAATTGATTAATAGTTTATTATAATCATTTTAAAACCACTTTGTTGATATCTAAGGTTCAGGATATAGGAAACATATCATGTTTAGTGTCATTTTAATCCACTTTTTACCACCAGACATCCGCTACAATTGTCTAAGCGATCGCACCTTGCGTATGCAAGGTAGGGATGATAGAGGAATAATGATCAGAATAATATCGTGTGTGTAATGAAAATAGACCAGTTTAAACTATCTGTTCGGCAGAAAGACACGTATGCAGCTGTTGGAGAGTTTACCCCCACACTTGGAAGGCATTGTTTGAACCAACCTATGCCCAGCATTACACTGGACTGTCCTGAATCCTGAACCTATAGAAACGCCAAGACATCACTACTGGTTTTTTTATGTATCACAAACTATATATAAACCAGGCTCTGGGTCCACTATACAGTCTACTTTGATCACAGACTTCAGGATTAATTGACTGTATGCTGGATCCAGAGCGCTTGCGTATGTATCAGTTGTACTTATTTTATTGAATTGTTATTGGTTGCATCTTGCTAGTAAATCTCTTTGTGCGTTGGAACCATATTGATCGCAGTGGACAATTTTCATTGCTGGCCATTAGATGAACATAACAAGCCCTAGATAATGCAGCTCCAGCTACTACATATAGTCACCGGCGAGCCAAACCCCAGCCGTGGCACAACAAACAGACCCGCTACCTGCAAAAATGCTTCCGCACTGCAGAGCACCACTGGAGGAAATCTCATTCATATCCCGATTTCCTCCATTATAAATTCATCCTTTCATCTTACAGCACTGCCTGTTCAATTGCCAAACAAACATTCTTCAAATCTCTAATATCCACCCAGTCTTCAGAATTCTCCTGTGCTGCTCTCCACTTATGGAATTCTCTACCACGCTCAGACTTTCCCACAGCCTTTAAATCTTTAGATCCTCTTTGAAAACCGATCTCTTTTTTTAGAGGTGACCTTATCCTCAATAACACTGTTCACACTAAAGCACCCTCACAACTATCCCAATCTCCACTCTGAGCCACACGCACTCCTCTTGTTTCAGCTGTGCCCTCTTCCACTTAGAATGTAAGCTCTCTAATGAGCAGGGTCCTTCATACCCTTTGTTTTCATGTTTCCATTCATATTATCTGCCTTGCCTTGTTTTACGTATGTCCTGTTTGATGTAAGTCCTTGTCTTCCCTACTGTACGGCTCTGCGGAACACTGTGGTGCCTTACAAATCTACAATAATAATAATAATATCAGCTATGTTCCCTTAGTAGCATTTAGTCAGGCATTTGGGTGAGTATGACCCTTATGATGCCTGGAGACAATAACCCCTTTGTTAAAGACAATACATTTTTTTTTGCATCTCCACCATTCTTATTCATGCATAGATTTGGCCTTAACAGATAAATGGACATCAACATATTTTACAGGTCACTATATTACCAATTACCTGGTATGACCATGCATCATTGATACTGTCATGGGACAACAATTCAGTTACATTTCCCCTAAGACTCTGGCACCTAGCAAACCACCTTGTAATCTTCCTTGAAGTAAAACATGCCTTACAGGAATCACTAGAGTTATTTATGCAAACCAACAAACCCGACGACACCTATATTTTTACTTACTGATGTACACTTAAAGCTTTTTTTAGGGGCAGGGCTATACAAATAGCTTTGAAAAAAAGCCAACGATAAACTCCAAAAGGACTTAGAAAACTTGATTATCTCATTAGAGAAGCATTTCAGGAAACAAATCCAGAATGCTCTTTTTCACCTCAAACAAAAGTTTTACACTCTAGAAAACAGAGCAAGTAACTTACCTGTGTGTAAATTATGGAGCTAACTAATGAAAAATCAGAGTAGATGCATGTTTAATGAAAAACAGGGCAAATAACAAATACCATAAACATAGCAAAAGCACTGGCTAATTATTACAAGCACCTTTACAATTTAAATGAAGACCCGAATTGTGACAGGATGGACCACCTATGCGACCCTGTCTGTTGTAGCTGGGAACCGGCTGGGCTTACTTTGCCACCGTTCCCTTTCGTTATCCCAAATGCACCCTCTAACCGCAGTAGGAGGGGCTTATGAATGCTGCCACTAATGGACTCCTTACTGGCACCCTTCTGGGTTTCTTCTGGTTAACTGGCCCTGCTAATTTACCCCATGACTGGTGTACCTGGGCTGGTACCCCTGACCTCTTCCTATGGATCAGTGTTGCTGTGAATGGATGCCCCTGGCCTATCACACTGGCCAGAGCTGCTGGGTAGCATGCAGAGTGGTGGTAAAGGAAAGCTGGGTCCAAATCTCAGAACAGTCGGAAAGAGTTGGGTCTAATCGGTAGGTCACAGGGATAGACAAGTTTCCAAGCAGGTCTTTGAAGCAAGTGATGTTTATTTGCTCACTATGGTTGAAGGTACCAGTGAGCAGGTCGAATGAAACAAGAAAAAACATTTTCAATACAAAACAATGCTTTTTATACAGTTTTGGACACAGCATCACAGGGTAAGCCAGCCCCCCTGAAGTCTGAGCTATTTTTAGAATCAGGATGAAATTTGTTTACCCAAACATGGATTTACATGCAATGCAAACCTAACATTATTTACACTTATCTGTGATATCCTAAAACTTGCTGTGATTTCCTGCATCTTGTTTTAGACACAGGAAATCTAACAGCAAGTCTATTAAACATTCCTGCACCTACAGGTGCTGCGGTCATGTTACATGCAGGCGGGGAATTTGAAATCCCTTCCCATATATCTTGCTTGCTCTGACACTGCCTGTGTCAGAGCTACAAGTTACAGCTTGGCGTCTGGCTCTTTCCCTTTGTGTATCCTGTGCTGACTCCTGGCGCTTCCTCCGTGTATGACCGCTGCCTTCTTTGACCACGACTTCCTGCTGACATTCTGTGTATTCGACCCGGCTATTCATATTTAACTACTCTGCTGCCTGTGCCCCAGTGTATCCGACCTGGCTATTCACAGTCTTCTCTGCTTCCCGTGCTCCAGTGTATCCAACCAGACCGTGCTCCTGTGTAGCCGGCCCTGTGACTCTCCTACTGTGGTATGGCTTCAGTGTATCCGACCCGGTGCTCCACTGAAACGTGTCAGGAATCTTCGGTCTGTGCTGATCTATTTCAGCTAATTATCCTGCCCTGCTTTACCGCTTCAGTCTGCTCCTGATCTCTCATCTACTAACTCTCACCTATTACATCAGGGGGCTAACCTAGGGGCCGCAATCTGCGAGCCTCCGGCAGCAAAACCCATCCCGCCTTGTGGTGGTTCTTGGTGGAGCCCGGGTGGGTCCGTTAGACTCCGCCTCCTGGGTAGGCCCATGTCAACTCTGACTAATAGGAGTCTCCTGTGAGATGTAACACTCTCCTGCGATATCATTTTCCTGCTTCCTCCTGACAGGAGGAAGTGCTGTGTGCACTAACCATGTATTGGATTCTGCAAAGCCAGAGAGGCTTCAGCAGAATCCCATAGGAAATGACAGACAACGCCATCCTGAGATGGCATTACCTGTCTGTGCAATGCGAAACTTAGCAAAGCCTGATGCATTTCAGAACATCGCAGCTCCCATATTAGTCTATGGGGACTGCGATGCTGCATGGTATTAGCTTAAACGGAGATTTCTGTGAAATCTGCTACGTTAGGCAGTTAATACATAGCAAATATACTTAAAAGATGTGGCCTAACCACTCACAATATTGCTAGAAAAACTGTGGTTCTATAGGGGATTTTTACTTATATTTTGTGATTGACCGATTATAAAATCCGTTTAAACTGATGTGGCTAGTCTAATTACAAGAGTTACAGGGTTCAACCAGGTGCTGTCTCCTAAGATGGCACTTTTACATCATTTCCTTGTTGTTTTCACCTCCCTTCAAGTACGTTGATGGGCATATTCTTGTTGCCGCTAGAGTGGCTATAGCACAGAAAGATCCTATGTCCCCATTACTATCTATGGTAATTGTGAAAATTCAAAGACGTTTTAACGGAAACTGCAGGGGCAGGAATACTCCATTTGGCATCATCCTCACTCATTAAATGGCATGTTTATAGTATGGAAGGTGAAGAATGGGTGTTCTATACTTTGTATATTAATTACTGTCTAATGTGTCAAGTTATCTTATAATTCCTATCTTGCTCGCAGCTTGTGTTTCCTCATAACATGTCTAATCTGAATATGATGTTAATTTACCCTTTCCCTTTTTTCTGTTATTTTCCTGTTACTTAAACTCAATAAAACCAATTACAAGAAAATATAGATATGAAGAGAACAACAAATACATTTCTATTGCTTAAAGATTTTATTGTGTGAAGCAAAAGACCATGTGATAGTGACATACCATGTAACATTGTATAAAGGTCTTTCTTAGGGGAAGCGTGACAGTACACCCAGATAGATCTATATTATGGGCTGCTGTAAATGTAAAGGTAACAGATAGTGTAGAGAAAAAAGAGAGATCCAAATAGGTTGGTAACTTGCGAGTTTTAGCAGAAGAGCAAGACCGAGGGAACATTATATTCCAAATAGAATTTTTACAGGATTTGGAACACCATATACAAAAATGGGTTGAGCTGATATGATCTAATTAGATAGTAACTGTTTTGTAAATATTTCAGTGATGATCATGCAGGTTTGATTTGCACACAATTAGTTTAACACTCGATGATTTATTAATACAAAAAGCATCTTCATATTTCTGCAGCAGCTAGTGACACCAAATTAACCCATGTTAGAATTGCTGGCTTGTAGAATTTCTTTTAAACTTGCAATTTCAGATGGAGTGATCCGGCAGCAGCCTCCTAGCATGAAAGACATACATATATGGCAAAATCAGTTAAATGATTCAAGCATATCAGTAATCTGCAGTACAATAAGTAGAAGCTATATATGTGTGTGTGTAAGATAGTTTAATGTCTATATATAAATGAAGACATGGTCAAACTGGGGAACTTAACAAAAAAGAAAAAAACCTTAACCTGAAAAAACACTGTCCTCAAAGTAATCTTTCATGGTAAAACTGTCCAAAATACTGAAAAAAAAAGATTATAAATATTACAAAAACAATATATTTAGTAAAAGTTTCTGCTGGGCAAGCCAATAAATTACAGTAATCTGTAAAGCTGGGTACACACTTATGTAATATTTCGTTAGATGCGATTTCTGTAACGATTTTACCAATGACTGAAGGTCCTGATGATCACGCATATACACCTACACAATTTACCGTCATCTTTCAGAACCATCTGCTGAAAAGATCGTGACTCAGTACACACTCTTCAAATATCTGCCTACCCTGCAGCAATGTCCAAACCTAATTTAAATAATGGGCTGAACCTCACCCCACACAGACATCCAGGAAAAGGAAATGGCTTCATTACCATTCCTTCCTTTGTGTACAGTTTACGTTTGGTTCACTCCCTGCAGAACTGTACACAAGCTAGGTTTTATTGTTATAATATGTCTGCCATATAAAAGAAAATTGTGTGCTTCTTGCCCTGGCGACAACGCTGGAAACAATAAACAATTGAAAGAAGAGAAGCAAAAACCTCAGTTGTTGGATCAAGGACTAGTTGCTGAGGAGAGAGTCCTTTCAACATATGCTACTGCTACCGGAGATACGGGAGAATAATTCTGATAACTTCAGGAATTTCCTGCAGATAAATGATCTTACTTTCCAGGAGCTGCTGCAAATAGTCACCCCACTCATACAAAAGACATATTCAAGGAGATTCATATCTTTCAGAGCAGAGACTGGTTGCTATGTTGAGATTTTTGGCCACTGGAAGGACAGTGGCTGACATCAAATTCAGCACAGCTATTTCACTGCAAGCTCTGGGTCTGATCATACCTGAGACCTGTGAGGACATCATACAAGTTCTCCAAGGACAGTATTTGAAGATTTGTGCAAAAATACACAGATTTTATTGGTATGGAAGTCCTATAGACAGGAGAGGTACTGGACCATTTTGCAGGAACTGATATTGTCTGTGGGAAGGTAGCGGCAAATGAGGGAATGGGACAGGTCTATAGAATTCTTGGACATGGCTCAGAGGAACTCTGTCAATCCAGTGTACCGGGTGAGTTCCCCTCTGTCTGCCCTATAAAGGACCTTCATAATAAAACGCTCTGCCCCATTTTCCGCATATAAGCGGTTCAGTTTCTTTGCTATTGCAACACACATCAGGTCACAATTGTCATCTGCTGGCTGAGTCCAGTTATGACCTCTGTGTTTTCTGCCTCCTGTGGCCTTTTCTTTCCCTTCCTGCTAAGTTATTGAGTTTGTTGCTGGGTGGCTTCTGAACTCGGATGGGTGGAAGCAGGCAACTCCATCATATTCTCCACCACATCACAAAACCCCCTTCAATGAAGGCAGATGACTGTGTAATAAAAACATCAATTAAAATAGTATTATAACAATAAGTGCATGTACTGATTTAACATTACAACAATCTTGACTTATTTTGTATTTATAGCTGATGACGCATTTGCACTCCAAGTTAATATTTTAAAACCTTTCCCCCAAAAAGCACTCACACCAGAAAGTAGGGTATTCAATTACAGATTATCAAGAGTAAGGCGAGTAGCGAAGAATGCTTTTGGTATATTAACAACTTGACAAAATAGACAAGATGGTGATGGCAAGTTGTGTCCCACACAACTATCTTAAGCGTCAAAGCCCCACTGTGCGCAGTACAGCTTCTAATTTGGAGCATAGTACAGATTATGTTGAGGACGTGGTAGGGGTAACGCCACTGGAGTCTTCTCCAATGAGAAATGCCAGTGAAAAGGCCAAGTTAAACAGGGCAGATTTACAATATTTTATTGCTGCAGGTGCTGTGTCATGGCAGAATGACATGTTATAATGTATGTACATTGACATTCTATTTTATATTGAAGTACTCAATTTGACCAATATGCTAATAAATATTTCAAGCCTTCTTGAATGTGTGTCTCCTTACTATATCATGCCTTCTGTTTCTTGAGGGACAGATGAGGAACTTGACTCCCCCAGGGCAAGTTGCCAGTAGATGTTATGGCAATCTCCTGCTCCACCGTGAACCTCAGGAGATTGAAGTACCACAACCTTGGTACATACACATTTTCAGCCACTGACCCAGATATTTTCTAAGCTTCCATTGTATTTAATTATTTACAAAATACAGTATGCATATTTTGTATCTTTCCTCTGACCCATTCTGCTGTTGCTGAGAAAGGCTGACTCAACATTTCCTCATAAGCCTTCATCCTCTTCTGCCAGTTGGAGAAGTCTCTTAACTTGCTTTGCCACAAGCAGGTATGGGATCTGTAGGCGTCAATGAAGTCCTTCATGTGCTCTACATTCTTATCAGATGCCATGACTACATTTTTGAAAATAGATAAAACATGTATTGTAATCGATCATCCACACAAAACTCATATATAAAACAGATGTAATGGAGTACTTTTTACCTTGGTATAATAGTGATGAAGGGAAGGAGATAAATTGTGAAATCCGTTCGGAAAGTACCAAAACTGGAATCAAAAGTCGCAATGCTCTGCAAAAACAACCATCGCGGACGAACGCTAATGGCGAATGAATGTTTGCCCACTATACTGCTATGATTGGTCCATACCAATTTTATACGCTCACTTATGAACAAGAATATTCTAGATAAAGACAGTGGAGCTAGACTGGCTCCAGCGGTATGTGACAAGATGGACATAAAAGTATTGAAGGAGGTCTGTAAGAAGAACAAGGGATGCCACCGGATGATGGGAAAAGAGCAAATGAGTAAAAGAGAGATGGAGATGATGATCAGAATTCTGGCACAACATGACTACAATTGCGTAAAATAAAAATTTCCCAAACAAAATTGCAGAAAGAAAATAATAATGCAGACGTTCATTAATATGGTAAGAGATAAACTTTAAAATTAAGAAACAAGTTCCAGATACAGAAGCAATGGTCAGATCTGAAGAATAAGGAACAAGGGATGTTAAAGAAAATCTGAACAAACATTAAAAAAAAAAATGAGTATTAAAACTTTGAAAAAGTAATCAACGATGCCAATAATGATTTTGTACTAAACAGTGTCATCTCTTTATAGAAAGAAAAATACAGGATCAACTATCTACATCAACAGAGAAAAAGAAACAGTGAAGAAGCCGTAGCCAATATGGAAATATAGAAATACAAGATGAAGTCAATGAAGGTAATACATCACTTTTCAGTTGGTATGGACCATCACAACAGCATACCAGAACAAATATAAGAGGGATATCAGCACAAAGTGATTTCAAGCAGTGTCCAAGGTAAGAAAATGCTAGCAGTCCATTACAAGGGCGCCGTGAGGGGAGGGTGCAGGTACAAATTACCAGGCCCCCACTGGAGCACTATAGTAGAAAAAGCCTGCAGAGTAAGATTTGGAGCTCCTAGCTTGCTCTGCTGGACGCTTTCTGTCAGCAGCATAGGTGGGCTGGGGGGTTATGTGTCTTGGGGGGGGGGGCTGTAATAAGTCTTGGTGGGGGGAATCGTAATGTGCCTAGAGGGTGGCATGATAATGTATCTGGGGAGTTGCATTATATGTCTGAGGGGTGGAGTGGTGTGTCTGGGGGGGTGGCATGATGGGTGATGTGGCAGGGGGTGGTGTGATGCATGACGTAGCTGGTGGGGGCGACGTGGTGTGTCTGGGGGAGACGTGGTGTGTCTGGGGGTGACGTGGTGTGTCTGGGGAGGGTATGATAAATGTAATATTTTATAATGTATGTATGATATACTGCGTGATCTGTGTTGTGTACAGTTTTCAATTATTGCTTGGTTTTCCATATTTACATTTTCCAGCAGCTCCCAACATTCCAGGATACATACAAGAATCCAGGACCAGGTTGTGACAGCTGCAATAACAGGTAGCTGAGAGTAACACCATTTTAATACATAATGGAGGAATTCAATTAGCTGCAAAGTGTCTTGCGGCAGAGATTTGACAAATCTCCTCCCAATTTTCCTCACACCCCAAAGGAGCAGAGATTTCTACTGTAATTGCCCGCAATGTGCACCGCGCAATGTCTTCGTATCACATCGCCTTCAACTGAATCTATCTAAAGAAGTGCAGCCACGCTCATGTTGACCACACCCTCAACATTATGTGGCAACGCCCCCATTGTGGCACCGCCTCGGCATACGACACCCTTGCTGCTAGACTGTGGAAGGGGGAGCGCAAAAATTTACTGTACCGAGGCCCCAAATTCCTCTTGGCGGCCCTGGTCCATAGAATGTTAAAAATAAAAGATGTGGGGTCCGTGATCTGACAGCCATACTGGCCGGACATGTCCTTCCTTTGCTCTCCACCACCTGAGCACTCATCGGTGGGCATCTGTGCTTTGCTTCTCCTGTTTGGACCTCTGGGCACGATCATCGGTCGAGCTTCACTCTCCCGCATAGCAGGGAGTTTAAAATTTCTTTGTGGCTGCCCTACATTGCCCGGACTACACGTGGGCCTACTGTCCCGAGAAGCCTCGCTCTGGCGTATCCCATGTTCTGGCCACCCGCCCAGACCTTCCTCCTGCAAAGGCTGACCTACCCCCTCCCTTTAAAGTCCGGGGCCGCATCATTTCATGTGGCCGTTGGGACCAAGCCTGTATAATCACCCTAGGCGAACTTACGGTTTGCCGGCTCCTCCTGGATCCGGGCCTGTTTCCTGGGGCACTGGGCTTCCCGACTTCTCTGTTCCGCCTGTCGGACTAGGACCTTGGGGTGCATCACTGGCTGCCGGTGAAACCTGGAAGCCCTCGGCTTGTAGTCATTCCCTCACTCCCGGCTCTTCTGTCGGTGGGCTCCGATTCATGTGGACTTCCCAGACCTCGGGGCCTCTGCTGGATGCTGGGACGCGCCGATCACCCTGCTGAGTGGACCCTGCACTTTATGCCAGCTGTCTCTCCACACAGACTGAGTCCTTCTGCTGCGCTCCCTCACAAGACCCTGCTCCACGGGCTGAGCTACTGGCTACCCCATTTGTACATCTACATGCAAGAATAAGTGGACGGGACATAGCACTGCTGGCAGCCCTTTGGAAACGCTGGGTAGCTGAACCTCTCCGGGACCTCTCCTCCGGCCTACCTGTGCTGCGGTCACCAGGCTGGCCTCATCGACATTCCTCTGCCATGAGTACATGATGTGATCACCCAGATTGTGTCTCACTTGTGCCGATTTGATTGCTGTCTGAATTTCTAACTGTGTCTTTGCTGCCATCTAATGGCGGATTAGTGGTACTACACCTTCTGATAACTGCCACTTCTACACAGTCTATATAATATTAGACAACAGCTGCTGCACTGCTTTTACCTTGGACTTCTATGTATCTAAGCACGGTTTCTTCTAACCTACACACAGAATCTTTCACAACGGTACATTCTGCTTGACCTATCTATAGCCCCTGCACTGAGTAAACCATGCCGAAAGGGGGCAGGAAGGCGGGTGGGTCGGATCTTCCTCAGAGCCTTAAGAAATTTGCCTACACAGAAGCAAAGACTCCGAGTTCTTCATCTCCACGACATGAAACTCATTCTGACTCAGATGACTCGGATTCTTCTCCACTGACTTGCAAAGACTTACAATCTCTGTTCCACGAAGTCAAGGAGACGAGATCGGTGCAGGCCATCCAAACTGAAGTGCAAAAAGCGATAGGCTCTCTCAAGGCTGAATTGCATGACCTCGGAGACAGGACAGATCACCTGGAAACTAAAATGGATAAAGTAGTCTCCTCCCACCGAGATACAGCGGCGGATCTTCACCGTCTCCAATAAGATATGCTTCACCTGCAGGAACAACAAGAAGACCAAAGGTATCCCTGAAGAAGATCTCTGCTTGGCCAATACTTGAAAAGACTCTTTTCTCATAGAGCTCCTGCTACCTCAGAAGACCATCTCCTCCTGGACAGAGCACACAGAGCCGTACACCCTAGGTCTCAGGAACTGTCCCAGCCCGGAATGTCGTTATTACACTACTAAGGAGGCGATTCTGCAGGCATCTTATAAGTCTGACGCAATCTTAATCGACAAAAATTCCTTGCAAATATAACAGGACATTCCTCCGATTACCCTCCTCAAAAGGCGCAACTTAAAACCAGTGACAACAATCCTCAGATATAACAAAATTCGATACCGCTAGGGATTCCCGTTTCGTCTTCTCCTGTGGCACCATAACAAGCTCCACTCGGCTCGATCAATGGCGGATGCTGTCCATCTCCTTGAGACTTTGGGACTTCCGCCCCCCCCCCCCACCTGGCCTGGGCCCTGGCTCCCTGGTCTCACCCTCTCCCCCAAGGAAGCTCCAGACTACCGAGTGGACGATGGTGACAAGAATTGGTAAGCTACCTGCCACTGTCCCTCCGCCTTGATATGTACTTATTGTGCTTTTCTCACTAGAGGTCATTTTCTTCAATGTCCCTTCTCTCTACATGATGGGCCGCTAATTTTCGGTCCTTCTCCTGTAGACTTGAAGGTGATGCACCCTAAAAATAGGATGTTGCTTTACTTTGTTTTTCACTGATTTTCTGTGTTTTTGCTGTGTTGCTTATATACCGCTTTACCTCATTCTGTTTTACCGGATCTCCAGACCAAAGCAGTAGTTATTTTACACCCCCCATGACATTCCTTCTCCTCCACCCGGCTTTCTTTTTAGCTTCTTTGACCCTGGCGCGGCCGTAGTGTAACCTCTAACTGTATCCCTGACCATGTCCCCATAATGAGGTTATTGCCCTTGCCCGTTTTTCCCTGCCATTGGCACATCCCCTTACTTTTCCTGGCCGGCATCACGGATCAGATGTGTCCCCACATACTGGTACTGTCCACTTCCCTACCCACCTTTTTTCCTTTCTTTCTGTCCTCAGGCACTTTTTTACTCTATTGGTACTTATTACTAAAATGCTAATACTGTGCACCTTGTTTGTTCTCTTCCAGCACGTCTGACCCTCACTGGGGGTCCTGAGGCGGCCCACTCTTCTATTTTTGATGACATTTAGGATCTTCTCCTTGAACGTCAAAAGTTTGAATAGCCCACAAAACCGCACAACACTCTCACACTTAAACAACACAGGTAGTTTTTCTTCAGGAAACACATTTTATTCGTCACTCCCACCCAGAATTGAAGTCTAGATTGTACCCCTTTGCTTTTCATGCTTGCAATCCTAGACAGAAAAAACGGCGGGTAGCAACCCTTTTTGCTTCTCACGTTACGGTTGAGATGTTGACGTCCCATTACAACCCTGATAGTCGCTTCCTGATCCTAGTGGGAAAACTCAATACCTTATGTACTTTAGTAAATTTATACCCCCCCGAACCAAAACCAGCGCTCATTTTATGCTTCGCTAGCCTCCTTGCGCTCTCAGGTCTGCCAGGGAGAAGTGATTATGGCCAGGGACTTTAATAATGTAGTAAACAACGCGGTTGACAGATCTTCTACTGTGGCTCCCCCCGCCAGCAGCTCAGAGTCCAGTAAATCCAGGGCCTTGGTGTCCCTTCTCTCTCACCATCTTCTCTTTGACTCCTGGAGAATTAGGGAACCCTCCTCTCGAGATTATACATTCTATTCCCCGGTCCACGGATCTTATTCGCAAATAGACATGGTCTTCCTCAGCCACGATCAGTCCTTGAAGCTTCAGGCAGCCTATATCCACCTGATGGTATGGTCTGACCACTCCCTATATTTACTGACCTAACTGATATAGTCTCTTGCCTCCGCCCTGCTGTGTGGCGCCTCAAAGACACCATCTTACACGATCCGCAACTTTCCCTTGAACTGCGGACCCTGTTAGATGAATATATCCTCCTAACTTCGCTAGCCATCCAACTTCACACCCTGGAACGACATCATAAACTTTCCCCAGATGTAGCCACCTTGAATAAACTTCTAAAAGTACGGTGTGCTTTGAATCTCTTTCTCTTTCAGCCAGAAATGGCTGAAACAGACGTTTTACGAGAAGGGAGTCAAAGCAGACAGGATCTTGGCCGCCCGTCTGAGGGCCCAAACCTCCCAAAACAATATTATGGCCCTGAGATCTGGCTCACGCTCCTCATTTACAGCCCTGACTAAATAGGACGAGAACTTCAGATGTTTTATTCCGCTTTGTATATTTTAGTTAGCTCAAACCCTAGAAGTACCCCCCCAGCTGAAACCATAAAGGCGTTTTTGAAACAAGTGAACCTCTCTACTCTCTCCTGTGATTTGGTTGAACAATTAAATGAGGAAATCTCATCAGAGGAAATACTGGCGGTTATTAAAGCACAAAAAGCCTCCAAAGCCCCGGGCCTAGGCGGTTTCACCGCGACCTACTATAAGAGATTTTCTTAGACCCTGGTTCCCCACCTCCGCACCCTGTTCAATGCAGTCTTGCAAGAAACTTCATTCCCCAAATCGATGTTGGAAGCATGCATAGTAGTTATACATAAGGAAGGGAAAGATCGTAGTGATTGTGCGAGATACCGCCCTATTTCCCTCCTTAATGTTGATGTTAAGATCTATGCAAACATTTTAGCCACTCGGTTGAATGGTGTCCTTCCGGGTCTGATCCATTATGATCAGGTGGGATTTATCCCAGGTCACCAAGCAAGAGATAATACCCGATGCACAATAGATTTAGTTCAAATAATTAACCAGAGGCGTCTCCCAGCTATGTTGCCGAGTAGGCATTCAATCGGATCTCGTGGGACTTTATGTTTCACGCTCTGAAAACATATAGCTTCTCGGCTGAATTCCTGACGGGGGTCTCTTCTCTTTATAAAACTCCTACCATTAGGGTATTGGCTAATGGCTTGCTATCGGACCCCCTCTCTCTTTTCAATGGGACGAGATGAGGATGCCCCCTGTCACCTCTATTTTTTGCATTGGTTATAGAGCCTTTGGCGGCAATGATTAGACAGACGGCGATGATAATGGGTGTGGAGGTCGGTCCCCGGGAATTCAAGGTCTCTCTTTTTGCAGACGACATTCTTCTCTCTCTCACGAATTCTTGAGACTCTTTACCTGCTCTGTACAGGCTTATAGATGAGTATGGTCTTCTTTCAGGCTACAAAACTAATTTTACTAAATCTGAGACCATGCTCCTTCACGCTCCCTCCCTCCCCTCCGTGCCAGCCTTAAGGCAAATTTTGCCTTACGTTGGCAGATGAACAAGATCAAGTATCTGGGTGTCTATATATACCTCTTCTTATGACCGACGATATTGAGAAAATTTTCCTTCCCTTCCAATTAAAATCAAAAAGGACCTAGAAATATGGAGGAGCTATATCATATCGAGGCTGAGGAGGATCATTGCTGTTAAGATGAATGTGATCCCTTATCTTCTCTACATCTTCCAGACTCCCACGGTGAAGGTGCCGGATCTTGTGTTTCGGGACTTGCACTCCTCTTTCCTCAAATTTGTCTGGCGTGGTAAGCCCCCTAGAATCTCAGTATCAGTACTTAAGCAGCCCATGGCTCGAGGAGGAAGAGGCTTTCCAGATGTTAAACTCTATTACCTGGTTGCCCATTTGACCCAGGTTGCGGTAACTTATGTCCCATACCGGACTGTAGCATGGGTGGATTTGGAAACTCATTTTATGGGAGTCCCCTCTTTGACATCCCCGTGGGGCCTCTCAAGCCTGGACAGACCACCGGGGGGCCTCCACAGTCCAATCCCTCAAATTTTGTCCGTCCCTGTGGGACTTGTGCCGGTTCAAGCACAAATTATCCTCCCTTGTTTCCCCTCTAACTCCCCTTTGGAGTGACCCACATTCCCCCCCCCCCCCCCCGGGGGGGTCAGTCACAGCAATTTCAATACTGGATACGTGCGGGGGGAGTACGCGTGGTCTCGGACCTGGTGGTCAAGAAACTTGGGCTTCTATGTCAGATCTCTATGACAAGTTTGAACCTTTCCACCCGCTTTTCTTTGAGTATTTCCAGGTCCGACACTTCGTTATGTCCTTGCCTGCCTCTGACACTCTTCAGCCCCTCACTCTCTTTGAGCACGTGTTTGCATTCCCCACTTACTAAAGGGATGATTTCTAGTATTTATTATTGCTAACAGAGATCAGAGACGCTCCAGGACGGCACGAGCGGGAATGGGAGGACGAGTCTTGTTGGGAGGAGGTCAGGGAGGTGATTGCCAAGAGCGCAATATCCACGCTTATTAAAGAAACTGCATACAAACTGTATTATAGGTGGTACTATACCCCAGATAAGCTATCAAGAATGTTTCCCACTGCCACTCCGAGCTGTTGGCGGGAATATGTCCAAAGAGGCACGATGCGCTACATATATGGTGGACCTGCCCCCATATAATCCCTTTTTGGTACATGGTCCTTGCACTTATTAACTCTGTATCTGAGCAACCGGTCACTAAGGATCCCTGGTCGTTGCTTCTCTCTCGCCCTATCCCTGATGAGAGCGCCCCCTCCAACAAGCTGATATCTCACATACTGGCTGCTACCAAATCCCTAATAGCTAAACAATGGAAAGACCCTAATCCTCCCTCCATGCAGGCGTTACGGAGTTACATCTGGCATATCACAAGCATGGAGAGTATTACATGCTACCTTAATGATAAATCATACAACTTTGATAAGGTTGGGGCCACATGGTATCTACAGTAAAGCCATAGCTGCTTACCCTCTATGGCTTCCCCACCCTTTAACAGCACACAGATTTTGGGCCGCCTCCCGATCCTCCAGGTTCGTGCTTCATGGGTAAGAGACCCATACGTGTTGATATTTGCTTTTTAAATACATAGGTCATTAATGCTCAGACATGTTGTTTATATTTTAGTTAGTAAAAGTTATGACAATATATGTGCCTTTCCCTTTTCTCCACCCCCGTCCCCCACAATCGCCCCTAGCATCATCATCATTTATATAGCGCCAACATATTCCGTAGCACTTTACAATTGGGGACTAACATAGTAAACTAATAAACAAACTGGGTAAAACAGACTAAGAGGTGAGAAGGCCCTGCTCGCAAGCTTACAATCTATGGGACAATGGGAGTCTGACACATGAGGCTAGGGCTAAGTCTACATTTTGCATTTTGGCCCAGCCAGGCTGCAAAGGTAAAAGTGACTCATAGGCTAAATGATTCTGTCACACAACAATGTTGATCAGAGGGTAGTTGTCTTGTGTGAAATTGTGTAACGGATGGTAATAGGCTAAGGTAGTGAGGTTAAGAGGGTGGTTGAGGAATATTATAAGCTTGTCTGAAGAGGTAGGTTTTCAGAGAACGCTTGAAAGTTTGTAAACCAGAGGAGTCTTATTGTGCGAGGGAGAGAATTCCATAGAGTGGGTGCAGCCCGGAAAAAATCCTGTAACCGGGAATGGGAG
Organism: Mixophyes fleayi; assembly: GCF_038048845.1. Classification (NCBI taxonomy): domain Eukaryota; kingdom Metazoa; phylum Chordata; class Amphibia; order Anura; family Limnodynastidae; genus Mixophyes; species Mixophyes fleayi. Next base: position 128,879,289 of record NC_134403.1, read on the forward strand.
GATGTAATGAGGGTGGATGAGAGAAGCAGATCTTGTGCAGAACGGAGTTGCCGAGTTGGGAGATATCTTGAGACAAGAGAGGAGATGTATGTTGGTGCAGCTTTGTTGATGGCCTTGTAGGTTAGTAAAAGTATTTTATATTGGATTCGGTAGAAAACAGGCAGCCAGTGTAGAGACATACAGAGTGATTCAACAGAGGAATAACGATTTGCAAGGAAAATCAGTCCTGCCGCAGCATGCAAAATAGATTGTATGAGTTTGAGTCTGTTTTAGGGAAGACCAGTAAGGAGGGAATTGCAATAGTCAATGCGGGAGATGATAAGTGCATGAATTAAGGTTTTTGCAGTGTCTTGCGTGAGATATGTGCACATTTTGGAAATGTTCTTTAGATGTAAATAACATGATTTAGATATAGATTAAATGTGGGGAACAAAGGATAGGTGTGAGTCAAGGATTACACCTAGGCAGCGAGCTTGTGGGGTGGGATTTATGGTCATGGTATCAACAGAGATAAAAATGTCAGGTATGCTCTTGTTGGTGGGTGGGAATATTATTAACTCTGATTTAGAAAGATTAAGCTTGAGTTGGCGAGAGGACATCCAAGATGATACGGCAGAAAGACAGTCAGTTACATGGGACAACACAGGTGTCGAGATATCAGGAGAGGATAGATAAATTTGGGTATCATCCGCATAGAGATGATACTGAAATCCAAAGGAACTTATTAGATATCCAAGAGAAGCGGTATAGATAGAGAACAGCAGAGGACCTAGCACTGAGCCTTGCGGTACTCCAACTGATAAAGGAAGCGGAGCAGAGGTGGCCCCAGAGAAATTAACAGTGAAAGAGCGATTAGAGGGGTAAGATGAGAATCAGGATAGAACAGTGTCTTGAAGACCTAGGGATTGCAGCGTTTGTATGAGAAGAGAGTGGTCAACGGTGTCAAATGCAGCCGAGAGATCCAGGAGAATTAAGATAGAGTAATGGTGTTTAGTTTTAGCAGTGATCACATCATTGACAACCTTAGTCAACAAAGTCTCTTTGAAGTGTTGGGAACGAAAGCCAGACTGAAGACCTTTCATTCCCCCCGTTAAAGTTATAAAAAAAAAAGAAGAGAGGAGACACCTTGTTAACTTCTGTTTTATTTGCTGTTCGTATTTTTTCATGTTGTTTCCTCTTGTAATAAATAAAGAGTTTAAAACCAAATAAGGAAAAGAAGAGGGGTCAAACATCAAAAGTTCTCCAGTGATGCAACCAGTGTAGACAAAAAGATGTCAAAGCTGCAAGAATATTTCAACACATTGAGGGGAAACATTAATGATGTGAAAAAAAACATTTGTTCAACTTGATTAAAATTTATTTTGATTTTCTGTCACATGTACGAGAAAATAGTGCTGAATGGCATTATCGAGCTCAAATGTTAAATTCTCAATATACCGGTAGTTCAATCATAGTCAAGTCATATATAGAATTCAAACAAAGTTACATCATATAGTTCAAATATGTGGATTTATAGACTCTGCTGGAATAGAGTGTAACAATTTGTTAAGCACATCACTCATGGCTATACAACATATATGTATGGTTATATGTATATATAATGTAAAAGTAAAAAAATAATATATATTTAAAGGCATACTTATAGGACCACAAAGAGAATACATGTTGTACATTGTGTATAGCATATGCACTTGAAATGGTCATATATATATATTATATATATATACACTCCTTTTGTTTAATGATTATATTGAGATGACACATAACTTTATCTGGATACTGTATAGCTTTGATTATTGAGTTCTGTATTGTGAACAGTTCATATATCTATATTTTGTTATCAATCAGTCATTGCATCCTATATTGAGAAGTAGCTTCAATGTCACTTCAAAAATGTCTCTTTTGGAAAATAAAAGTATTGTGAATAAAAATGCTAGTTTATTTTGTAGCATTGTCCTTGATGAAACTGAAATAAAGGCCTTCACAGTTGACATGTACAGATGCCGGGTCTAAAAAGTCTGAACCTATGGACTTGTAACTAATGTTGTATACACTTGCATACAGGAATAAATACATGACATATAGAGCATATAAAGAACGTTTACTATTGATTCGTTATAAAAACATCACTGTATTTCCATGTGCTTACGTTGTACGTTTACAAAACACAGCACATAGGAGACAACATTGCAGACTGAAATACATGTTGTCGCAGGAACTATCGGTACATTTTTTCAGACACACGGTTTTGAGTGTGTAAACACTTCCAAATTTGCACAACATCGTTCCATCACATTGTTAAGAAATTTAGAAAACCAAATCAAGTGATGCAACGTGCTTTGGTACGATAAAACATGATCGTGGGAGCGTACACACTCTCGTAATATCTGACCAAACAGTTGTTTATCGTGTGATCTGCACAATAATTGCATAAGTGTGTACCCAGCTTTAGTGAAAGAATACCTATAACTATGAATGAAATACAGACATAGAGAAGTCAAACAGAAAGAGCGATTTAGCAAGATTTAAGGTTTCATAGCTTATGAACTTATCTTACATCCCACAAGGATCCTGCATAAAGAAACTATTCTTAATCTGTTACTTTTACTGCAAAGCTGGCAAAGTACGTCAGGCAGTATGGACGTTGTCAACCAAATAGCCTAGATGTAATTCCGTTTGTGTTCCAATCAAGATCTGTCTGGGATCAATAATACTAAGCGTGAATGCTAGAAAAGCAGGTCAGGCTCTGACTTTTCTTCGATTGTCTTGGTGGTGATCGGCCGACTGCTTTAATGTTCTGGTGACATGGAGCATAACTGGACACAGATCCATTAATTTGACATTTAGATTGAAACACTGGAGCTGCTCAGTTGTGCATGCTTTATAACCACCAAATTATGGAAAGTTACATATTTTAAGTTATTTTACTTACCAGGACTCGTCACATTATCTCCATTAAAAAAAGTCAGGGGATGACTGCAATATGTGTGTGCACCAATTGCCTGACTGCACTAATTGGGCCTCGTGTGATCTTGTCATGTGTAGAATAATTAGACATAGATACAGTTTTTTTTGGCATTCAGATCAGATGACTGGATCTGTCTGTGTGTGGACGGGTTCTTTCCACCATATTTCAACATTGAACTAACTGCAAAGTGAAGACAATTCCTACTCACCAATCCATCTGGCACCCAGCTTGACCCATTCTAGAGCTTCTACAGCTGGCTTTTCTGTGTAAGAGCCAAGCCAGCTACATGAGAATGAAAAGAAATACATACAAATGCATTGTTAAAGCTGGCACTTGAAATCAGTAAACCACCTTTAAACAAATAAACAAACAAACTGGATGATTCAAGGCTGTCATACGGAGAGGGAGAAAGAGAGAGATCGAAATAATTAGAACACTAACTTTGAAATAGAATGTAAAGGGTGGGTGTGCAGTGTCCCCCCAATGGTATCAGAGAAAGATTAAATTAAATTAAATTAAATTAAATGCAACCCTGTCAGAGAAGTCAAGTGCCTTAGATTCTTGGCTTCCATGGCCACACCAAGGCTGCCCTACCGACATCCTGAAAACGTCCAACTACTGTGACCCTTGTCCAGGAAGCCGGTCATGCCTACAGAGAAAATCAGTGTTCCAATTGTCTAACCACTGGGAAGAACTTTTAGAGCCTCCCTGATGGATTATGTATGCCCCCAAAAGGACAACCCCTTATGTTGTGCAAAAGAGTACAGATCTCCATCTGAGAGCAAACTGAGACTAAACCAGATTGAGACACAAAACTCAACTCTGCTTTCTCAGTATCTGAGCTAGAAGCAAGACTGGAGATCCTGTTTTGAATAAGAGATCATCCATAAAAGGGGATGTTACACTCTCCAGACCTCAAAATGACACCTTATACGCTCCCAATACCTAAAAAAAAACCTGAATCTGTTGAACGCACTGCAAATATGAGAAAGCAACAGTGACCTTCCCAGATCTCTTGTCCTTGAAAAAACTGAAACACATTCTATTAGATGCCATATATGACAGACTTCAAAAGATTAAATTTGAATCTGTCCATACGAACCTGAGGTTCAGTCTTGAGGTCATCCTCGGCCTAAAGGATCTCCTGGTCCTAAGCACGCTACAGGGGCATCCACCAAAGAAGAAATGACTCCTAACCATAACCTCAAAATGTAGAGCATTGGTGTCTGTAATTTAAAAGAGTCCCTGGACCTCTTTTTCAGCCTGGACCACTCTTTAGGAAACCAACTGTTCCTTTATGCTTTACCGTATATAGTCAGGCATGCCCAACTCCTCTCTATTCTGGATTTTTTTTGCCTGTCTGTCTTATGGCTTGCACTACATCCACTGTTTTTAAAAAGAGGGCTCTTACTTAACACAGGGAATCTTGAGTATAGAAAACCCTCTGCTAAGTAGCTTCTATGGCAATATTGGCTGAAATAATAAAACCCCTAGAACTGCCACAAGGCCATTGCCTATAGCAATCCCTTTTCCAAGGAACACAATATGTTCCAGAATACATGGTTGCCCCCAGGTCTTAACGCATAGTAGTAAGGGCTTAATAAATTGAGATATTGATAAGTAGGGTGGACAGGACACTGTCAAAGTCGTATAATTGGATGAAAGAAAGTATATTGACTAATATTGTTTTACCGTGCGATTGCGAGCAGTACACCACGTGTTACGTGTCATGGCGCAAAAGCACGATAAAGCACGCACGCATACATTCATTTATATATATATTTCATATTTATAATTGTTCCATTCCACAGTCGTTTATGGGCAGATGTTATTTGGTTTATATTTATATATTATAAGGTTATATGTACACTTTAGTGATATTTTAAGTTCAGGTCACGGGAAGCATGTCATGTTTGGTATCATTCTAATCCCCTATTTATCCGCAGTTGTCCGGTTCATTCGCCAAAAGGATCACATATTGCGTGCGTTAGTTATCGATGATAGGGAATAAATGACTGGAACGATATTGTCTGTATAATGCTAATAGACCAGTTTGAACCAATTCGTGGCAGGAAACTAAGTATTTATCATCTGGAAAGCAAACCCCCACCCTTGGAGGGGGCTGTTTGAACTGACCTATGGACTGCTTTACACTGGACCTTCCTGGAGCCTGAACCTATGGAAACTTGCCAAGTTACCTTTATTGTCTTCACTGTACCACTAAATGTACATACACAGCTCCCTGGAACCAGCTAAACAGTCACACTGACCACAGTCTTCTGGACTGAAGGACTGTCTAGCTGGATCCAGCAGAGAGCGCAGCGCATGTATGTATGTATGTATCTATCAGGTATCGGCTGTACTGTATTTATTTATTGAACTGCTAAACTTTTGTTTTTGTCAAATAAATTGCTTGTGCTTTGGAACCACACAGATTGCATAAACAATGCTTATTGGAACACGATGAAATTACTTTAATAACACGGAAGGTGGTGACTAAGAGACTGAGAAACAGGCTGAAGCTAGAAAGGCTGATGACAGGCACGTTCCAATAAGCAGGCTGAGGCCAGGGCAGGTAGAGATCAGTAGCAAGTCTGTTACTTAGGCCAAAATCAGGGCAGACAAAGGTTAACAACAAATCCAAAAACAGCACATAATTTCAAACTGAAATATCATCAGTACAGGTGATAGACAGGAAGGGGTTTATAAATACTGGGGAACCAATGAGTGGGAGACCTGCCTAATGAATGCACTTGTGTAGAATGCTCTAATGTTTGAAATACTTACTAGGCAGCTACTGCTATATGCTGACAGAGCAGAAGGAAGATGCTGTTTGCATTGATAGATATATTCATCTCCTCTCTCCAGCCTGGAGGGGGCACACACGATTTGTTTTTCCTCAGAGGCACAGTCTGCTACTGTGGGACAACGTCACGCCCTAGCGCTCAGCACCAGGATGCCACCCTCCCTGAGGACGGATTCCCCCAGCCACTGGTGCCTAGCAGGTGCTGCCTCATGACAACCACTGCTGAACCAGACACTAAACAATCCATGTGCTGACCGCAACTTCTGCACCTCCAGGAAGAAGGGGAAGAAACTTATCTTCTGCTGTTCCTCCAGAGAGCAGTCCAGCACTACTACACCTGAAGGAGTATGCAGCACAGAGGTCCCGGGCACTACTTGCAGTGGCAGTTATTTCCCAGAGATAAACCCAAGTTAGGTGGCGCCAGGAGAGAGAACTGTGTGGTACCCCCTCAGCCCTCTTCCGGCACTCTGTAGCTGCTCAGGCTATCCAGGTGCTAATCTTGAGGTTCTTAAACAAAAATAAACAAAAAGAAAATGCAGAAAAAGACTGCCAGAAGCAGCACCACAAAACAGTGACTTCTCCCTGGAGGCACTCTAAAAAAAACTGAACTTCCTAGCAGGGAGGGGGTACAGAGGGGGGCAAATTGAACATGTTGCAGAATTTTTAAAGTGCTAGAATCCAGGATCAGCCTCTATACCCCATTGTTAGAAGTGTCCCCCAATTGGATGATAGAGAAATATCTATAAAACAGCATTTTTGATTCTTGTATAATCAGGGAGTCTGACATGCACCCTAATTACTTACCCCAAACTGTGGTCCCATTTCTCTCCACTGTTGGGATAAACAATCCAATCAATATTTAGACCTCTTATTTTGTTGGCAGAAGTTAGGAGCGGACTAACAAAAGCAGGAGGACAACAATTCACCCCCACAGCCACCAGTTGGTCTGATCCTGTTGCGATTTTTACTGCATCCTCAAACTTCTCTCCGTAGCTTATAGATGATATGCTCTGAATTATTAATAATAACAATTAAAACTTCAGCTAGACAGAGCTTAAATACAAAAGATCACAGATGTCATTAAAGAGGCAAAAATCCATTTTACCACAATTGTAACCTCACAACCTCTGCTCTGCCTAATATTGTGGCTTTGATGAGAAGCACAGAATTTGTCTGGAGAAATTGGTGGGCAGCATGTGTTACATGGTAGCTGCTTTCTGCAGCTGGTGTGCAGCAAAAGCACAATTGTCTCATTTTGAGCCTCAGATTTAAAGAAGCAAAAATGTTTTGATTGACATCGGCCAGAGAGCTTTTTAAATATGCAAGCAGGATGGCATTTTATGATGCTCCAAGGAAGAGATAACTCATTACTTTACACGTCCTGACGGGGGCGTGCTTAGCACTTTTGAAGCACTTGGCTGGCCCGTTCTAGCCTCCCCTTCAAACACCCTAATTGCCTTGCACACTGCATTCAGCACTGCACTGCTATGCAGACCAGCAGTTAACAGAATACTTCACAACAATCCCACCCACGGGACAAAGCTGTCCTGGTCAGGATGGCGGGACAAAGCCCTCAAATCAGGACTGTCCCGCCTAAGTTGGGACGATTGGGAGGTATGGCTAATATTATTAATTTGTATGCTAATGTCTTGTGGTCTGCTCGCCACCTCATCCACATGTGCGGTTTCGTGTTATGCCTCTTGGTCTGTTCTATGCTTTATGTCTGTTCTGTGCCTCGCCTATTACATCTCACGCAAAATTCTTAATTATTTGGTATTACATTTATGCTTCTAGATTGTGTTGCATTTTGCATTTGCTTCCTAGACCCCTCTACATTTTGTTATGATCTATTTTTCCTCACTCCAGCGCTGCAGAATTTTGTGGCAACTTAAAAATAAATGTAAATATTATTATACGCAAGTATATGTTTGTTTCTGTCCATTACACCTGTTTGCCGATATACTGTGTTGCCCCCTATATATCATGCAAATATTAATATTTTTCTGTGCTTAAAAATGGATAACAGAACTATTATGGACCTCTTGGAGAAATGTCAGAATGGGTTGCCATATGGATCCCAAGTTTTCTTTGTCCTTGAGACTTGAAGAGCTTCTGTTTCTAGTTATTGATCACACACCTGGCATGAGTAGGACAGCCATGCTTTAGTATTTGGGAACTCCCTCAGAAGCTGCACAAGTGCTTCTGCCTCCTTTAGACCAGGGATGGTCTCAAAAGCAAAGAGGTCAATTCCAGCAGACGCTAAGCACTGCATCTGTACCCGATGCCAGTCTTTTAAAACCTGCATCAGAAGATAGAACGCATTATTAGATTATTATAGTTAAGTGCCAAAAATAGGATTTTTTTATAGTTACAAAAAATCCTTTTCTCCGATTCCATCCGGGGGACACTGCCATCATGGGTTGTAGGTGGGGGCGTGGGAGATGGCACTTGTTAATTCTAAAAATGCCGACAGACCCCTCGCCAACAACCGAGGATAGCAGTGTCCCCCAGTTTGGTTGAAAGAGAAATAAAGTAGCAACTTGCTTCTATTTTTATTAATAATTATAGAAGCTTTGCAGACAGTCAATAGGTTATTAAATTTTTGAAGCATAAGCACTTGTGCATACCTCAATACTGATGTCTCTCACGTAACTTCCTGTGTACTCAGAGCCATCATGGAGGAATGCACCATATGGGCCTATAGATCCAGCGATTACAACTTCCCTCTTGCCTACAAAATTACAGCAAAATAAGATATCAGTCAAAGTATCTAATATTTTACATTTTAAAATATGTTCAGTCAGGAAACTACTACCAATACAATTTGGCAGATTAAAAGTTCTCCAGTTGCTAAACAAGATCTGTACGAGTAGGCTAATAAAAAATATAGTGGTAGAACAGCTCACACAAACTCATTCATTTAAAATTCTCTCTTTAGAACCACCTATGTGTGCAATTCTGTATTTGCACATTATAATAAGTACAGGTGTACCCAATCCAGGGAATCAGTGGAATCCTAAGGGTTTTTAAAACTATTTGGATTTGGTTGAATCCTTAAGATCCGGCTTACCAAATCGAAAATCTAAATTTACTCGCATGACACAGAATTATTACTTCCCAATGCTAGCCCCTCCCCCTTCCCCCACAATAATATTTAATTCATTACACTCACTTCTCTTCTCTTTTATAATGCAAATTAGGGTTTGGATACAGTTCAGAATTTGGCAGAATCCTGTGTAACAAGATTCTGTATTCAGAAAATATCTATAAATCTATGTATTGGGTGCCTATTGATAAGCTGCACAAAAAATAAAAGTATAGACTGTGGTACAAGTAATCTGTTCTGTCTTACAGGAACAGAATGTATTAAAAAGTTGAAATAACCCAAAAACTTAATTTATTCTGACCACTGGAAATCTGCAAATATCTATTAAAATAACTGCATGACCTGTAAACTATTATTAGCATCACTGGGACATCAATATAGTAGACACTCAGTATCTTGCTGGATAATGTAGCGCACGTTGGGCCTGATTCATCAAGGCACGTATCTGCCGATTTTGAGTGTATCGTAGGCCCTCTACGCATGCCTAGATCCAGGTCATCCAGCCGTGAAAGTAGCCCTGGCCGCTCCGTCTTCAAACACAATGGACACTTACCACATGCTACGATTTCAGGGAGTAAACGAGGGCGTGAAAGGGGTGTTTTGCCGTACACAATATACAATAGGAGCATGCCAAACTCAAGCGCACACAGCCACATCCGAATCCAGGTCTGGCATCTCAAAGTTGCTTGTTTTTTCTGCCGTATCTCTTGCTCCAGCTACAGGGCTAGTCCGAGTCCTGATCAGTAGTGATGACAGTCTTGTATGATTGCTAGAACATGTGTTTGCAATTAGGAGCAACTGTAAAAATTTATTTTATGTTCAGCAAACATTAAGAACAGCCTGATAAATGTATTTCATGGAAAAAAACAACACTTTTTTTTGTATAACTGTTTTCTCATTAATGTCTATATTAACAGGTTTATAATCCACATAGTATTGGACATATCTTACAGTGTCTTTTGTAGTAGAGCACAGCAGTCCTACTCACGATTTTAAAAGCACAAGTATCTTGAGATAAGTGCCTTGATGAATTCGGGTATGTGCAAAGCCTAAATACGTGTGTATAATACTAAACGCAGGCTGCGCTCAGTTTGCGTGCAGGCCCACTATGTTTTCTATCTTGGAGAACATATCTATGTGGTGCGGTCTACATATTGTCAGTAACTAGAGGCTGAATTGGTTTATCTATGTCTCAGTTCAACACCATAGACATCAGAAATATATTTTACCTGAGGATTGTACATTGAACTCTTGAGCAGCTTCTTTAGCTACACAGACTCCCACTTTAAAAAGTTCTGCTGCCTCATCAACATTCAACCCAAGGTGCTGTTTGAATCCTTCAATGCTGGCCTGATAGGTTGCTGTGCTCAACACATCAGCCCCACTCTTGAGAAACCTGAAACAACAATTTACACAGGCTTTTTAAACATTTTGGGGCGTATTCCATTGTCGGCGGAAACGCCGAAAATCCTGCGGTCCACGCACGATTACCGTAATAACGGTAATACGGTAATTTACTCGCTGGATTTTACCGTATTAACTGTAATAGTTTTATTGCCGCTGGACTTTTTAACAATTGAATACGCCCCTTTGTATCAAGTGAGATCTAAATAATGGGAAGTTACTACTTCACCACCTGTTTGTACTTTCTATATCTGAACAATATATTTCAAAAGACAGAATGCCTGATTACTAAAGTGTGATAACATTATTACATACCTTCATCTATTGCATTGTACACTGCAGCAAACTAAAACAATGAGAGATCTGTTGAACAACAATGTTATAGTTAGCAGTGGAGAATATTGTTTACCACTGATATAGTCAGAGATAAAATGATAGCATTGAAAAAAAAAAAATAGTAAGTGCTTTTAGCAATGAGGAAAAATTGTCCAAGGTAGGATTAGGAGGTCTGTTTACACTAGAAAACATATGCCTAATAGCACTGTTCCTTCTAAACTCTGTAAACAATAGTGTTAAAAACTAAAATTATTGGAATTATTCTATTATGTATGGTTGTACTGAACAGCAGATACTCATTACAGCCCTTCCAGTTGGAGTTGTTATTAGATTAACTTACATTTATAAAAACACACAAATCTCTTTCCAGTCCTATTCATTAACAAGGATTTTAAACGATTAAGAATGTTAGAATATTACTTCATCTTGTTATTCACCTTCTACAGTCGTGGACAAATATATTGGCACCATAGCGCTTTTTTCACATAACTCAAATTTTTTTCTGAAATTAAAAACAGTATTTGGTCTCCATAATCCTATTCTTTGTTAATATTACAGATCCTTTTTTTTCATTCTGAATGTATTATTGTATATCCTTTTAAATCAGAAAATGAAAAGAAATGGCACCAACAAAATTATTCACAACCTAGACTTAATATTTGGTAGCAGAGGCTTTGGTCAAAATAACTGCAATCAACCACTTCCAATAGCCATGGATGAGCTTCCTGCATCTCTCTACTGGTAGATTGGTCCACTCTTCTTGTACAGACTGTTCCAGTTCTCCCAGATGTGAAGGCTGCCTTCTCCCAACTGCCATTTTATATGTTTCCACAGGTATTCTATGGAATTTAGATCTGGACTTCAGAACAGTCCAGCGTCTTGTCTTGAATCCTTACGCTGTGCTTTCTAATATGTGTTGGGGTCATTGTCCTCCTGGAAGATCCATGATCTTTGATGAAGGCCCAGCTTTCTGACACTAAGGTCTCTAAAATCTCCTGGTAATCCCCCAAATTACCTGGTAATTTCCAGATTTGCACACGTTCAAGGCACAAAGTGCCAGACGCAACACAGCCACCCCAAAACGTCACTGAACCTCCGCCATTCTTGACTGTAGGGAAGTTGTGGTAAAATCGAACTATCACAACACATTTTTCCAGAAGGAATTTGGCTTGTTCAGGTGTGTTTTGGCAAACTCCAGTTGGGCTTTCTTATGTCTCTCTCCCAGCAGTGGTGCCCTCCTCGATGTTCTACCATATAACTCCCTTTCAATGAGTTGGCCACGGATGATGAGAGGTGAAACTGTTGTACGTTGTGCCTAAAGGTCAGCTTGAATCGGTTTGGCAGTTGATTGAGGTACTTTATACATCACTCGAACAATCCTGCGCTGAAATCTTCAAAGAAGTTTTCTCTTGCGGCCCATCCAGATTGGCTGCAGTGTCATGGGCCTTAAATTTCCTGATGACATTACGTCCGGTGGAAAGACGAATATCAAGGTCTCTGGAGATGGATTAGTCTTCTGTCTAACCTCCTCAGACAATTCTCTGCCTTATTTCTTTTCTCCATGATCATTGCAGTACATGCAGTGACACAAAACAAGAGAATAAGTCCTTTTCTCTATTGAAGCTTGTTTAATGAATCATTTTTATATTGCAAGCACCTGCTATGTACCACAGGTGAGTTCAGTTCCAAAGTGAAGAAATTCAATAATTTCTAACAACTTCTAAAATATCCCATTTAGGGATATCTATGTGAAATAATTGAAAACTTAGTACATTTTTCTACTTTCTGTGTTTTATTACACTGTAAATCAAAGAAATACATATGTGGATGCCAACTGTCAAAGTGGGCCTGTATTTTCCATAAAACCACTTCCAAATCTCCACTTCAACCACTGGATACCAAAATATTTTTTTTTCATCTGAACAATTAGAAGAATGCCAATATTTTTGGACACAACTCTACATCACCATTATGTAGAAGGCATTTGCAGGCAGTGAAAGGTTGAACAAGAAGGAATTTGAGTCTCCACCCAGATGCCTCAGGACGTCCCATATAATCAACTCACATGGGGCCTCACGTCCAGTATAAAACAAAGTTCAAGAAGGAGATAAAGAAACAGACATGTCTGAGAATGCTTTGTTCAATCAGTTATTTAAGGCAATAATATTTTTCAACAATGTTTGGATAATTATAGCAATAGTTTCATTGAGTTATACTTAATCTTACCACGACACAATAAGTAATATTGCTGTTTTTATACATGCAGAGAAACAAGGTTCTCTGTGTAAAAAACTGTATTTCCATGTAGTTTGATGAACATTGCCAGAATATAAAGTGAAAACAAAAATAAGGTATTATTTATCTTCCAAAAATGTGGGTGCAGACGTGACTGTGCAAAAAAGTTTACCTAACCCATAGTTACCAATCAGATTTGTCAGTCATTCTTCTGGTCTTTAGATAATTAAAACAATTGTCTGATTGATTACTATGGCTTACCTTTTCTTCACAATTATCTGGGTACCATGTTTCATAAATGTCCCCCATTTTATTTTTAAACTAAATAAAAAGTAAAATTACAACACAAAAAGTATAATTATAACACATACCAAATATACAAGGACTCCTGTTGACATTAGGAGGGAGAGTGTAACTTGGTCCTCCACACTTTTGGATCATACAAAGAAGATTAGCAATTGTAACATGTTTTTCTGTGCTACACTATTTTGATGAATGACCATTCGTCTCTCCAAGAGATAAATTTATCAAGATGCGAATCTGAAAAAGTGGAGATGTTGCCTATAGCAACCAATCAGATTCTAGCTGTCATTTATTTGTTACATTCTACAAAATGACAGCTAGAATCTGATTGGTTGCTATAGGCAACATCTCCACTTTTTCAAACCTGCAGCTTGATAAATTTACCCCCAGGTCTCTACTTGTAGTGTTTCTGACACTTTCAACAATTTCTAGCTCCAATAATTCAAATTGGAGCAGCTGTCTATGCCTAAGCTGGTCATATGCGCTATATATGATGTTTAACAGCAGCTGCAGACCCATACAAAAATATATATAGAAAAATAAAACTACAGTACAAATATACATATTAACAAAGATAAACTTACTCAGTGTGTACATCTTTAATTGCTTGAGGATTAGTATGAAGAAGTCTCGCACTCCAGAGTGGGTCTCCCTGAAACAGGAAAAAATAGAGCAAAAGAAATGATCATAACAAAAAATGTTACTTCAGATGAACCAAGAACAATGTTTATATGAACAGCTTACTATCAAGTCTTTCTGCCTTATACATATTAGTAGTCACAACATGGTTGTAAGTCATTATATGTGGTGACCTCCATCAAAATGTAAAAAAAAAATCTTAGTATTCAGATTTATCAAAATAATCATATGCATTGTGGGTGTAATTTTTAGTGCATTTTGCCAAATATATGCATAAATTATAAATGTATATATATGAATAATATATGGAGTACCATATGTTTGCGTTTCATTGCTCTTAACTTCATATTAAAAAGGCATCCCAGTTAAAACAATGAGAAGCATCGTAACACCCATAATAAAGGACTACTAAAGCAAAAAATACACAAGAACTATTGGCACCCTCTCCCTTGTTGCCTTCTTTAGCACCCAAGGTAACATGAGAATTGGGGGACGAGATAAACTAGCCAGTACCGTTAGGAATGCTTGCAGATCCCTGGTTCTGGCACAATACCAAGCTACTTTGTGGTTCAGCCAGGAGGCCATCATGTCGACCTCTGAAAGCCCACCCCTGTTCACAATTTGGTCAAAGACCTCTGAATTCAAGGACCATTCCATATGCATCCTTGATTTCGAGAAATTTGTTCCGTTCCATGGCACTGATCACAGAACGAATGGACTCCATACTGAATTTGACCACCCTCAAGTATAATTTTAGTGACTTCTGGGTCAGGATGGGCTGGAAGGACAAGTCCGTTTTTTTGCACAGGCTTGGACATTGTCTATTATCAGCACAAAGTTCCTAAGCTGGAATATGAAATATATCATTTTCTACAACTTCTGCAATTTTTACAGCTTTCCTTTTGCAAGACTTTTCATTTAATGACTACAAAGCTGATTCAGTCCTGCATGTTGCCACTTCTGTGTCACTTTCCTCATTAATTTGATGTGGTTGGTCCAACTTCCTCAGCAGTTAAAAAAAATGTTTCAATTTGTTTCCTTCAGTTTATCACAAATAATTTGATCACTATTGACATGTGGCAGCATTTCAATCATCCATGATAGCACCATCCTTAATTGTTTTCTAATGATGCTGTGTCCTTTAATATCAAATGTGTTGCAGCACTGAGTTCTTAATGTACTTCTTATGCATTTGTCACGCTCTTGATCAAATTACCACTATTCACTGAAAATGTTTTAGATAAACTGTCTTAGTCCCTTATATCACTAGTTCTGAATGCAGAAGCTGCAGCTAGACTGAGAATACAGAGAACACAAGACAAATCTGAACTTGTCAGTTGCATGGTTAGTGTAAAAAGGGTTCAACTTCTGTACTTAATATTTTTTGTACTATGTCGAAGTCGTATAATTGGATGAACGAAAGTATATTGGTTAATATTGTATTATTGGTCGATTGCACTCAGTATGCCACGCTACTGCGATCGCACGGTAAAATACGTACGTACACACTCACATTACAACATTTAGTTATTTATATAATTCATATTCATATTGGTTCCGTTATACAGTGATTAATGAGCAGATAGTATTAGTTTAATATTAGTTTATATATTATGATTATATGTACACTTCAGTGTTATTTAAGGTCCAGGTTATAGGAAATGTGTCATGTCTGATATCATTTTATTTCCCTATCCATCAGCAGCTGTCCAGTTCCATCGCCGAAGAGATCGCATATTGCATACTCTAGTTATTGATGTTAGGCAATAAATGGTCAGATTGATAGCAAACTGTAAAATGCTAATGGACTTGTTGTAACTGGTTTCTGGGCGAGAGAATCATCTGGAATGTTGACCTCAGCCTTTGAGGGGGTTGTTTGAACTAGCCTATGACCTGTTTACCCTGGACCCACCTGAAGTCTGGACCTATAGAAGCAAGCCACGTCATCTGCATTGTTCTATCTGTAACACTGAATGTATATATATCATAGCTGCGCTCGCACTAGCTTCAGTCTACTCTGACCACAGTATTCAAGGATGAACTACTGTTCACTGGCACCCGTGGGAGCGCAGTGCGAGCGCATGCGAACGCAGCGGTATGTATGTATCTTTTGGTATTGACTGTACTGTACTGTATTATATAATAATCATGTATTGAACTGTTAACTTTTTACATCTGCTAAAATAAATCACTTTGTGCGTTGGAAACACAATACAATCGCCTATGCAATGCTTATTTGAAAACGATAGAATTACTTTAATAACTACTATTCCCAAAGGCTTCCCATAATTAAACTTATACCAAAGAGATTGTATTTAACTGCATAACATGCTTTATGTACAAAAAATTAAACATACTTTTTTTTTTTTAGATATAAGCCACATGTCTTGCACACAACTTTTTTTTTTTATATGTGTACTTCCGCAGGGTTCTCCAAAGAATTTGTGGAATGAATATGCAATTAAACCCTGACAAGTGTCGTTACAGAGTCACTGAGGTCCATACGTTAGCCATCTCATAACTTCAGAGGGTGTTAAGTCAAAAGCTGCCAATACACAGGCTATCTAACATATGCCTACCCCCACAGATAACCAATAATCGCAGCTAACTCAGTTTATGACCAACTACCTCACAAAATTTCTGCTTCACTACAGTTTGGTCACAGCCTCGCTCCGCCAGCTTTTGCACAACTTCATTGAATGGTGTTGGTTGGACTACGATGCTGCTGCTATTTCTCGCTTCAAAAGGTATGCTCACTTCTAGCCTAGTACTCCATTTTTTTGATGTACATGTTCCTGTTGTGATCACTGCTGATGCCTCCCAGTATGGTCTTGGTGCATTCTGCCTGCAGCATAACGAATTCATCAGTTTTACTTACAGGGCCCTTACTGAACCGTAGTCTCAATATGCTCAGATTGCAAAGGAATTGTTGGCTCTAGTTTTTTCTTATCAAAAGTTTCACGATTGTATTTATGGGCATCCAGTGTTGGTTGATACAGACCACTAACCCCTGATTACTATTCTCTGCAAACCTATGTCTCAGCATGATTTCAACGTTTCATTTTCAAGCTCCAAAGGTACCATATGGATGTGGTGTACAAACGTGGAAAGGACCTCTATATAGCGAACGCCTTATCTCTTACGCACCTCCCAGACTCAGATGTCCCTGATGAGATGGAGACCTGGATTTCATGGAGTCTAATGTCATCTCCTCCAGGCGCATGGAGAATCTCTGTGAAACTACACTCAGGGAAGACTTCTGCCAATGTTTGTCTTGTGTCTATCTTGTGACTGCAAGTCTTTCTTCGCTTTCTGCATCTAATTAACATTCTTAGATGGCTTTCTGTGTGGTCAATTGTGATGGTTAGACGACAGGGTCTGAGCATCTTCAAAACGGCTGGTCTTGAGGGGGACTTCCCGCTATGCAGTACCTATCAAAAATGATCAAGGAAGGACAAGAAGTGAACCGGTCATTGTCGCCCAATTCTCAATAATCCGTGTCGGGAGCGAAGGATAGCCTGTGTGTGATATGCTCTGGCCAATATTCTGCTGAGAAACCATGAATCCTGGAACTCATGTGGATGTTACTTTGACACGTACCACATACATAAACATTGTTGCAGACCGGGTACAATCCTTTATGGCAACGGTATTACCTGATGGCAGTGGCCTCTTTCAGCAGGATAGTGCGCCCTGCCACACTGCAAAAATTGTTCAGAAATGATTTGAGGAAAATGACAGAGTTCAAGATGTTGACTTGGCCTCCAAATTCCCCAGATCTCAATTCAATTGAGCATTTGTGGGATATACTGAAAAAGCCATGGAGGTTCCACCTTGCAACTTACAGGACTTAAAAAATCTGCTGCTAATGTCTTGGTGCCAGATACTACAGGACACCTTAAGAGGTCTTGTGGAGTCCATGCATCAATGGGTCAGAGCTGTTTTGGTTTCTGAGGGGGACGTACACAATATTAGTTAGGTGGTGTACATCTTGTGGCTGATCAGTGTTAATTAAATGAAAATTAAATGGAATTAGGTAAAAGCTGTAACTGCCGAAATGCTGGAACGCCGGAATGAGTCAGCGTACTACAGTGCCTTCTGCTGCTTTTTGTCTTGAGTGAAGCTTGCTGGTGTTTTCTCTGCCTGTATAGTGCATTCTGCACTGCTATATATTCTAGTTATCTGTTCTACCTGCCTGAATGTATGCTGGAATGGAGCGCTGGGTGCATTACCCATCCATTCCGGCTGCTAGATTAGGGCTCTGAGTACCTTAGCCATCTATCCCACCTACTAGAATTGGGCTATAAAGTATCTTAGAGAACTATACCAAGTGCTGGTATGGGGCTCAGATGACCCAACCATAAATTACTACTGCTGGAACGGGGCTCTGGGTACCTTAGTCATCCATTCTGGCACCCGGATGGTCTCAGTATCTTAGCCATCCATTCCAGGTGCAGGAATAAGGTTTTGTTTATATTAATCATCCATCCCGACACCCGTAATGGATGGGTAATGTACTAGCAGACCCATTCTGGCACCCGGAATGGATAGCTATGGTACTGGCAGACCCATTACGGCACCCGAAATGGATGGCTAAGGTCCTCGGAGCTCCATTCTGGCACCCGAAATGGATGGCTAAGGGCCTCGAAACTCCATTCTGGCAGCCAAAATGGAAGATTAAGGTCCTTGGAGCTCCATTACGGCAGCCAGAATGGATAGCTAAGGTACTTGCAGACCCATTTGGCACCTGGAATGGATGGTTAAGGTCGTCGTTGCTCCATTCTGGCAGCTGGAATGGATGGGTAATGTACCTAGCGCTCCATTGCGACACACATTCAGGCAGGTAGAACAGATAACTAGAATATATAGCTATGATATACAGAAATATATAAAAACATTATATATATTCCACATATTGCAGAGAACTGTGTTCTGTGTAGCAGTACAGAATGCACTATATTGAGAGAGAAAACAGCAAGCTTCACTCAAGACACCAAGCAGCAGAGGGCGCTGCAGGGAGCCAAATCATTCCGGTGTTCCGACAATTCTGGTTTTCACCCACAACCAAATTAGATGCAGCATCAGTCGCTGTATTTTAGATACCTTTATCAGGAAACCAGCAGTCTCCAGCTCAGTTGATATTCCTCCACTCAATATTCTCACTTTCCCTCCCAGTGCCATGATGTCAGCTGTACTAGTCCCCCTATAGTAACGGTGCTACCAGTAAACACCTCTCGGAACTAATAGTGACCCATTGAACTGTACATATTTACAGATTCGGAACTAGCTCCCATTCGTGTACGGACCCTGTGACGTAACGTACAGGGGGGCAAGGGGCGTGGCTCACAGACATTGTGGAGGGCAGTACGGACTCTGTGACGTCACGTAAGGGGCGTCCTAACAGGCAACGGGGAGCACTCACAGGCAGCGTGACTGACATCAGAAGACAACTAGCTAGGTGACTGGTAACCTAGTGGCCATAAGGACCAGGACGAAGGGGAACTAGTCGCAACCTTAAAACTCCATCAGCCCTGCATACTGTTCCGTCGTACACTGTGATTTCTGAGTATGTCCGTCCAGTGACACTGGCTGAGGTTGCTGTGTTTATCTGGCTCCATGCAGCCTGTTAGACACGCCCCTCTGGCACCAGCATACAGGCCACGCCTCCAAACCGGAGACAAGTAACATTCTCCTAAACTAGTGTTGACACTCCAGGTGTTGTGAAACTACAAACCCCAGCATGCTCTGTCAGCTCTCAGCTAGTAATCTACTGGCAAAGCATGCTGGGGCTTGTAGTTTCACAACACCTGGAATGTCATAGGTTAGCCATCACTGTCCTAAACACATTCCAGTTCCAGAGCTGGACCGGATTTCATATACACTTTAACAAGTGTTCAGCGTCGTCCACACAAATTCCAGTAGGAATAGCACATCATAGTCGGATGTTACAGGCCCTCTGTGCTGTGCGGCTCGTGAAACCACTGAGGTGAACAAGCCTTAAGTGTCCATTATTTGCCATTTAAAAAACATAGCCCTGCACACCATGTAAAAAATAAAAATAACAAAGAGACAAATAATAAATCTATCAAACAGAATTACACAACTGAAAACTTTAAAAAGCATTTACAATGTGTAGGTGTGTAAAGTGTTTGTTAAGAGGTTGTCCATTTTGGAACCACTCTTTTTATAATACGAAGCAGCCTTGGCCCAGCGAGGGTTACAAGTACTAAGGGAACCAGCCTGCCAACCTAGCCAATCACATGGTACTTTGCTGCAGCAGCAGCTCATGGGGAGGGATCAGGCAGCTGCCAGTCCGGGTTTCAGACAAGAAAGTGGATGTCTGGGATTCCTGTTTCTGCAACTATCCCACGACTTCTTTCTGAGCTAATTACTTATCCTAATGACAGCATTGTGTGGTCTATGTGCTGCACCATTAGCACGCTGATATATGTGGCAGAAATGCAACAGGCTGACACGAACGTTTGAAGTCTTAAATAATTTTGTCCAGCATCCCAGGTTGTCCCTCCCATATCCTCTGTAGACTTCCAGGCATCTGGAGTACAGACAGTAGTTCCTACTTTATTGGCACCTATGAGGGAATCGCACAGCTTCTGCTCTAAACTAGTAAACGCCCAAATGCTCTGGCTGTTACCCTAGTGTTTTGGCTGCCTATGGTGAGTCTTGTCAATGTTTTGGCATCTCTTGCTAGTGGCAGCTATAGCAGCCCCCCTGCGCTGCAGTCATAGCCCCCCCTATGTGAGTACCGAGCTCAGCCGAGTATGGGGTCCTGGGCTCCGTGGAGAGGTTGTTCTTCCTGCTCGTTATTTCTACATCCAGGCTGTGGACACCGAAGGGAGCAAGTGAGTACATTGTTTTAAAACAATTTAACACTTTCTCAAAAGCAAAATATAAATAAGTGGACATATACATTTAATTATTGTACTTTTAGATAGTATTTGTGAAAACACTCTTGAAAAGTTATTGTATGTACTGTACACATTCTCCGTGTAGATTGACATAACTGTCTAAATGTGAAGCTTGTTAGCTAACCCACTAGCAAATACCAGAGCAAATAACTACACTTGGCTAACAGCACACTTTTTTTTAACCTATTTGTCTCCTAAACATGTTTACTAAAACTACATATTTTTAGAGGTGTGAAGGAGCAAATAGAAATTGCTTATGATTAATATGGGGCTCATATAG
The DNA here is from genome assembly GCF_038048845.1 of Mixophyes fleayi. Lineage (NCBI taxonomy): Eukaryota > Metazoa > Chordata > Amphibia > Anura > Limnodynastidae > Mixophyes > Mixophyes fleayi. The sequence continues at coordinate 128,900,292 of NC_134403.1, forward strand.
TAACAGGCATTGCTGTCCAGATTGTTTACATAAATGCAGGGGCAGAGCAATGCATCATCTGAGCGCTCATGATCTGGCGCCACTCAGAAGAGGTCTCTGCTCTGCTTTTTTATTTTTTTCATTTAAATAGTCAAAAAACTTTAAGAAGGTTTTCATTATGGGTTTTTTTTCTGCTGTATTTTATGCTTTGTTTTGTTTATGCTTGTCTTCACATTTCGTATTCCATGACTTAACTTAAAGGGGACATTCTGAATATGTTTAGCCATATCACTTGGCTAAGTGATGTTCTGCCGTTAACGTTGGTATATTTGTGCTCCTTTCCAACACACCAATGTGAATATGATGTTCAGGGGGATGTATATGCACAATGGTGATCGTTCAAGTGCGGCATACCCACACAGGGCTACCACCAGAAATTGCCGCCCAGTACAAATGTAACAGGCAGGTCCCCCCCTTCCATCACCCCCTGTCCCCTATTCTATCTAACCCCTGCAGTAGTTTGCTTACCTCTCCTTCTTCTTGCTGGCTCCTCTCCTTTGACAACGTTGTGACGTTATTAATTACATGACGTCACTAATGCTGCAGGGAGCCTCTCTACCCGGGTGCCGGCCAGCTCTCTCTCTCGAAGATGTGCACCTGGGGGGGCTGAACTGGAGCAAGTGTCGGTAGCCATGACTTCTTGGAAGTGGATGCAGACATGCTGCCTACAAGAGGGGCCCGCTGCTTAATTCTGCACCGAAGCCTCCAAACTCCTTATATCTCAGGAGCCGCTGTTGCTGCCTAGAAATGAAGACATCTACATCCCTTAATTCACTGCAGAGGCCTGCTTCCCCTAATAGATCTGTTTGAGCGCAGGCCTGGTGAGGCCCCATATTTCTGTACTCCCTGTACTAGCAGATCTCCCCCCCCCAGCAATCTTCATCCCATTAAATTGCGGTGGAAAGGTTCGATCAATAAGGGAAAAGGGGTGGGGCCAAACAGAGTGAAGGAGGGGTGTGGCTATGCAAAATCTCCCCCCACCCCCCTGATGTCTAGGTCTGCCCTGCCCCCCTGATGGCGGTGCTCTCCCCCCCACAAGATTTCATAGTGAGAGTTCAGTAATGAAATAACACATCAGAATGTTTCTTTATTCCTTTCCTTTAATGCTGTATATGTTTTGGGTAGCGACAGTGGAACAGAACAAACGTGTTAAGTTATAGTGATTCCCTGCCAGGCGCGGGCTGGCAATTTCAGCCCGGGGGGCACACAGGCGGCCGCATCACATGACAAGGGATGCGGCCGCATCATTGATGACGCGGCCGCATCCTGTGTCATGTGATGCGGCCGCCTGTGCGATGACGCGGCCACATCCCTTGTCATGGGATGCGGCCGCCGGGAAAAAACGCGGATTATAAATCTGGGGGGCGGCCCTAACATCGGTAGTTCTAAACGGCCTGGGGGGCCGATGCCCCCCTGCCCCCCGGCCCAGCCCGCCCCTGTTCCCTGCTGCTAATTTCAACTACACATCTCTGTTATTCCAGGCTTCTCTTACTGGAGACACCATGTCTTGGCAGTCAGTAAAATGATAAATGGATTTCCTAAATTAAAGGAGGCAAGGATTCTGTTCTACCTGACAGGAGATGCTTAGATTCTAGTGTGTGCTGTCTGTGTGTTTACTAATAAAACATTTTTATTCCTTGTTTAGTTTCACTTGTTCTCCTCAGAAGAACCTATTTCAAGTCCGCATTACTGCACCTACAGAGCAATATACTAGAGTGGGAGTTCAATTACTTGACCGAAAAGATGGCTCATTCCTGGTAAGGTACAGACTGTATGCCAGCTACAAAAGCCTGCAAATTGAGATTACAGTCAACGGCAAACATGTTGCAAAGTCTCCATATTTTATAGAAGGTATTTTATTTCTTCAGAATAATTATGTATTAAAATTGCATTCTAAATCAGTCCATGCAGCCTCTCATTCAGATTCATTATACTTGAATTGGGGTGGATCATTAGATGAAGTAATTTTGAGGTTTGATGGTTGAGTCGAAGATAAGGAATTCAGTTGATTATATGCTACTAGTTAGAATTTTTTTCCAAGTCATACAAAACATTAAATATTAAAGAAGAAATATTGTTAACAGAAATAAAAAAAATAAACATGTTTTAATTTTGTCTCTGTTACTGGGGTAAACGCTCAATTTATTATTTTGCTCTGAATACCCTCCTACTGAGTTTACCAGTAGACTGCTGAGATAGAGACAGACTGGGTGAGTGGAAGGACCCAAAATATTATAATAGATGATTTATTCTTCCCAGTGAATTTTATATTGTTCTTTTAATGTTTGGCAGATAGGGCTTTCCTTTGGTGAATCTATGAGTAAATATGTTTGTAATTTATATAGATTGTATAGGTTCAAAATGTCCAAAATAATTTTTTGCATGATTTTTTCCTTCGTAATTTTCACACATTTAATTCAGCCTACAAATTCTACCCCAACTCTGTATACTTTGTATCTGTGTGTATGTGTGGGTGATAATAAGGAAATTTTTTTCTGTTATATCGCTGTAAGGGGCAAATTGTTATACAGCCCCAGAAGTAGCTATTGCAGCACAGGATAGAGTTATCTCATACAGATGCACTATATGGACAAAAGTATTCGGACGCTTGACCATTACACCAACAGGGACTGTAATAACAGTGTATTCAAATACATATACTTTAATATGGGGTTGGTCCCACTCTTCTTGGAAGGCTTTCCACAAGATGTTGGAGTGTTTCTGTTGGAATTTGTGCCCATTCATTCTGTAAAGCATTTATGAGGTCAGGCACTGATGTTGGACCAGAAGGCCTTGCTCCCAATCTCCGTTCCACTTCATCCCAAAGGTGTTTGATGGGGTTGAGGTCAGGGCTGTGTGTGGGCCAGTCAAGTTCTTCCACATCAAACTCCTCAAACCATGTCTTTGTAGTCCTTGCTTTGTGCACTGGGGCACAGTCATGTTGGAATAGAAAAGGGCCTTCCTCAAACTGTTGCCACAAAGTTGGAAGAATAGCATTGTCCAAAATGACTTGGTATGGTGAAGCATTAAGATTGCCCTTCATTGTAGATAAGGATCCTAGCCCAAACCCTGAAAAACAGCCCCATACCATTATCCCTCCTCCACCAAACTTCACAATTAGCATAATGCAGTCAGGCAGGTAACATTCTCCCGGCATCCGCCAAACCCAGACTCGCCCATCTGACTGCCAAACAGAGAAGTGTGATTCATCACTTCACAGAACACGTTTTCACTGTTCCACAATCCAGTGTCTTTGTGCTTTACACCAGTCCAATCGACGCTTGACATTGGTCTTGGTGATGTGAGACTTGCATGCAGCTACTCGGTCATGGACACCCATTCATTCAGTTTTTGTGCCATATATGCCAGTGGAACTCTTCAGCTATGAAATCAGCAGTGCATTGGTGACTTTTACGCACCATGTGATGTTTACCTGGTCTTCTGCTTCATGGCAGAGTTGCTGCTTTTCCTAAAAGCTTCCACTTTCTAATAATATCACTTACAGTTGACTGTGAAATATCCAGCAGGGATGAAAGTTCCCGAACCATCCGGTGGCATCCTATCACAGTACCACGCTTGAAGTCACTGAGATCTTCAGAATGACCCATTTTGTATCACAAATGTTTGCAAATGGAGACTGCATTGCTAGGTGCTTGATTTTATACGTCTCTGGCACCCGGTCTGATTGAAACACCTCAATTCAATACTTAACAGGTGTGGCCAAATACTTTTGTCCATATAGTGTATGTTCTGCTCAGAGAGTGATTCGGTTTAGTTTCTGTATGCAAGTTGTGTCCCTTCTGACTTGCACTATTAATCATGGTCACTGAGCGTGATAAGCAGCGTATCCTGAGAGCACCTTATGGGCATAAAATTTTTGTTGCGTCCCTCTGGAAGTGGAAGGACACAACTTAAATTCTGTGTTTATGGTGCACAGAGAGTTAAAACAACTGTTATTCTAACATTAGTATGTGATCCATCAGTCAGATAACCTCACATTTAGTAATGTTACTATTTCTATATATGGAGAAGTCTTGGTAAAGCATTTTGTAGACAGCGCAACAGTGGCCTCTGCAGGCTGGAACAAATTACATTCCATCCAAAACCATAGTATACATTTGACTAATTGTAGCCTTTTGTAAAATGCAATTACTTAGGCAACCTATGAATAAAATTCATTGAATATATAATATTTAGCACTGATTGCTCTGTCGATTAGTTGGAATGTTTATTTGTGACATAAATTACCCCATAGCATGTTGCTTTCTAATCTACTATTTCAAGCAATGTATTGTTTCCCAATTTATTTCTCAACATCTATTTATATATCATCATCACCATTTAATTATATTGCGCCACCAATTCTGCAGCTCTGTATTGTACAGAGAATATTTGTCCTGCACATCAGTCCTGCCCCATTGGAGCTTACAGTCTAAATTCCATTACACTCACAAACAAGGAGAATTTTCTCAACAGACTATTAACCGACTAGCATGTTTTTGGAACTTTTTTATATATCGCCAACATACTCCACAGCCCTTTTATAGTTAGGAACAAACACAAGACAAAGAGTAAAGAGGGACTTGCTTGTAACTTATTTTCCTCTTCTTAGTAGAGGTATTTACAAAAATGAGAAGTGAGATCTTTCAAGTCATGATACTATAAATGATGAGATATTAGTGATATCACAATCTTTCAAAAGATTTTAAAAATATTCGAAAATCACAGCTATTGCCTATTGAGGGTAAAGAGTGATGTTTGTAGAATTCTCACTTTTTTAGAGAAATAACAGATCCACATTTATCGTGTTTGAATTTATTAATAGTAGGAATTAAGTGACTTTAGATAATCATGTATTTTAGATATGGGTCACACTGTTTTGTTTTTTTTTGTTTTTTTTCATATGTTAAACTAGAGCAACAACAAAGAACTAAAACCTTCATGCTTATAATCAGGAGATACTTTTGAAAGACTTTTTCTGATCACTACATGTTATGAAAATTTATTATTGTGTGTTTAACACCAGCGCAGAGTTGCACTATTGTTTTGTTTTAATTGTACTCATTGTGTAATGGTATAGGGTGACATTCTAATAGTGTGTTCCAGCTGCTGGTGGTGTGTGTGCAGGTGAGTTTGGATTTTATTTAATTTTTTTATTATTTTATTCCAATACCAGATATGTTATCTGAGTTTTTAGTGTGTGTGTGTGTGTGTGTGTGTGTGTGTATATATGTATATGTGTGTATATATAATAATATTACACACCATTTTCTCCTCCAGGTCCAGTATTCAGTGAAGAATGTTACTGTCCTGAACCACATAGTGACACATGGTTAAAACACATGTTTTGTAATGAGTCCATCCCACAAATTGAGCGTGATCTGAAACACTTCCCAACTGTTGACCCAGACAAGATTGCAGTGGAAATTCCAGAGAGATTTGGTGAGCGCCAAAGTTTGTGTCATTACACCATTAAAGACAATAAGGTACGTTTTATTTTTAGAGTTTTCGAGTTTTAGTGTTTGGAAAATTTAGATTTTTTTTTAACTTACAAAAACCCCCCAGTGTTTTTCAGTGTTAATCAATAAACATGCCATGACAATACGACATCATTATTTTGAATGGGGGAAAGGAGATAGTGTCAGGACAGTATCTCAGGGTAGGATAGTGTGTCAGGAGAGAGGGGAGAGGGTGTCAGAATTTTAATAAAATGTTATTTATATTATGCAAAGTAGAGGTTGCACCTTTACATCAATGAGATTTGGGATCGGGAGCTAACACTATATATAATGTATAGATCTAGTAACACATATTATACTTGTGACATTGGTGCTCTATTACCAACCAGTAGTGAAACTCACCATTGCACTTCACTGCAGATTGCCACACATCACACTAGGGTTAGTTTGCAGGGCTGGCCTTTGGCTGTTTAAAGTGGACAACGTGGTGTTTAAAAAGGAAAACAAAAACCATCTTGTGAGTATGTTGCTATAGCTTTACTGTATTGCACCTTTCTAATATATGTTTAGTTTGTATATGACAGGTGACTTATTCAATCATATCTAGCCTTGTCTAATTATTGTTAGAGTGATGAACTAAAGCCATAACATACAGTCTGATGTGTGTGTATCCTAGTAATTATTCCTAACGCGTCTCCTAGTATGGCTGGAGAAGAACAAAATATAAGCTCTCAGCCAAGTTGGGGGATCTAACCTGGGTCCTTCTGGTACATTTAATGCCACATTCAAATTTCTTTTCACTCCTTATGGCATTAGGGGACTAAGTTCCCCCATTCTGTTTGGGGATGCAGGACTTGTATACTGGTCTAGGGTGTCACTGAGACAACTTGATCAATAAACATTTCTATAAAAAGAAAACACACTTTGGTAAAATACTTTTATTATTCTTTAGTACTTGCCTTTCTTTGTATTATGCATAGACAAGATTTTCCCTCTTCATTGGTAGTAATTTGTGGAGTAACAATGATTGAAGCCCTCAGTCATCATAGCTTAACAAACAGATTGGAGTGATTTGACTCTGCTCACTGATTCTTCATTCAGTAGTTGTTAATGTACTGCTAAGTATGGGCATTGGTGGAGAACCATTATTTAGATAATTTGAGCTCTGTGTTTGCTTTTAAGAAAGTCATATTTGCGGCTTGCAAAATTGTTACACGTGTAGAACCGGAACAGGATGGACTATATATTGTCAATTTAACACTGCACTAAGTCTGTCTCTAATACAAAATTACATTTGTAATTTTATTATATATGTTTTAATAAGTGGGGTTTTTTCTGCTTTTAATTTAAAATGACTATACTGTCCCACTAGTTTGTCAGTATACTGACATCAAGTTCACCCCCAGTGCTCATTTGATGCGGTGGGCCTGATTCATTAAGGACAGTAAGGTAAAAAAGGGAGTACATTTTCTCTTAGGCAAACCACATTACAATGCAAGGGGTGCAAATTAGTTTACTATTATTTTGCACATAAGGTAAATACTGGCTGTGTTTTCATGTAGCGCACAAATACTTGATAGCATTATTTTTACACTGAAAATGAAGGTTGATCTAGGACAGTGTTGGCTAACCTGTGACACGCCAGGTGTTGTGAAACTACAAGTCCCAGCATACCCTTCCAGCAATAAGCTTCTATATATTGGCAAAGCATGCTGGGACTTGTAATTTCACAAACACCTGCAGTGTCACAGGTTAGCCGACACTGATCTAGGACATGCTCTACCCCAGTTATAAATCTGTCCCCACATTTTAAATTGACCTCCCCTTCCAATGCTACATGGTTTTGCCAAGGTGGAAAGATACTCATTTTTTTTGCTTTAATGAATAAGGCCCTGTGAGTTGAAAAATGTATTGATCAACATCAAGTGTCAAAAGCTACATCTTCCTCAAGGAAACTCAGGATGTAGTTACTAGTCTTTGTGGAATACTAGTTTCCAGTAAACTTTTAAATAAAGCAGCTGACTTTCATAATTTGTTGAAATAAGCCTTTGAATCATTTTTTCACAAGACTTATTCTGAAATTATTTATTTTTTATTAGATCTACATAAAAACATATGGAGTACATGTTGGCTTCAGGATTTTCATGGATTCCCTTCTTCTGTCCTTAACAAGTAAAGTAAGTAATTCGAGGAAACCAAGTCGTTACTCTATGTGTTTTACATACATGATAACGAAAGCGTAGGGACCTGGGTTAGAAGTGTCCTCTACATTTATATGGATTACGAGATAATTAAATGGGATGTCCATGCAGCATATATTTTTAAAGATAATATTTGGGATTGTGTACTCTGATTGTACCTAAATTATCAATTGGTCTGATTGTCAAGCAATTACCAATTACTCTCCTACAAAAACAGTATTTAAGAGATAATGGGCCCAATTTAACAATGGATGTCCGAAGTTGTGCGTAAAAATGCACTTTGCTGCTCTGTGCATGCGCCACATTTTTACTATAATGTAACTTGCACATCTGGCACCTAATGCCAGGAGAGGCAGATTGGAGATGTGCACATGTAAGTTCAGCAAAGTAGGGCTGTATATTTTGCTGATCACTAACGGCTGGTGTACAGGTTTGTGATGATGACAGCACCAGCTTGTATCTCTACTGTTTAACACCAGAATTATAAAAAATATATCATTTTAAAAAAAGTGCCCCACTTAAATGAATAGCTAGCACCAGTGTTATAGCTTGGGCTGGTTACTGCTAAAGCAGGCGACCAATGAGCGTGGGGTCCATGTGCAAAGCGCCAGCGCCAGTCTTGGCTGTTACCTTTGCCAGAATGTGCACCAGCCTATTCAACATCCCTAGAGATTTCTGGTCTCAAAAAAAACAGATGGGCCTTGCCCCTGCCTAGTGACAGCCTGCTGAATTTCACTGGAGCTCTTGTTGCCACCACTGGTCTGTTGGGTGAAAAATAGATGAAATAATATTGTGGAACTACAAATCCAAGCAATCCTTGCCAGCCATTGACTGCTTGGGCATGCTTGGTGCTTTGGAAGCAGTATCGAATAGAAAAAAACAAACAAAAAAACATGTAAGACATTCACAACTTCTTAGCATAGCTGCAACGTGAATTCATTTATAGCAGTAATCCCATGAAAAAAAAAAGAGACGTGTTTTTAACATAACTTGCTGTGGCAGGCTTTAGAAATGTTAGTATTTACCATTTATCTACCCTCCTATTGGGGTATAGAGTAGTGGGAATAGGCAATTGGCACTTAAAGAACTGTTAACTAGCTAGCCTCCCTCTCTGTATCCCACTTCATGAATAGGCGTCAGTTTAAGTTTAGTGTCAGCAATAACTTTTCCCCTCTGTTTCTAAAAACAAATTTTTTTTAAAAACAACCCAAAAAAACCTTTATTTCAGGGAAAGTATAAATGGTGAAACAAACACCCCTTTCAGAGGCGAACGCAGGATTTAGAAGGGGGGGTTTCCGCCCACCCGGGGGAAAAAAAATAGAGCGAGATGCGCAGCAGCTCCATTTCAGTGAGTCTGAATTCTACAGCAGCCGCGGCGCTGTCAAGAAGCATCCGCGGCAGTGTTGTATTATACTACAATACAGCACTGCCGCGGACGCTTCTTTGACAGCGCCGCGGCTGCTGTAGAGTACCGTTGGTTCCCGGAGGGGAGGGGTTTCTGGGGAACCAGAAACCCCCCCCCTGCGTGCGCCACTGCCTTTCATGTTCTTAAAAGCTTTCTTATCATAGCTAGTCTTCTAAAACAGATAACATTTTTTTTTAACTTATTTACTAAACTAATTTAATTTTTTAGCCAGATTAAACAAGGGTGTCTGTGCTTACTGCTTTTGACATGAAGTTGGTGATTTGTAACTGTGTGCACATGTCAGGGGCGGACCCAGACATTTGCCCTACCCGGGGCAATTTTAGGGGGGAAGGGGATTTAGGCCCCGCCCCCTTTCTGTGTTCTAAGGCTGCCGGCGGCTGCACAGTATGTGCAGATCCGTTCAGCAGTGAAAGTGTGCTGTCCCGCTGCTCTGATTGTGTTTAAAACACAATCAGAGCAGCCGGGCAGCATACTGTCGCTGCTGAACGGACCTGCACAGAGTGCAGCTGTCGGCAGCAAGCCCCTGGTAGGGGGGGCAATCGCCCCGATCGCCCCCCCCCCCGCCCCCCCCCCCCCTGGATCCGCCACTGGCACATGTACTATGTGTAAGTGATGCATTATGTAGGGTTGTATGCAAGTTAACAAACTTTGCACATCAGTAAGATGTAAAAAGTTCATCCAATCCACAGCAGTGCTCATTTTGCACATTTACATGTTGTTGTTTTTTGTGCTCTGAGCAGAACCTTGGATTGAATGAAATCCTACAAGTGCTATCCTCTCTTTCTATCCTCTACTTCTCTGACTTTGAATTTAGTTGCATAGACAGTTGCGTCTGTATTAAGGTATGCTCTCTGTGAAACCTAGATCACCTAGATCAACTTGTTTATTTTGTTATTGTACCTTCTGCATCTACTTTCCATGCAGTCCAACTACTTCAATTATTAAATAATTCTGGGCAATTTTATTGTTTTAATGGATTAACTTCTTATTAAGTGGAAGAATAGGCAGGTTCCCATTTCTGGAACACCTGCATTTCCCCAAAGACTCACCTCTGACTATGGGGGTAATGTACACTGCCCAGAAGTGTCATTAAATAAAGAGTTCAAATGTATCAATAAAGCTAATTGGCTGGTTGGGTGGCAGCCTCTGAATCCTATTAATTGATTTACTTACACTCATCAGTGTATTTATTTAGGCTGTTAATTTACTCCCAAAGGAGTTTCCCGGGTACTATTGGAATGCTGAATATGAGAATACCACTTAACTGTCACTTTGGGGTAGGGTATTATTGAAAAAGAAAAAAAATATATAACCTGACCTGATCTATGTAAACTAGACATCAAAAATGGTATTTTCCCCTTCAATTGTGTAGTTTTTATGTGCAAGTTCAAACTAAATGAAAAGGTTCAGTAGGTGGCAGTGCATGCCGTTCTATACACTTAGATATGTTGTGTCTGTCAATGGGAAAGTATTGCCAATAGTACAGTCTGTAAATCAATAACATTTATATTGAAGTGGACCTGGAAAGCTGCTGGACAGGTTATTTTTATAGCTATTTATTATCCTAATCAGAGTATTTAATGGAATCTATTTTCTCCTACAGGTGAAAGTTCCAGATGTTGAATTTTTTGTTAATTTAGGGGATTGGCCACTGGAAAAGAGGAAAGTATTGCCCATTCATCCCATCTTCTCCTGGTGTGGATCGACTGAAACAAAGGATATTGTAATGCCCACTTACGACTTGACAGATTCTGTATTGGAGACCATGGGGCGGTAATCTAATTTTTTGTGTAATTGTGCAGTTTTTATTTTACCATATGATGTGGCTGCAATTTCTGGAGTAATTTTTTTTTTTTGTAAAAGAAACTTTGAACCATTTTTTTTCAACTACCTTAATGTTAATGGGTACATGAAAATCTTAAAAGTAATTTTAATGAGAGAAATTAAAACACTGGTGATCCATGATTTTATTTTTTTCCCATTTGGTGAAAGGAGGTGACACACAAAAAACTTCATTTTTTAAATTTGTTATAATTGCTAGTTTACTTTTTCTTGTGTTAGTTACATAGTAACATAGTTGATGAGGTTGAAAAAAGACACCAGTCCATCAAGTTCAACCTATTTTGGATCTCCTGCGATCCTGCACTTATATTTGAAATTAATCCAGAGTAGGCAACCGCCAATCTGGTTCAATTGTGAAAATCCCCCCAGACTCAATTGCAGTCCTATTTTTACCCTTTATCCACCACTATCCTTCATTTTAATTAACGGTCGTATCCCTGGATACACTTTTCCGCTAAAAATTTGTCTAACCCTTTCTTAAACATATCTATTGAATCTGCCATCACAACCTTCCCTGGCAATGAATTCCATATCTTGACTGCCCTTACTGTCCTCTAACCTTAGGGGGTGACCGCGTGTCCTGTGTATAGTCCTTGGGGTAAAAAGTTCACATGAAAGTTCTCTGTATTGACCCCTAATGTATTTGTACATAGTAATCGTATCTCCTCTTTGACGCCTCTTTTCTAAAGTAAATATGCCTAAACTGGCTAACCTTTCCTCATAACTTAATGACTCTATACCCTTTATCAATTTTGTCGCCCTTCTCTGAACCCTTTCTAGTTCCAAATTATCTTTTTTATAGAGTGGTGCCCAGAACTGTACTGCATATTCAAGATGAGGTCTTGCCAACGATTTATACAGTGGCAAAATTACACTGTCTTCCCTTGCATCTATGCCCCTTTTTATGCATGCCATTACTTTGTTTGCCCTTGCAGCTGCTGCTTGACATTGAGCACTATTGCTAAGTCTACTGTCTACGAGCACTCCCAAATCCTTTTCCATTATAGATGTTTTTCTTTTGCTCAACTTAAAAAGTATACACTTATTTTCAGATAGAATTAATATTAATTTAAATATATTTTTTTCTGATTTTTACTGGGGAAACCTTCACAATCAAATTTTAGGTTGTAGAACTTGATTACCAATCTCTCCACAATCTGTGGGCTACCTACATTTCTAACGTTGTGTCCAGAAACAATTCTACTCTTGCTACGTGCACTAATACTGATGACCAATTAACCTCTGTTACTTTGTCTTATTTGCAAGCAATGTGCCCCTTCCCTGGCTCTCTAAAATGTTCTTGCTGGCTCTTTAATTTGACTAATTAGTTACTAAATTATGCATTATTTTGTCGTCCCCTGACCTAAAATGATCTGGGTAAGATATTCAGCTATAATGCAGGAATATGACACAAGAGACAACTCTCCTCACCATTCCAACAACCTGAACCTCGTGAACATACTGCCTGTTTAGGTACTACATTGGAATAAATATCTATAAAGACAATAGGAATCCCAAGAGTCAGGCAATCCATTACAAGGAGGACTACTTAAAGGGAAACAAAAAAATAATATTTAAATTTGTCTCTCAGAAAAAGAATTGGGGAAACATGGGCATGCACTGTTCCTCTCTTTCTAGCTTCTACTCCAGCATATGATTAGTGAATACATCCTTTTGAATAGACCATAGGGAGATGTTGGATAGTATAAATTCATTGGTGTATTAAGCATTAGTGCTTTGCACTTGCAAAGCAGTATGAGGGATCTAAGGCATCCTTTGTCATTTGGGAGAAAGATTATGTTTATGAATCAACTTTATGTGTTCTGTTACTCCATTTTATTTACCAATGTACTTTTTATCTTAACTGCTCTACTGTTGTCACCAAATGAAGTATATTATTTAAAAATAATAGGGGATTGAGGACAAAATAATAACCTTAAAACATGATTAGAAAATCAGTACATTAGATGGTAACGCACAATAGGTTTGTGCTTCCCTTAAGCTAGGAGTTCTTAAGAAGGATCATGGCCACCCTTGAGATCTCCTAGCTTAAGGGAAGAATCACACATGTGTTTATTAGTAAACTTAAGAACGTTTCCCACAAGCAGGCTTTTATGCTTGCTTTTGGTTATTGACATTGAGATATAGTTTAATGATTCAATGTATGTGCTTTTTTTATTTTTTATTTACTTTCACCATAGTAAAGGGTAATTCTTTGACAGCGACGAGCAATCTATATGAACTAACGCACTGAAGTCCAAAGATGTTTTAAAGATAGAAATTTGCAGTACAAGGTCATCTGTTCATAATGCAGAAAGTAGAAGTAAGCATGATTTAAACTATCTGAGCCAGCATGACAGACCTTATATTCTAAATGCATTTACTTCAAAATGGGATCAAGTAAATATGACGTACCTTAAAAATAAAATAAATTTAAAGGCTGTTCTGAAATTCAGTGGCCTGAAAAACTGTACTGTTCACCCTTCTCTGCGCAATATGGCAATTTGGTTTTTGGTTTAGGTCCACTTTTTACACTGTAATATAGTGTATAAGTGCATAACTTACTATGTTATTTTGGTGTGTGTTTACATCAACAGTTTATACATTGAGTTTAAGCAAGTAATTTAATTATACTATGTGTAGCATTTGAAGAATGCTACATATAATATTTTTTTAGGTGTAGTAGCATCTCTGAATAACCATTCTCATATCCCTGGGGAGGAAAATCTCAAACGGATATCTGTAGGATTAAATATAGAATCACAGCTTTAATTTTAAGTGTTTTGCACTTGCAATAACAAGACAGCTCTAGTTATAATAAACCTTTATGCTTATGGATGCTGGCTTAGGAAGGCAATGAGCAGCATACTCCTATTGCATTGTTGTTGCAGCTGTTTTGTGGATGTGTTATAATCTTTGATCTTAAAAATCATATGGTTTCTATTCTGCGGTTGTATGACAGTAAAATGTAAAAAGAGGATTGTGACATGGGGTTAACAGAGCAGCAACGTTTTGCCAAAATTCACAGGTCTAATGGCAGAGTGGTTGTGAAATGTCCCCTCACTATTTGTTTTAGAAACTAACCCCTGGTGCTGTATGGTCAATTTGTGACTCTGCCTTTTACAGTAACATATAACAAACTGCAGATTTCAAACTCTTTATTTTAACTTCAATAGATATTGCTTTACAAAGCATAGAGAATAAGAATAGATGGCACATCATGAATCTAATGTGCAGAAATAGAGCAAGAGCAATAGTGCCAATCCAGGGACAATGATTTCCAGGAAAATTCTATAAAGCCTGGGACTATCACTATACATAACAGCCTGCTGACATATCGGTAATGGCGAACAGACCAAGTTTTATAGTCTGTATATAGTTATCACATGAAAGGAGCTTTTCTTTGCATTGTCAGCCATGGAAAGATAACACAAATGTGCAATGATTTCCCTGTAAGTATATATTTCCAACTATGTGACTGGTCACAAAAGATAATTAAAAAGCCTTAAAGCTTATTGAAGGGACTACATTAATGTAAATTAAAAGTAATAAGATGGTTCAATATATTCAACTGAAACAGTAGTGTTTCCTGTTTTCCCAATTTATGTATCTACTTCCTGTTTGTATTTGTATTGGGTATTTATTAAGAGATAATCAAAATTGGGAAATGGGCATCCAGTTCAATTATAGGCAGAGAAAGAGAGATTTCTATTTAAATACAGTATGTAGCGTATAAAAGCAATTCTAGAATATAATTAAAAGAAGACTCCTTACTAAGTGTTATAATAACTGATCCAATTTAAATTGAATTTCTAGGTGATTGAAAGGTTATATAAAGGGGCTTCAATAATTGGGATAAGAGATATGCATAAACAGGAACACATGGGAAAATTTGTGGCTTCTCTGCACACGTTACAGCGAGTATGCTTGGAGGAGCAGAGCTGGGGCCTCTGGAATAGATGAACATGTATCACCAGGTGCAGAGGAGGTAGAGTGGCAGAGAAACTTTAAATGAAAAGCCAGAGATTCAGTATGATATCCAGGATAGGACAATCCTTATTGTGGTCTCTGACTGAGTCATAAAGTTCTGTTTACCTGTATCAAAGGCAGAAGGTCCAGGTAAGCAGCCATGGCACTTTGTTTTACATCCGTGACAATGAACTTTATCACAAAAAACAACCTTTCCACTGCATTTCAGCCCTGTCACAAAAGGACCAGCTGACATCAGGTCAGTGATTCTCTCGTTAACACAGATGAGAGTGTTGACGAGGACAATGCTGGAGAACACTCTGTCATGCTGATTGAGTTAGAATAACAGACTGGAAGCTTTAAAAGGAGGGTGATGTTTGAAATCATTGTTCTTCCTCTGTTAACCAGGGTTACCTGCAAGGAAACACATGCAGTCATCATTGCTTTGCACAAAAAGGGCTTCACGGGCAAGGTTATTGCTGCTAATAAGATTGCACCTAAATCAACCATTTATCAGATCATCAAGAACCTCAAGGAGGAAGGTTCAATAGATGTGAAGAAGACTTCGGGGTGCTCAAGAACGTCCAGCAAGACCCAGGACCGTCTCCTAAAGTTGATTCAGTTATGGGATCGGAGAACTACCAGTACAGAGATTGCTCAGGAATGGCAGCAGGCAGGTGTGAGAGCATCTGCACGTACAGTGAGGTGAAGACTTTTGGAAGATGGACTGGTGTCAAGAAGGCCAGCAAAGAAGCCACTTCTCTCCAGTAAAAACATCGGGGACAGACTGATATTCTGCAAAAGGTACAGAGATCGGACTGCTAAGGACTGGGCTAAGTCATTTTCTCTGATGAATCCCCTTTCAGATTGTTTGGGACATCTGGAAAAATGCTTGTCCGGAGAAGGAAAGGTGAGCGCTACCATCAGTCCTGTGTCATGCCAACAGTAAAGCATCCTGAGACCAATTATGGGTAAGGTTGCTTCTCAGCCAAGGGAATGGGCTCACTCACAATTTTACCTAACAACACAGCCATGAATAAAGAATGGTACCAAAACATCCTGCAAGAGCAACTTCTCCCAACCATCCAAGAACAGTTTGGTTACGAACAATGCTTTTTCCAGCATGATGGAGCACCTTGCCGTAAGGCAAAAGTGATTACTAAGTGGCTTGGGGATCAAAACATCAACATTTTTGGTTCATGGCCAGGAAACTTCCCAGTTCTTGATCCCCTCAAGAGGTGGATGGACAAACAAAAGCCCACAAATTCTGACAAATTCCAAGCAAATTCCAATCTTGACCCCACCTCTCTTGCTAACTACCGCCCTATCTCTCTTCTCCCTTATGCCTCCAAATTACTTGAGCGGATTGTCTGCAGCCGCCTCACCAGACACTTCTCTGACAACTCCCTCCTTGACCCTCTCCAATCCGGCTACCGCCCCCTCCACTCCACCGAAACAGCCCTGGCTAAAGTTACTAATGATCTCCTATTAGCCAAATCCAAGGATCACTACTCCATACTCATTCTCCTCGACCTCTCCACGGCCTTCGACACCGTCGACCACCCTTCCTGCTGCATACTCTTCTCTCTCTCTGCCTCTCTGGCTCTGTTCATGCCTGGTTCACCTCATACCTTGCTAACCGCTCCTTCTCTGTATCCACGTCTGGTTCTTCCTCCACCCCCTCCCCTCTCCCTGTTGGAGTCCCTCAGGGCTCTGTTCTTGGCCCTTTACTCTTTTCGCTCTATACTTTCTCCCTTGGAGCTCTCAACTCTTCGTTCGGTCTTCAGTATCACCTATATGCTGATGATATTCAACTCTACATCTCTTCTCCTGATCTTTCCTCCTCCCTCCTCTCTCGTGTAACTGACTGCCTCTCAGCCATCTCCTCCTGGATGTCTTCACCCTTTCTTAAAATTAACATCTCCAAAACTGAACTCATTGTCTTTCCCCCACCCAGACTCCCTTCCCACCATGACCTCTCTATAATTGTTAACAACTCCACTATCTCCTCTGTCACCCAACTCCGCTGCCTAGGAGTCACTCTTGACCCCTCTCTCTCTTTTGCCCCCCACATTCAATCCCTTGCCCAAGCCTGTCGCTTCCAACTCCGTAACATTTCCCGCATCCGTCCTTTCCTCTCTCAAGATGCCACCAAAACTGTCATTCATGCTCTCATCATCTCCCGCCTCGACTACTGCAACCTCCTCCTTACTGGCCTCCCCTGCTCCCACCTCGCCCCCCTCTGCTCTATACTCAATGCGGCTGCGAGACTCATCTTCCTCTCACACCGCTCCTCCTCTGCCTCCCCTCTCTGTCTTGCCTTACACTGGCTCCCCTTCCCCTACAGAATCCTTTTCAAACTCCTCACCACCACTTACAAGGCTCTCTCCCAGTCTACTGCCCCTTACATCTCTAACCTCCTCTCCATTCACACTCCCGCCCGCTTACTGCGCTCAGCCAATGATCGCCGCCTCTCCACTCTGATTACCTCTTCCCACTCTAGAATACAAGACTTCTCCCGAGCTGCCCCCCTTCACTGGAACGACCTCCCTCGCTCCATTCGTCTCTCACCCAATCTGTGCTCCTTTAAGCGGGCACTTAAAACTCACCTGTTCCTTAAGGCCTACCAACCATCCACTTAACCTCTCACCTCTTCTGTTTCTCCCCTGGCTCCTTTTTACTCTCCCCTTTGCTTCACTGGCTCCCTCTTGTGCCTGATTTTGTCTACCCTCCCTTAGGATGTAAGCTCGTATGAGCAGGGCCCCTCTCCCCTCCTGTCTCCACACCTGTTCTTCCGCTCCGTCTTTACAGTATTTGCCTGCCTGGAGTTTCGGAAGTTCTGGTACTTTGTGTTTATTGTTCTGTATTGTTTTACCCTGTATAGTCTACTGTTTGTACCATGTACGGCGCTGCGGATACCTTGTGGCACCTAACAAATAAACGATAATAATAATAATAATTGATTAGGCAAGAATGGGCAGCCATTAGTCAGTATATGGTCCAGAAGTTAATTGACAGCATGCCAGGGCGAATTGCAGATGTCTTCTAAAAGAAGAGTCAACACTGTAAATATTGACTCTTTGCATAAACTTAATGCCTTTGTCAATAAAAGCCTTTAACGATTATGAAATGCTTGTAATTTTATTTCAGTATACCATAGCAACATCTGACAAAAAGGTCTAAAAGCACTGAAGCTGCAAACTTCGTGAAATCCAATACTTGTGTTCTTCTCAACTTTTGACCATGTCTGTACATTATTGTAGTTAGGTAATAAATGATATACATAAAGATGGAAGGCTTACTTTAAGCAGAACATGTATTTAAACATGCCTTTTTTAGGATGGGGAGTGTCACACACCGGCCCCCTGGACGGGTATCGGCATTGATACCTCTCTCCCATAAGCGGTGACCACAGTATCCTGAACTCAGTTTTGCTTTACAGTCTCCATCTGGTCTCCTGTTCTGCGCATGTGTCATCTACCACTCTCTCTTATGACCTCCTACTTGGTCCTATTGGTCCTGGCACTTTGGAGCGCTATTTAAACCTCTCATTTCCTGCTATCTGATGCCTGTTTTTCGAGTTACTCACTCTTATTAGGATTAGGCTTCCTTCGGTTTGACTTACCTGGTGTTGCTTTGTATCACCACTCCGTGCTCAGCTTTAGTCTCTCTCCGTTGCCTCTGCTGGAACTTCCGCTGTACCTGTACTCCTCAGCCATGTCCTGTGTTCCATGTTCGGGTGTGCTGTTCCGGCTTTGTTGCCTCATTATTGGAACTCCAGCCTCATGAGGAACTCTATACACCTGCTGCTCTGAGTTACCATCTACGGATCAGCTAAGTTCCACATCATTACTGTTTCTAACTGAACTCTCGCTGTATCAGTAATACACCTGCTGTTGCTCTGAGTTACCAACTACGGATCAGTAAAGTTCCACATCGCTACTATTCATGGATGATGTCCTGAGTTTCCATTGTTATGTTTGCCTTAATCTTCTCTGAGCAGCTCCGTTACTCACCATGGCTCAGCTATACGTTCTGACCAAATTCCTGTTGTTGCCTTCAGTGTTTCTCTGCTCTACCATTGCTCTCCCTCTGCATCACGCTCTACCTATTGTTCTGCCACCACTTTTTCTGGGAACCGCGACCTGCGGAAATAGGTGCTGCAAATTCCATACCCTCTCGTAAGGGTCACTGGTGAATACTACCTACCGATAGACTCTGCGCCCCGGAACGAGCATCATTTATTGTCAGTTACACGGGACTCACTAAATATTCACCAGATTTCGTGACAGGGAGTAATTGATGAAGAAAGAAATAACCATGTCATATAATGAACGGCTTGACTATTTAAGTTAGGACAGAGCACTGGAAAGAGAGTGCAAACATGGAGTGTGAGTGCAGGGGCTGAAGAGATTAAAGAGTCAGTCAGGTAGTACGAGCAGACTGAGATTGTGATTTCATCCCTGGTCACAGTATCAAAGAAAGAAAGTCTACATAAGAAAACTAAATGAACTTGTGTGTGGATGTAGTAATATTGCTTGTGACAATCTAGTACTTAAGAATTCAAGATTTTATTTTTGTTAATGTGATATTTTAGTTTTAAAATACCTGATAAAGACATTAAAAAGGCTTGTCCAGTTTTGGACAACAGCCCCTCTTTCTGACCTACCCCCATATATCAAAAAGAGCATCCTTCAACCTGAACCCTGTTGCCGTTTAGCGCATATGGTAGAAAAGAAATGCTCTTTGGAGCTCCATTGAAGAGTGCTGGGCAGGTTGAGCCTCTAGTGGTGGCGCTGTATATGAATATGCAGGTCACACCTCATGAATCAGGTTCTCTGCAACTCTTGAACTCCGTTAATGGTTGATGGAGGTGGCAGGTCAGAAAGACATGACTGATTGTCCAAAACTGGACAACTCCAGTGAAACTTTTGAAATCAAGCTTTATTCCACTTTAAACGAGTATGGAAGAGTGAATTGTATCATCCCTTCCTTCAAATGCACGCTGCACATGTATGGGCAGGGGCAGCTTTACCTTCTGTTTCATATCATTGTATGTTATTTGCTTGTATAAAGATCACCTCAAGGTACAGCGCTATGTTGGTGCTTTAGAAATAGAAGATAATAAATATCTCCATGACTACCCTTATAAACTTGCTGCCCTTTAATAGAAGTTGCAGGAAGATCTGGGAGAGAGCTCCAGGTGTCACTGTGCCTCCTAATGACTGCATGTTTCAGCTCTTTCCATAGATATTCAGTATGATTCAGATCAGGGCTCATAGGGTCCACTTCAGAATTGTCCAATGTTTTGTTTTTATCCATTCTTGGGTGCTTTTAACTGTGTATTTTGGGTCATTATCCTAACGGAGGACCTATGACCTTCATCTGAGACAGAGCTTTCTGACATTGGCCAGTATGTTTCACTCCACACTATCTTAATAGTCTTCAGATTTCATTGTGCGCTGCACAGATTCAAGGCAGATTTGGGGCAACTGGTACATATTTTTATGATACATACAGATGGAATACAAGAACATACACATTTTTTACATGGGGCTCTGCTACCCTTTTCATATAGTTCTTACACATAGTTTGAAAGGAGGTAGTCCAGCTCACTGGACTATCTGGTTAACCAATCCAGGTTAATTCATGTATCTTGCATCTGAATCAGCTTGGACCTTGTCTCACATCTTAACATATATATCTGCTTTTGATCAATAATTGTAGAAAAATCAGTACTGAAAGATATTCCTCTGTAGCGCTCGGACCTTCTCCACGTGTGGAACTATACATAGGCACAAAAAAAAAAATTCGAAAAAAGTACATAGTCCTCTCTGAATATTCTTAATCGGTGTGACACTGTCATCCTGCTTTCTCCCCATGTACAAGGTAAATGTGTTCATTTTTCTTACACGTGCACATTTTTAGCCACATTAGATAACCTTATCTCATTTTTTCCCACAGTTGTATTTTCTTTGTTGTGTACATTTTTCCTCTTCTGTCAGGGCCTTGGCTAGCTTATCATCTTTCACATTGTGCTTTCTTGTATGTACAAGTTGTTGTTATGTAAACCTTTACTGCATACCACCACAATGTCAGGGCGTCAGCAGTGTCGTAAATGAAAAGTATTCCGTTATTGTGTCTTGAAAGACATCAGAAACGTATGTAATGTTTAACCAGAAGTGGTCTATTCAGCAACTTCTATTTATTGTATGGCCAAAAGGTCAAGTTCAATTGAGATAGGGCTGCAATTTGATATACCTCAAGGTAGTTATGTATCTTTTATATATGGAATCATAGCGACAGCGGCTACAGCTTGGTCAATACATGAAAATGACTGGTGAGTTGCAGAGTAACACGAGTGTCCTATCCAAGGAGTTTATAATGCTTCAGTTAAATACATATGAGTGTACTTAAGGAGGAGCCCTTGTTACAAAATACATGCTTGCTTTCTCAATCATTGCATGGAACAGAGGGGTGGGTGGATGTAAATGGTGTATGATAGTTTAAAAATAAAGCCTTTTTTTTAATTTTATTTTTTTAAGTAATACAGAGACAACACTATGTGTGGTGGATGATAATTAGACCAATCAAAGGCCTATTAAGACCCTTAATGTTCACACCTCTGTTTGTAATATTACCTCTGTGTTCCCAGGTACTTGGCCACCCATATACCTTTTTAAATGTTTAAGTATTTCCCTTCTTTGTTATAGCACGGGTGGTAGAGAAGAGTTAGGGGAAGGGGAGAACAAACGTAAAATAAACAATCCATGTATAGACCAATACTATGTCTATAATGTACCTGTAATGTGCCACCTGGGGGTAAATGTATCATAGTGCGGGTTGTACAAGTCGCTCCCTTTACAAGGCAGCGCCGCTTTAAATTTAAGCTGTCATCTGGCCGAATTCCGCCGACTTGTACAACCCGAACTATGATACATTTACCCCCTGGACTGATCTTTTAACAACTCATTCCACCTTACCATCCACTTTCAAGTAGGTGAGTTTAATTCCGTTAATTGCCCACTAAAATATGTAGGACCAATAGGGTCACTTGCATGATTGTTAAAATCTGCAGTTTGTTTGGACCCTGGAGTTCAACTGAGACCCATGTTGTATCTCCATCCTCCTTGCTGCTGTCTCTCAAAGGGTATTCCAGCTGTCCAAAAAGTATTAATGATTGAAGATGGTTTATTGTCAGTCTGACACATTTTCAGGTTCTACCTATGGCTGTACCTCTAGCTGGGTATTAATGAAGAATGAATTGTCTTTGTGCTGTACACTGAGCCTTGAAGGATAGGCCATTAATTCCAAAACTCTTGTATAAAAAAAAGTGACATTTTGTTTTTGGAGGGGAGAGCTTCTGAGTAGTATGGGTAGAATTAAATATTTGAACTATTGTAACTTAGGCTATCTGCTTGGTCTTTAAAATTAAGGAGCCAGGCCAACAATGATCTAGCTTGGTGCCTGGTGTGGGTTGGTATATTAGCACCCCTTTGTGCGCTTGCAGTTAGCAACTGGGTTAATATTGTGGAGATGCCCAATGTTTTAGGAAGCCAGTCTCCCCAAAACGCTCCTAGGGTATTGCCTGGCATTTATACACATGGAATGCTCATTCTTATGATTCGCTGCTGCCTGTTTTCAAAATCATCTACTCTGGCTTCCAGAGCTAGCACTTGTTTCTGTGTCTCTATAACCCCTGGTTCAACCCTT